>NW_027186304.1:35173293-35229575 GCF_028583685.1 Petaurus breviceps papuanus | reverse complement strand
ATCCGGGCTCAGATACTCAGCACCACACCCAGAAATAATAACTGGCCGTGTAACCTTGAGCAAGTTACTTAACCCCAATTGCTTTAAAAAAAAAAAAAAAGAGAGACCTTGAAAGTGTCTCTGTATCACTTCTTCTGACTACCATGTGATCACTTGCCCTCCATAGTTCTCCATAAAACAGTCTTTTTGGCAAGCATACATCTTGCATTCGAACAATGTGGCCAGCCCATCGGAGTTGTGCTCTCTGAAGCAGAGTTTGAATGCTTGGCAGTTTAGTTCCAGTAAGGACTTCAGTGTTTGGTACCTTAAACTGCCAGGTGATCTTCAGAATTAGGTACCTGGAACACAGTCAGCACTTAATAAATGTTTACTGACTTACAGATTGACTGTCTAATGGAGGAGACAATATGCAAACAGCTAGGTAAACCCTCCCAACTTCTTCAAATTGTTAAAAGGGTATTTATCCATTCGAGTGCCAATAGCTTTAGTTTTTGCACCTACTGAGATCCTATAGCCACTTAAACAAAACAAAACAAAACTGAGTTTCCAGTGAGGAACTTCCAGTACCAATGAAAATCAACATCTCTGCACCTTCTAGTTTTAAGAGAGTTGGCTGGGGGGCACTGAGAGGCTGACTAGCCTAGAGTCACACACACATTCAGTGTGTCATAGGCAGAACTTGAAATCAGATTTTCCTATATCCCAAGCAAATTCAGTATCCAACAGTCAGGAAAAGTTTTATTTAGAGGGTAACACTAGAGCTGTGCTGAAATTTTCAGTTAATAACCTCATGAGACAGGGGAGAAAGAAATTCATGCCAAGCACTGGGAAAACTTTCAGTGGCACAAAGATATGAGAAAGAATGCTGTGTAGAAGGAACAACTAGTAGCAAGCCAGTTTGCCTGGAACAGAGAATGTGTGAAGGGAATCATATAAAATATAACTAGAAAGAGGAGGTGAGAGTTTAACTGTGGAAAGATATTCTGTGTTTTAGAGCTACCATTTCAGCAGCTAAGTGGAAAATAGGTTAGAGAGGGGAAAGTGGAGACTGGTATACCAATTATGCAGTTACTACAACAGTCCAAATGAGACGTGAAAAAACCATGAACTAGGATAAAGATAAAGTGGAAAAAGGGGGCTGAATGTGAAAAGTGTTGTACTGGTAACTAACTCAATGTGGAGACTAAGGAATAAGGAAAAGTCAAGTGTGACTCCAAAGTCATGGTTAAACCAACAGAAATATAAATTGGTGGAAGAATGGATTTTAGAGAAAATATTATGAGTTCTATTTGGGACATGTTGAATATGAGGTCCCAAGAAGACATCTTGGTGAAGATTGGACTAGAGTTCAGGAGGAGAGATAGAGGCTGGATGCATACATTTCAGAGTCAATAACAGAGGTGAAATCTGAACCATTTGGAGCTGAAATCACCAAGGAAGAGTGGGTAGAAAAAGAAGAGAAAGTTAAGGATGGAGCCTTGGGAGATACCCACACTTAAGGGGCAAGAGAATGATGATGGACCAGAAAAGAACACTGAGGAGAAGACATCTGATGAGAACTAAGAAAGAACAATTTCATGGAAACCAATTTCAAAAGGGTCTTCAGGAGAAAGGAGCAGTCAACTATGTCAAAAGCTGCTGAGAGGTCCACTAAAATGAAGATTCAGAAAAGGACCTGGACTTAGCAATTAAGAAACAATGGGCAATCTTAGAGTTAGAAGTTTCCATTAAATGATGAAGTGAGAAGTCAGACTGCAAGATATCAATAAGTGAGAAAAAGAGTGAATGAATGGGTATAAACAACCCTTTGTAGGAGTTTAGCTGTGTAAGGGAGGAGAGATAGAGGATAACTTGAAGTAATGGCAAGATCACACAAATGATTTTTAAGGATGAGGTGGAAAGTGAGGCACATTTGTAGGCAAGTGAATAGAAGTGATTGGAAAAAAGAAGGAACGATCAAGTGCTGATACTCCCAGAAGAGAGAGGAGATAGGTCCAAAAATAATCATGGAGACCTTGGCCTTGACAAAGAGAAGAACCACCTTTTTGTTAGGTAGTTGGTAAGAAGACCAGGGAATGAAATGGAAACTTTTGCTCATACTGCAAAACAGTACCATCAGTCCCAACAAGGCATTTTGGGATTTTCTTAGATAACAGGCTGTGGAATCACCTTGTATGTGATGTTCACAATGAAGACCTCCAAAGACTCCTTGATAGAACTAAATTTGATACTGATAATGTCTCAAGACAAGGCCCTGACCAAAAAGAATGAATCACGGCATTTCCCATAAGTTAAAGGAAGAGATTCTATCTATAATATGCAAACACAGAATTCTTGCTAACAGGGTCAACAAAGCATAAATAATGTACATCCACAATATCTACAGAACAATTGAAAAGCATTAATCCATACTCAGTATGGTACATAGTAAGTGCTCAATAAATCCCAGTTGACTAACTCAGGTTGTCAAAGGTTACATTAATGCTATACTTTTAGAGTCAAGAATTTGAAGTACAGAGCATAGGTCAATCCAAATAAGGAAGCCCAGAAACTATTAATGATAGTCAGATCATGTAGCATTCAAGTGATTCTAATTATTCAAAATTCTGGAGTTATATGAAAGGCAGAATTCTAAATATAATGTAATAAATTCAATACAAAAAAAACAATTCCCGTGAATCTGTGATCTTAAATTTTAATACTCAAATACTTCAAAGAAATTATGATGTCACCAGTAATGCTGATTACCAAAAAACCATGCCTCCCCCATCTTGTGTAACTTTTTCATGTTCTTCCATAGGTTTGCCAAAAGGGTCCAATTATACTGGAGTGGGGACCTCCCTATTTTTCTTAACATTGTAATAATACCAGTGGATCATGTAGGCTGTTCGTCAGTTATTCTATCAGTTATACTTCTGCTCTATGACCCAGTCATCTTCTTTTTCCCTAATATATTTCTTTGATGACATTCTTTGTGATACTTCTGTTTTGTAATTCTTTGTACTGTAATACAGCCTATTAACATCTACCAGGCCCTCTCCATTGACTCTGGGTGATCTTCAATTTTAAATCTTTGAAGGTTGTACTCTTCCATGACTCATACCCATATGACACAATATAAGAATACTGATATTTTAAAAGGTCAGGGAGAAGCTTGGGGCCATTAAGCCAACTCTCCTCCCCTTATTCAATTCTATGGGTCAAGATATGTCTATTAATGGATGAGCTATATAGTTTGTCCATTCAACTATATATTACAATCCAAAGAGCAGGCATTCTTCATTCCTTGGTTTTTCCTGTATAGACAGATGAAATTCTCTAGGGTGATTATGAAGCTCATTTAGGAGGCTCTTTAGTGTTTCTAGGCTTGATGCATTCAGCACAATGTCAATCACTAATAGGAACATGGACATTTTTCGGTGTATACTTACTTGGTCTATTGAAGCTCCCCCCCCCCCCCATTTTGGTTTTCATCTGTATCATTTCCACTTTCTCCATGAGCACATCTGGGACAGTAATGTTAGAGTTTAAGTATGGTGATTCCACTGTTATTAGTAAAAAGAGTTTGCCGCTGTTCTAAAAAAATTTGCAGATCTATTCCATCTTTTTTTCTATTGGTTGTCATTCTTCCAGTTCCACTTTGAAATGCCTTCAGGATTACTTTGCTTAGCTGGATCCCTTACCAATCTTTCTTTAAATTTGTTTTCTCCTCTACTGCTTCTCGTCATTATATGACATAATATTGTTCATGATCTTCTAACCACTTGCCAAGATATTTTAGAAACTGACTTTCTACATGCAGAAAAAGCCTTTGATAAAATACATCTATTCCTATTAAAACACCAGAAAGTATAAAAATAAATGGATCTTTTCTTAAAATGAGAAATAGTGCCTACCTAAAACCCAAAGCAAGCATTATCTGTAATGAGGATAAAACTAGAAAGTCTTTCCAATAAGATAGAGGTGAAGCAATGGTGTCCATTATCATCATTAGTATTCAATATTGCACTAGAAACGTAGCTATTTAAATAAGACAAGGAAAAGAAATTGAAAGAATAGGCACAGCCAGTGAGGAAACAAAGCTATCACTTTCTTTTGCAGATGATATGATGATATACTTAGAGATCCCTAGAGAGTCAGCTAAAAACAAGATATAAAATAAACCCACACAAATCGTCAGCATTTCTATATATTAATGACAAAAATCCAGCACTAAGAGAAAGAGAAATTCCATTTAAAATAACTGTAGACAGTTGGGGAGCTTACCTGCTAAGACATGCATAGAACCTATATGAAATGAAAACAACTGCAAAATACTTTTCACATAAATACAGATCTAAACAACTGGAGAAATATTAATTGCTAATGAGTAGGCCAAGTCAATATGACGAAAATGATAATTCCACCTAAATTAATTTATTATTATTATTCAGTGTCATACCAATAAAACTACCAATTATTTTATAGAATAAAAAATAATAACAAAATTTATCTAGAAATTAAAGAGTCAAAATTATCAAGGGAATCAATAGAAAAAAAAGTGAAGGAAGATGGCCTAGCAGTACCAAATCTTAAACTGTATTATAAAGTGGTAATCATCAAAACAACCTGGTACTGGATAAGAAATAGAGTGGTTGATCAATGGAAGAGATTAGGCACAAAATGTACAGAAGTAAGTGACCACAGTAATCTAGTGTTTGATAAACCCAAAGATCCAAGCTATTGGTACAAGAACTCTTTTGTTTTTCAAAAACTATTGAGAAAACTGGAAAGTTGTTTGACAGAAACTAGGCACAGAGCAAAATCTCACACAATAGATTGAGATAAGCTCAAAATGAGTTCATGATTTAGACATAAAGGGTATTATCATAAGCAAATTAGGAAGCAGAGAAAAAATTACTTCTCAGATCTATGGATAAGGGAAGTGTTCATGATCAAACAAAAGACAAAGAAGATCACGGGACATAAAATGGATAATTTTGATTATATGACATTAAAATGGTTCTGCACAAACAAAAGCAATGCAGCCAGAAATTAGAAGGAAAGTAGAAAATGAAAAAAAAAAAAACTTAATTACAAGAAGTTTCTCTTACAACGGTCTCATTTCTCAAATATACAGGGAGCTGAGCCAAATTTATAAAAATAAAAGCCATTTCCTAACTGACAAATAGTCAAAGGATAAGAGTAGGCAGTTTTCAGAAGAAATCAAAGCAATTAAGAGTCATGAAAAAAAAGTTCTCAATCATTAACAAAGAAATTCAAATTAAAATAACTCTGAGATATCACCTCACACCTATCAGATTAACTAACATTACAAAAGAAGAAAATAATGAATGCTGGGGGGAATATAGAAAGTAACTACACTAATGCATTGTTGATGGAGTTATGAACCAGTCTAACCACTCTGGAGATCAATTTGGAACTATACCCAAAGGATTCTAAAACCGTGCATACCCTATGACCCAAGAATATCAATACTGGGGCTGTACCCCAAAGAGATCAGAGAAAAAGGAAAAGGATCTATATGTATAAAAATATTTATAGCAGCTCTTTTGGTGGTAGAAAAGAATTGGAAATTGAGAGGATGGTTATCAATTAGGGAATGGCTGAGCTAGCTATAATATATGATTATGATGGAATTCTCTTGTGCTGTAAGAAATGACAAAGGGGGTGGTTTCAAAAAAAACCCTGGGAAGTCTTATGTGAGTTGATGCAAAGTGAAGTGAGCAGTATCAGGAGAATATTGTACACATTAACAGCAATGTTGAAAGGATGATGAAGAGTGAAAGACTTAGCTACTCTGATAGATACATTCAGTGATCCACAGCAATTCCAAAGGACTCATGATGAAAAATGCTATCCCACTTACAGAGAAAGAATTGATAAATTCTAAATGCAGATCAAAGCATATTTCTCTTCTGTTCTTTTCTTTTTGGAGGGGGAAGGCAGGGCAATTGGGGTTAAGTGACTTGCCCAAGGTCACATGGCTAGTAAGTGTTATATGTCTGAGACCAGACATGAACCCAGGTCCTCCTGACGCCAGGGCTGGTGGTCTATTCACTGTGCCACTTAGCCACCCCAAAGCATATTTTCTTTTACTTTATTTTCTTGCTTCCCTACCCCCCTTTCTCAACACGGCTAATGTGGAAATATGTTTTGCTGTCTCTCTCTCTCTCTCTGTATATATACATGTATATGTATATGTACAAATACACACACATATATGTATGCATATATACACATAGATGTATAATATGTTACTATATTTCTTGCCTTCTCAGTGGTTGGTGGAGGGGAAAGAATTCAAATCTGAAAATTTAAATTAAAAAAAAATAAACCAAATTTTAAAAAATTACTCCCCTCCATACATTCTAAAGTCCAGTCATACTGATCTACTTGTTGTTCCTCATATACAATACTTGATCTCCTTCCTATCTCTATGCCTTCTCACTGATTGTTCTCCATGCCTGGGATATTCTCTCTCAGCTATGCCTTAGAAAATCCTTTACTTCCTTCAAGGTTCAACACAAACACCACCCTTCTCTACTTCCCAACTGCATTTTCCCACCTTCCCTAAAACACCTAGTGAAAGGTACTGCCCTTTTCATATACCTGTGGATGTTTTGATTGCTGAAAGGGGAAGAAAAAGGATATTTGTGTAAGGAATAAAATCAGTGTGTGTAAATAATAAAATTGTGTAAGGATAAAAATCAGTCTGACATAAAACATGGCCTCTCAGATAAATGCTGAGAAGAGACACAGACTGTTCTAAAGACCTGATAGAAAACCACACCTCAGATAAATGTACCAAAAGGATCAGTTTGATGGCACAGTATTGAGTTAATTAAAAATGACTTCAAGGCACTGTGTTCCATCAGATCAACCTGACTGTTTTCATGGTTTTAAAAGTTACACATGAGATGCTTTAAGTCAAGGAATTGTTCGAGAATTATGGGAAAGTTAAATAGGGACTTATGGGGCCATACCTTACATAAAGGTAGTTTTTGGAGGGTCTTATCACAGAGTAGATGTGAGTCACTACTTATAAGGAGACCCTGGTTCAAGACATGAGAAGTCAGGAGAGAGGAAGGGATAGGAAATGACCAGATAAAGAGAGGAGCTGGATAGGAAGCTGAGTACAAGAGATACCAGGAACAGAAAACAGGAAAGATAAAATGTAAGTTCTTTGAGGTCAAGGGCTGTGTTTCATTGTTGTCTTGTGCCCTCTGAGCCTAGGAAGGCCTGTCAAACAGTAGACACTTAAGGCATGCTGGTTGATTGATAGGGATATGCTGATAATGAGATAGATTGACTTGCAAAGAAAGACTTCAAAAAGCTCAACATTTTTTCAATAAATCAGGTATCCAAGTGGGAAAAAAAAGGAGAGAGAAATGTGCTGCTGCTATTCACTGCATCCAAAACATGTACAATTCATAATATGCTTGCTTTAAAAAAATAATGAGAGGGACGGCCAGGTAGCACAGTGAGTAAGAGCACCGGCTCCAGTGTCAGGATGACATGTGGATCGAATCCAGGCTCAGACATTTATTACCCAACCAAAAACACCTGGCCATCTAACCTTGAGCAAGTTAATTAACCCCAATTGCCTAGGGGTGGCCAGGTGGCTCAGCGAGTAAGAGCCGTGTAACCTTGAGCAAGTTACTTAACCCCGATTGCTTAAAAAAAATAAAATAAAAAAAATAATGCGAGAACTTTTACAAATTACTGAAATATTGCTTACATTACAGTATGAGACCTATTTGTTCATCTTTTAATGTAGCAAAGCATGTGTAGTAGATACTTAGTAAAATACTTTCTACATATTAATTACAATATCCTGCCCTGGAGTATTAGTGATTATGAAAAAGATACACTTCCAGGGAAATCAAGGAGGTGAAGCAAGGTGTATTCTATAGTTAGGCCATAGTTAAGCACCAGGAATCACAAGGCTGATCATACGGGAAAGGAGACATAAACTAAGAGTGAGGTACAGGCAAGAGAGCCATCCAAACTGGTGATAATGCCTCTCGGCCTCCTTAGCAAGCTCACACAAGCCAATCATTAGATGTTAGGAGTGAGGTTAGGGCAGTAAAATACTGTGGGCTGGGAACTTCCGGTTAAGATGACCAAGTAAATAAAAAAGCACATCAATCTAATTCCTACACAGGTCCTCCAGAAAAGATAAAATAAAAGAAAGCCAGAGCAAATAAGGATTAGGAAATAAAGGCAGAAACTAAAATAAGTACCTTAATCTAGCCTGGATCAGCTTGTTCATAGGTAAGGAGAGAGGCCCAACCAGAGGGAGCCTAGATAAAACAAATGCAGTTTTCAGAGGTCTTCCAAGTCCAACAATCTCAGAGTGTTCCAGCCAGGAAGCCCCAGGGTGGTCAAGTATACCCCAGCAGGGAACAAAAGATGAAGTACACTAGGAAGGAGGCCCCAGGGTGCTTAACAGCTGTGGATCTCTGGGCCCTGATGAGACATTCAGACGGGAGTTGACAGCTATCAAAGCAGAAGTTCCTACTGAGAGGTCAGGAACCAGTCTGTACAACCTAAAGGCTCTCAGTGTTTATAACAATCAATCATGAGACTCTCTAGATAACTTTGAAGAGCTTAGCACTACATACCTAGAAAGTACAGGTGAGTCTGGGACCTGGCAGCCCTTGGGTACAGCATATACCAGTAGAAAGGAAGGCCAGTGGCAGAAACCCCAAGAAAACATAGCAGGACCAAAGAGAGGCCTTCTACCCCATCCAAGTTTGGAGGAGCAAAGTTTGACCCTGATAGAAAGTTCTAATTCATAATGGTGGAAATCTGAATAAATTGAAGACACAGTGATAAATAAATTTTATGGATCCAAGAACATTCAGGATGTCTTCTTAGAAGAGGATGGTAATTCCACAGCCATGATGGACAAAGCCTAAGATAAAAGTATGTCTTTGTTTAAAATCATTCTTGGAAGTATTAAAACAAAAATTTTAAAAAGGATTTTATAAAGTAAATGAGTTCCAGAGGAAGGAGAGCAAACAACTTAGTGTGAGTTACAAAACCTTTCCCAAATAAAGGAATCCTTGAAAATTAGACTCAAGGGACAAAGTGGAAATAGAAATAATCTATTGATCATCTTCTGAAAGAAACCCACAAATAAAACTCCCAGAAACTTTACAGACATAAAGCCAGAGATATCAGCTTCATGGAAAGGGACAGTTTATGGGAAACCTGGGAAAACTTGTTTGAATTGATGCAGAGTCATGTGGGCAGAACCAGGAAAACAATTTATACAATAAAAACAACAAAGTGAAAATAAGCGACTTTGAATGCCTTAAGAAATTTGATCAATGAAATGACCAACAATTCTAGAGTATTAATGATGAAACCAGTTATTTACCTCTTGAAAAAGTGGTGATGGACTCAAATTTCAGAATAACAGAATGATACCTACATATTTGGATGTAGTCAATGTCATGTGTATTTATTTTTCTTGATTATGCATACTTGTTAAAAGGGTTCTGTTTTTGCACTTTAAGAAGGAGGGGAGATATCAGGTGGGGAGGCGAGAGCTAGCAAATAACATGGCCAAACAAAAAGGAAAAAAGAAAAGAAAGGAAAAAGGGATTTTGAAGCATTTAAAATATTTGCAGAAACAAGAAGGAAATTCAGAGGTAAACACAGATGAACAGGACAATTTGAAAGTAACGTGTTGAAATTATTCCATAATAGAAATGAATTGTTTTATGTACAATCCTCACCTGCTCTACATAATATATGGAGACACTCATTTCATTTGGTACTTAAATTTCGTAATTTTAAAAAATTTAATTAAAAAAACCCCTCTGTACTGGAACAACTGCCTACAACTGATCCAGGAAAGGGGGCATGGAAATCAGTGAAAATATTTTATCTGCATTTGATCTAGGTAAAGGACTCAAAATCCAGAGCCAGGAAGAAAAGTGCTAATATCTGGCTCTAGAATACATTACATTTGAACTACCCAACAGTCCACAAATTCTCATTCATGAGAAATGAATTAGCAAGGAATTGAGCATGGTTGGGAAAGAGGCAACAAATACAACACTGTAATTCATGGTGTGACCTCTCTGGACCCTCTGACTCCTTATCAAACTCAAATCAGATCTGATGGTTGGGAGAAAGTCAAGAGATCACCGTGGTCTGGAATGAGTCCTACAGGACATGGTGATCATTTTGGGGGATGAGGATCAGTTCACTGAAATGATCCATGGCATATCTAGGTAAAAGGAAATATTTCTGGCACAGAAACTAGGTAGAGCCTATCAGTTGTGATTTCCCCAGGATTTTAGATACCTTAATTCCCCAAGATTTGGATACCCTGATTTACACTTCCTGCAGAGTGATATTTAATTTTTTTTAAAGGATAATGGAGGAGAAATTCTATTGCCTTATAAAACAGAACTGAAAGTTGGGCACTTTTATTTCTTCTCTAACCAACCCACAGCAAACTAGTCACAGTTCTCAGTACAAATGGAAATAGCATAGTGTCGTATAGAATAGCATAGTATAGCATCGTATAGTATCGTAGAATAGTATATAGTATCGTATATAGTAAAATACATAGTATATATACATACTATACTACAGTATCTCGGGGAGGGGAGGGGAAGGGAGGAGAGGAGAGGAGAGGAGAGGAGAGGAGAGGATAAAGAAGCCTTAGATTAGGAGTTAGAAGAGTTGGATGCAAATCCATCCTCTGTCATTTACTGACTATGGGGGTTTGAGCAAGTCTCTTACACTGAGACTCAGCTTCTTCACCTATAAAATGGAGATAATAAAACTTCTACCACCTCCTTCACAAGGCTGTTAAGAAAATCAAATGAAATAATACATGCAGAGTAGTTTGTCAACACTAGTATGTATGTATTAATTGCTATGTATTAGTGCTTGATAAATGTACTGATGCATGGTGGGTTTCAGTCCCCATGGTTCTGCCAATAACTTTTTAACTGCTCTGATCCTCAGTTTCCCAATCTGTAAAACATGGGTGTTGACTGGATGATGCCTAAAGTATTTCCAGTTCCATGCTTCTGTACTTCTGGTTGGAGGAAACTGTTTATGAATTTTTCTTATTATTTTAATCTAGAGAAAAGAAATGGAAAGAGTGAAGGAATGGATTACCTACAAACAAAGTATCTGTATATACACCATATACCAGTAAGAAGAAAAGGCATATTTGGGGACTTGGGGGTTTGTCTGGCAGTCCATATGTACAATGGGAAGTAGAATACCAAGCACCTACAATAACTGCAGAAAGAGTGGAACACTGAGGAATGCTGAAGTTTAAAGAAATGTATGTATTCTGTTGGGGTGGGGGCTGTGAAATGGGGGAGGAGATTCTAACTTTGAAGTCTGTTTGATGTTTCCTAATAAAGTAGAAAAGTAAGAACATTTACACTTATTAAATTATTGAAGATAATATACAACACTAGAAAGAAGTAAGGCTAAGAAGAGTTTTGAAATGGAACTGGAAGGGGGAGAAATAACTTTTTACTATTTTTGATTTCTGTGGTCAGAAACCTGGGTCTAGGACTCATTCCCTTCCCTTGGGTTATTTTACATGGAAAAGAAATACTATTTTCACTCCATAAAGTTCTCTCCTTTCTATCTCCTCTGTTCCTGAAAGCATTAAACTAATAAAAAAAAATTTTCCATAGTAACCCGTTGTGATGGAGAGGTTTTGGCTACATAATTCTCATTAGCATCACTGAGAAGACATCTTAAAACAAAATAAAAGACATTTATAACATCCAAAATTCTTCCCCTTATAGCAACTCCATGTGGTGGGCATAGTAGTGTAAGTATTACTATCCCACTTTACAGAAAAGGAAAACCAAGGCTAAGAAAGACAGGACTTGCTCTCTAGGTTCTAGAACGAACAAGTGGCTGAGCCAGAACTAAAATCCTGATCTTAAGACCACTAGGCCACAACAGCCTCCACAACTAAGAGCTGTGCAGTGCCCTAAGGTAAAAGACTGCATATGTAGAAAACTATTCTAACCACAGTGGATCTTTAAGAGCTATTATAAGTTGCTAGCTTTTTGAAAAAAGTTCAATCCATTGTATGTAATTTGAAAAAGGGATTTGTGTATAACTTGTCAGCCAACCAACAAATATTCATTATCTACTTACTATCCTTTGGAAGTCACATGAGTATTAAAATATGTACATATTCAGTTCAAAATATGACTGATTCACTGGACACAGGCTGCAGTTTGCTGGCTTCTTTCCTTCTTAAGAAAGAAGTTTACAAGGCTTGCAAATTGTTGAGTGCAAGTTGTTCTCACCATAATGAGAACTTACTCCAATTTCAGATCCTTATCTGGAAGAAGTACATTTTGTACTACGTTATTCAAGCGTATATCCCTCCCATCAAGTTACAAATAAAAGTCGATATGCAGAGATGATGGATGATGGCCATTGTCTATGCAGATATCCTCGAGAGGAGAGGCCAAGGTATTATTACTATCAATTTTCTCTTTCATGTAGCAATTTAATAGAACAACCAGAAGAGGATGCTCCATTCCCCTGCCTTTGGACCATTTAATTACTCTGGAGTATTGAAGAGAATGTTCTTAACTTAATTACCGAGTTAGAGTCTTAATTCACCTTACCGATCGGGTAGTTTATTTTCTTCATGTACCTAAATATTATTCCAGCAGACAGGAATCTTTGCTTCCAAATACAAAGCACTTGTAGAAATGGTGGTTCTGCAAAATGTAAAAAGTCCAAGGGACACTGGATCTTTTATATAAGCAGGACATGGTGTCACACACACACACACACACACACACACACCCCAAGTCACTGGACAGCTTTATGATGCACAGCAGCCCGTTAATCACAAGACAGAATATTCAAATACCCTCTTCCCTTTGATGAGTTTACTTAATTTTCTCCATCCCTTTCCCCAACCAAAATTAATATAATTAATAATAATTCATAGCAAAGCATTACATGACCATCGTTGGGGAAATAATGTGAAGTATGTTAAGAAAAAACTAAAAAGCAGACGGATTCAATAATGTTTACTGACTCAGCACCAGATGCATTGGTCTGCAAGTTCAAACCTGAACAACAAATTCATTCAAAGACAACAATGAGAAAAAAGGAGGCCTGATAGCATGGGGGGGTGGCGGGGAGGAAGGGAAGGAAAGCAATACTATATACTGTTACTTCAAAAGAAATAAGGACAGCTGGCTAAAAGTGGGTGTGCATTTGGAGAATCCTTTTTAGTTGAGGTGGAGAGACTAAATATATAAACAACTTCTCATGTGGTAGGTCCCTAACCTAGGCTCAGATGGTGGTTGACTCAGATGGTGAGTTGTCTCACCCCACCATACTAATTCTTCATGAAAGGGAAGGGAGGTAGAGGATGAAGCCATTTCACTGCTCAAGAGAACTTTGTGATTCCGATAAATAGTGCCTTGTATGTGTAAAATAAAAAGCAAAAGCTTGAAACATAAGGGATATGCAAACCTTAAGCATATATACCACATTAAGTTCTTTACAGTAAGGTTTAAAATCTACAAACCCCTTTTTAAGTACAATAGGGCAGGAAGTAGCAAAGTCATAATCAGTAACCTTAGATCTTTTTGAAGTGCAAAAGAAGCAAAGTAACAACCTACTGAGTAAAACTAACATCACACCTCAGAATCAGTCAGCGATGAGAGAAAATCATTAGCAGCATCCAAGTCTACAGCCAGAATTCCAGAACCAATTACAAGAGCCAGAAACAAAATACATTTGCACGTAATACTTCACTTTCCAAGAACTTGCTTCAAATTATTTCCATACTATAGTATATTTTAAAAGTATTTACAAAAAAAACTAGATGCTGTTACTGCTCTCCCAGATTCCTGCCAAAGAATAATCATTTCCTTTTTAGTTAGCCCTCCCTTTCTACCTGATTAAGACTTACATGTTTTTTTTCTCTCTAAACCTTTGACTCAGATACAATAGAAATCATGACACAGATGAGTTGTCTGAATTTTGTCTTAAACAAATCTGTCTTAAGACCAGGTCCCCAGGAACACATTAGGTCTAAGATAGACCATCTCTTGTAGCAGAATTAAGATAATAACTTAAGCTCTCTAAAATAACAAATGACATGTTTCTAAAACCACAACCCTGAAAGTTTGGTGTAAAGAAAGGGGGATGAGGTGGAAAAGGAAAAAAATGTTTCCCCCCTCATGGCACCCCTTAGAATAAATTCACACAAATTTTAAAGATTATTTAAATAATTTTATATATTTAATTATAATAGTATAGTACTTTTTTTCTGTTACCCTAGTAACAATTATCTGGGTGTTTGCATCTTTGCCTTCCTCCTTCTCTAAGTCCCCACCTATCTAATACTCACACATAGCAGAAGGGAGAAAACAGAGGAAAAGGGAGGGAGAAAGTGAAAGGCTAACTTGAAGGGATGAACACTTAAACAGCACAGAATGAAGGAAGGGCAAATGTTTTCCAAAGTTGATATCATATATCCAGACATTCATGCTTTCAAGTCTCCTCTGCTACTGGCTTCTTCCCTTTATCTCTCTCCTACCTCTTTCCTACATTCCTCCATCCCTTCAGTTCTTTCTCTAACCCCAAACACTGCACGCTGAGGAAAAGACTAAAAACTGAAACCTGAACAGATTTTAACCAACTCTGTAGTATAATAGAGTTCAATAATCAATCTTTAGAGAGAACATTAACTACTTTGAACTGAGCCAACATAGGCATCTCCTTATCACAGTCAGAACAAACATGTCTTTCTTCATAGTCAGATTCCACAGTCAAGCTTAAAGGACTAATGAAAATTTGTCTGAGGTCATGCAATTGAACTGTGTTCTAGAAGGTATTCCTAGTGGTCATTGGAAAACAAAAATGCTTATCTTGTCCATGTTTGTGGTGGTTGCTGTTTTTTAAAGTTATGTTTCTGTTTCACCACATCCAGTGGTGATCATAACACCAGAGTTTGGGATTCCAGAAACTCTACAACCTCAAGAAGTTTGAAATTTCTAGTCTGAGACTGATCCAAATACTTTCATTTGCCATCTCAACTACATCATATATGAGTAAGTTGGTTGAAAACATTTCCAACAAATATGCTGACCCTATTAGGGTTCAGAGTCAAAAACACCCAACAAACTCTTATCTAGGAGAGGATTCGTTTTATGTCGTCTTTCCTAGTCAAAAAACTTGTTTCCATCACTTCCCCGCCCCCCCCCTTCCCCTCCCCAGGCTAACAGTACTTATACTCAAGCACAGGATTCCTGATACTCAGTTCTACAAAGAAAACAAAGAAGGGACCATGTTTTTGTCAACATCTCCCTACAACTAGATTACAGGTAAGTAAGTTTTCCCTAAACTACATTAATACAGAACAAAACAAATGAATATATACTAAAACTACACACATATAATTTTAAGTAGAGCAAAATTTAAATGATCATTCCAAAATGCCAAGTTAGCTAGCTCCAAATGCTGTGACAGTGGTAGCAATATGGTGGAAAGCACAGAACTGCACTAAACAATTTATGGACATGAAATTGTCATTCTAACCATTCCAAACCATAGCCAAGCTATATAATTGGGCAACAGGATACAGAAGTTTGAAATAGCCTTCAGGCATCCACTTACGGTAGGCATGACTAGGCTTCTCTACCAACCCTATAGAGGTCCAGGAAAGCCTGCCTGAAAATAACCTAAAGAATAATTTGAAGAGAGCCAGAAGCTTAATTACAGGACAATGAAAGCTTGTTCTAAGCCTAGGGAAGCCTTTTTTAACCCCTAGGGGAATGGGGGGTTGGGGAACGGTGGAAGAGGGTAGATGGAAGGATAGACTGAAAGTTGCCAGAATAGCAACAAAAGAAATGTTCCATCAGAGTTTTGCAAAACGCCTTTCGTGCTAGAAAAAATTTTAAAGCAAATTTAAAACACTATATCAGGTTTTCAATTTTGCTTGAAAATTTAACATGTCCACATGGCTAAGTGCAGAAATACAACCTGAGGAGTTCATGGAACCTGGGAACGGTTATCAGTGAGTGGGGAGGGGAAGAAGCAAAACAAAGGTCAGAACAAAGTAGAGACAAGAAGCTGATTTTTTTTTTCCAGGGAAAACAGCATAAATAGTTTGTGAATCCTCCTGTTTATATACTGTTCCTTCCTAAACTGATTAAAGCATTGGCTTGTGATGAATTTACACCACAGTGAAAGTCTGACAACTTCAAAATCAACTTCATGTTTGAGCTCTATTCTTTTAGGTGATAAATAGTAGGAAACTGGTGAGGGAATGTCATTTGAAGTCAGTCATTAATCATGAACCAAAATGGGTAAGTACCCCATAAACTGCAATGACCCGTTTCCTATTAGCATCACACAACAGAAGGCAACTTCATTTGCATTAACAATTTTTATGACCTCTGTAAGTAAAGAGGACAAGGTTAGGAAATGGCTTATTTTTTGTGTTATAAATGTTAATTTATAACATTTTATAACAATTTATTATGCCATAAAAAAATTCTTTAAGAATCTAAGCTACTGATTGATTCCTTGAAGAGGGAAGAACTCTCCAAAGAAAAGAGGAAAAAAGAAAATGGAAAATATTCTCCTATTTATAATTTTTTAATGCTTCTTTTAACTTTTACAAAGAATTTTCATCATGTCTATTCCAGGCTTTTCTTTTAAGTAATTTTAATTCCCATCATGATTCTTGAATATACAATAGAAATTTTTCTCCCAAAATTTATTGGATATTAAAAGTCCTCTGTGACCCGTTTCAAAATGTAAGCCTTTTGGCATTTTTTAGTAAATAGTAGGTTTTCTCACTCCAAAGGGACAAAGATATATGAAAGAAACAGCTAATCTGTTTTATGGTAAGTAAATATGTCAAAAATAGATCTTAAAGAAATTCCCATAAAATACAGTTTATCCTAGTTTTAAAAACTTCAATGGTGATTACATTAATCAGATGTGGCCAGAAGCACCTATACCCCATTAAAAAGAAAAAGATATCCATTGTAAATCCAGAGAAGATTCCTAGGATTCAGAGCCAGAAATAGACCTAAGATTTCATCATCTACTCCAATAAAAACCTGAGTAAGAAGTAAATTTACTTTACCAGCCAGGTCATACGCAAAGTAAGCAGCATTTGAACCCAATTCCTCTACTATCATGCAGAAGGAAATAACAAACCACTCTTTTTCTTTGCCAAGAAAACTCCAAAAGGGGTGACAAAAAGTCAGACATGACTGAAAAACGACTAAACAGCAAAACTTCTACCACCAAAGCCCAAAATCCTTTCTACTACCTATACTATACTTCAAGTAAAGAGAAATCTAAATGAATGGGAAGACCAAACAAACAATTAGAGAAAATGAACATTCTATGTTATTATAATAATCCCTGACATTCTTATGGTATAACTAGTTTATAAAATACTTTGGTATATTATTTCATTCAATCCTCAGGACAACTCTGTGAAAGTATTATTACCATTCCCGCTTTATAAATGAAAAATTGAAGGCTCACAAAGGGTCACTTACCCAAGATCATACAGCAACGAAGTAGCAGATCCTGAACACAAAGGCTGCAAATAAGAAAGGAAGAATTTTTACCAAGATTTAGATGGATGCATGTAAGAAATCTACAGGTAAATTTACACATAACTAAGTACGTAACACATTTTATAAAGCAGGTCTCCAGTATGGGCTGGGGCATGACAAGAACAACGAATGCTAATCCTTTATTGATGGTTTTAATTTGATTTTATTTTCAAAAAACTACACAAAAATGGTCACATTATATCGAGAAATATGCTGTTTCTGAGAGGGCACACAGCAGTGGAAATGAGGAGCATAGAAATATGGGGGGAAAGTAACATAAAACATATTCCAATATAAAATAATCACAAATCATTTCAAGTTAAATGAGAAAGCAACTAGCTGTCTTCCATAAGCTGAATTCAAATCACCCACCTCTGTGAAAACTCTCTGAGAGTAGAGGTTCCCAGACTTTCTCAGTTCATGGAATTTTTAGTGTCTCAGTAATTTTTTTTTTCATAACCTTTGTAGGCCAAAATAAATACCCAACAGTTTTATTTATTAAGTAATTAGGGGTTAAAAAAATTCAATATCCTGAAGTTTGAAAATCACGGTTCTACAGAACTGAAAAAAAAAAAAAAGAGGCCTAAATGGTTATTGAGATGCTTCACAGATTCAAGAGAATCTAGGCATTAGAAAGGCTGGAACAGCAGACTGAAGAAAATCAAACTGAATTTATGGAGACAAATGTAAAATCCCACGTTGGGGTCCAAAAAATCAACTTCAGAAGTACGAGATAGGGCACACATAGCTAGACAGAAGAATGCTTAAGGTTTCTAAAGAAATACAAATTCAATGTAATATGAGAGTAGCATGTGGCAGTCAAAGGCATTGATGAAATCTAGGTGGCATTAATAGGTGCATGTTGTTCACAATGAGGAAGGTCATTGTTTTTCTATACTATGTCCTGGTAAGAGAACACTGCACAATTCTGGACACCAAATTTTAGAAGAATACAGACAAACTGAAACTATAGTGATGGGGAAGAGGAGAGTGATAAGGATGATGAGAGGATTGGAAATGATACCATAATTACATAGAAACAAGTATTTTCTTCATAAACCTTAGAAGGAGCCATTGTAAGTATCGTTATTCCCATTTAGAGATGAGGAAACTGAAGCTCAGACAGGCTACATGGTTTGCATAGGATTCCCACAATCAGGAAGTGTCAGAGCCAGGATTTCACCTCACTTGATGTTGCAATGGATAGGGCACTGGGCTTGGAATCAGGAAGACTCCTCTTTGAATTCAAATCTGGCCTCAGACACTTCCTAGCTGTGTAACCCTTCACTTTACCCTGATTGCCTCAGTTTCCTCATCTGTAAAATGAGTTGGAGAAGGAAATGGAAAACTACTTCAGTATTCTTTTCTAAGAAAACTCCAAAGGGCGTCATTGAACATGACTGAAACAACTCAGTAACAGCAACTGCCCTGACTAGACATGTGGCCCTTCCCAGTAAACCTTGATGTCTCTTAAGAACTGGAGATATTTAGCTGGGAGAAGAGAAACCAGGGAGGACATGAAAGCATGTTCCAAGTATTAGAAAGACTGTCATACAGAAGAAGGTTAAGAAAAGGTCTATTTGGCATACAGATATAGTAACAGTGGGTAGACACTGCAGAGAGGCAGTTTGGGGTTAATATAGGGAGAAACTTCCCCCAAAATAAAGCTGTCCCAAAACAGGATTTTGGCAGTCATTTCACAAAGTAGTAGTAGGTTCTTTTAGATGGAAGTTTTCCACCAGAGCCTAAATGACCAATAGTTAGAAAACACTGTAGAAAAAGATTTTTGTTCACACATATTGTGAATAGAGAGTTTCTGATCTTCCTTCTAACTCTGAGGCTCTGTGATTCTTTGAAATTGCATTCAACGGAGAGCTCTCCTGGAAACAACTCTTCCACAAAGACATAAATTTCCAAGGAAATAACACCCAACCTATTAAGTCCCATCATCAACAACAAATGTTTATTGGGTGCCTGCTCTAAGCATAAGGTACTGTAGAGAGTGCAGAGGACACAAAGAATAATGTACAATCCCCACACTAAGCAAGTTTATCCTTTAATTGGAAATAATAATAGCTAGTATTTACTTAGTGCTTTAAGGTTTCCAAAGTGCTTTACAAACATCATTTCATTTTCTTCTAACAACAACCCAAGATCAAATGCTATTATTACCCACATTTTAAGTTAAGGAAACTAAGGCAAACAGAGGTTAAGTGATTTGACTGGGGTCACATGGCTAGTAAGTGCCTGAGGCCAGATTTGAACTCAGATCTTCCGGATTCCAGGCTTAGCAGTCTCTCCAAGGCCTGAAGGATGAGAGGATATAAAAAGATCAAAAATAACAGCTGGTGAAATGTGTAAAAAGTTTAACAAATAATGCATGCTCTAGAAGTCAAATGAAGGCGCAATCTCATTGTAGGCTGAGGTAAACCAGGAAAATCTCTTTAGGAGGAACCTGGGCTTAGCTCTGAAGGTCAGGCAGGGCTTCAATGAACAGAGAGGAATTTGTGTGATCTCAGTAATAAAATGAAGTGATATGATTAAAACCTATTCATGAATTCTCCTTTCAGTTTCTATGCCAATACAACATACCAGGATTACCATGGCTCTGCAACAACCAGCTTCTCATTCTCATCTTTCAACTCTTCTATGTTCTTACATTTCCCCTTCTTCTGGTCTAACAGATGATGGCCATGCTGGCTAGCCTTTCTCTTCTGAAATCACTAAAGTTTCTTAAGATAGATTATTCTATTCACCAGGAAAGAAGTGACAATGGAAATCTGGGAGGAGACAAATATTTCTATCCCTTTTCTAAGTCAATTTTGACCATCAGGTATATCCATAGTATAAAAATGGAAAATGTAGCTATTATAACTATGAAAATGCTAAGGCAACATCTTGGTCGACGCCCTTGTCAGCTCAAGGTTGGACTATTACAAAAATTTCCTAAATGGTCTCTCTGACTCGAGTCTTTTTACCTTCTTATATACTAGATTAATCTTTCTAAAATCTGACCTTAAGCATGCCACCCTTGCACTCAAAAGAAAACTGTCAATGGCATCCCACTGTAGTTCAAAACATGCAGCATTTATTATGTCCTCCACAATCTGGTCCCTATCTATTCATGTCTCCAACTTTATCTCCCACTATCCTGTTTTAGTCTAACTACTTCACTGCTGCCTCCTGCCTCCAAGGCTTTTGTTTACACAGTTTCCATTCTAACCTTGGCTAAATGTCTGCTTAATTCCTTTAAGGCTCAGTTCAATTCCTGCTCCTTTACAAAGATTTTTTTCAACTATGGCACCCCATGGGTGATCGCTCCCCTCTACCAATCTGCTGAAGTGATTGCTGCCCATGCCATTTATTTGGCAACTAACTCTATGCTCTCTCTCTGTATATCCAGACAGATTGTATGCTTCTCAAAGGCCTGTATCATTCTTTCTTTATCCTCATTGCCAAGCATAGTTAAGTTTTTGATGAATAATTGCAGACAGTGATACTGTGATATCCCGCCTACTTTCCTCAACATCTACAACAAGTTGATAAACTTCGTTCATTCAACAACTATATATTGAGCGTTGGTTACTTGCAAAAGCCTTGGGCTAGGTGCTGGGGAAAAGAGGGAGATAGTTAAGCCTTGGTCATCTATTGAGATGGAGAAGGAAATGGCAAACCACTGCAGTATCTTTTGCCAAGAAAACCCCAAAGGAGTCACAAAGAACCAGAGAGGTCTAAAAAATGCCTGAACAACAACATCTATTGAGATACAGACACCTAGTCTTTGATCCCATCTCCTTCAATCATCTCTTCTTTCTCATTTTCAAACTCCCCCATTCTTAAGACACCTTCCCTTGATCCTGGCATTCTCTTAAGAGATCCTCCTACATCTCTCTTACCCTTTTAATTGAACTACCAGAAAAAAAATCAACCTCTTCCTCACTTCACACTTATTTCTTAGCTCCTCGAAATCTGGCTTTTGACCTCACCACTAATGAAAATACTCTTTCCAAGGTCACCGACAATGCTTTAGTTGCTAAATATGATAGCTTTTCCTCAGACCTAATCTACCTTGACCTCTCAGAAGCATTTTATAGAGTTGCCCATTCCCCCCTCCTAAATAACCTCTCCTCTTTCAGCTTTCCTGACCTTGCTCTTTCCTCAATTTCCTCCTCCCTGTCTGACCACTCCTTAGTCTCCTCCGCTATATCACTGTCCATTTCTCATCTCTCCTAACTGAGTGTCTCTTAAGGACATGTCTTTAGTCTTCTTTTCTATTTTCACTCCACACTCACTCTTTTAAAGATTTTATCAGCTCTAATAGGTTCAATTATCGTTTCTATGCAGCTGACACCAATGTCTATATTTCCAGTCTTCATCTTTTTCCTGAACTCCACTCCCAAATCACCGACTTACTGCTAGACATATCTAGCTGTATGGCCCCATGGCATCTCAAATTCAAAAAATCCCAAACAGGTGACCTCGGGCAAGTCACTTAACCCTCATTGCCTTGCCTTCCCCCCTCCAAAAAAGACAAAAGCATCCCCAACAGGACTCATTCTCTTCACCGATAACTTTCCCCATTTCTGTTGAGAGTTACCAGTATCATTCCAATAACCCAGATGTGAAACCCAAGTCACCCTTGGTTTTTTTCCTCTCCTTTATCCCTCTCTCATATCCAATTAGTTGCCAAGTTTTGTTTGCTTTTCCTCCAAGACATCACTCACACGTCACCTACTCTCCACTCACGTGGCCAACATGCTAGTGTAGACCCTAATCGATCTTTGTACTTCCAATGTCTCCCCTCTCCTATCCATTCTTCTCAGCTTCGAAAAATAATCTTCCTAAAGCATCAGTCAAAACTTGGCCCCCTTTGTTTTTTAGGAGGCATCTAGGTGACTCAGCTGATAGAGTGCTGGGCTTGGAGTCAGGAAGATCTGAGTTCAAATCCAGTTTCAGACACTTACTAGCTGTGTGACCCTGGGCAAGTCACTTAACATCTGTTTGCCTTAATCCAAAGGAGAAGGAAATGGAAACCGCTCCAGTGTCTTTGACAAGAAAACCCCATATGGAGTCCCAAAGAGTTGAACACAATGGAAGGCTGACAACAACAATCGCTCTTTGGGATAAAACCTGCTGGCTGTGGCATTTAAAGCCTTTCATGGCCTGGCTCCAGCCTATCTCTCTGGCCTGCTGTCATGTGACTGACTTGTGTGCTCTTTGTTACACACTAGGTGATCTACTTGTGTTCCTCAAATTCTAGCATGTCATCTCCTGCTCCCATGCTTTTGTACAGACTTTCTTGCATGGCCAGAAAGGACTCTCTCTCCTCACCTCTGCCTCTCAGCATCCTTAGCTTCCTTCAAGGCTCATTCCAGGTGCGAAAAAGTATTAATGTGTCTCCTGTCTCTAATTGTGTTGGGTTTTTATTTGTGTAAATGTTATTATGCTCTCCTTCCCCTAATAAAATATAAAATATTAGAAGACAGGCACTGGGATCTTTTTTTCCTGTTTTTTCTTTTTTCCTAAGAGTAGAAAAATACCTTGAACATAACAGAAATGCCTGCTCGAATAGAGTGGAATTGGTCTCTGACTTCAAAGAATACATAGTAGGAGGCATTTAAGGAGTTATACTGCTGTAGCTATAAGAAAGAAGCTGTAGAAGTTATTAACTATTAACATATGTGATCATTC
The DNA here is from genome assembly GCF_028583685.1 of Petaurus breviceps papuanus. Lineage (NCBI taxonomy): Eukaryota > Metazoa > Chordata > Mammalia > Diprotodontia > Petauridae > Petaurus > Petaurus breviceps. The sequence continues at coordinate 35,206,260 of NW_027186304.1, read as the reverse complement.
CAGAAGGAATTCTTTAAACAACATCCTTAGATACCCCGCCCCCAACAAGGAAATGATGATTTTTAGAAGAGGTCTATTACTTCCAAACAGGTGGAGATATCCAAATTAAGGAAACCAGGGACCCCACCCAGTCACTAAAGTTAGGGTAGGATGAATGGAAAAAGAAGTTGGAGCCAAAGGGCATGACCTTTTACTTCCAAAAAAGACTCATTTAAGTTCAAATGGAGAGACTTTAAATAACAAAATCTTCATTACCATGTTGGGGAAAAAAAATAATTCTCTCTGTAATGAAGGTCATCAGAAAGCAGTCAAGTTTGGGAATTAATGGTATGAATGTTTATGATCTTGCAGGTTGACCCCTAAACCAACCCATACCAGAATTTAAAAGGCTTCTGGAGTCACAACTATGCAGAGAAAGAAGGGATGTGACCAATGCCACTATTTGTAAAACCTAGGCTAATTAAATGCTCAGTAAGCTAAAATGGCTTTTTCATAATAGTTTGGGCTCTTTTTCCAAAATGCATTCTCATCAGGAAATAAAAATAACAGGAAACAGTTCAGGGTTTCAGAAAATTTAACACCTGTCATTAAATAGATGTCTTGGCAAATTCATTGAAATAATTCTAAAATGTACCACATTTTTTAAAAATTAGGTGAATGACTAGTTGTTTACTAACTGAATTTCAAAAATCTTACCTCAAGAAAAATTTTCCTTACTTTAAAAAAAAATTTAATGTTAGATTTCTCATTATATAGAATAGGGTGGGGAAACTACGGCATCAAGGCCACCATGTGGCCTTCTAGGTCCTTGGGTACAGCCTTTTGACTAACTCTAAGTTTTACAGAACAAATTCTTTTATTAAAGGGATCTGTCTGTCCTGCCAATTTTGGATTCTGTTAAAGGGCCTCACTTGAGGACCCAGAGGGCCATGGGCCTTAAAGCCACAAGTTCTCTACCCCATAGAGCTACATAGCTCACAACCATACTGATGTCATTTATCTAAATGTAAATATTTACTGTGTCTGTTTAAGGATATACCCATAATGACACTCTAGCATCTTATGATACCAGAAGACAAGGTATATAATATATATCCCTAGGCATAAACCATTTACAGAGAAATAACTAACACGTATCTCAGGTAGAGTAGAAGGATGGTGCAGTGGCTTGCCTGGTGAATTTGTAGTGAAAGATCAAATCTCAGCTTTGTCACTTAATAGTTGTACTGCCTTAGGTCAATCATTTAACCCTCCTTTTCTGGCCTCAGTTTTCTGATACTCAAAATGGGAGCATTAAGTGAACCCTAAGGACCCTTCCAAAAGAGAACCTAGATTCAAATCCTGCTTCTGATGTTTGCTACCTGTGTGACCCTGGGCAAAGCATATAACCTCTCTGTCCCTCAGTTTCCTTGTCTGTAAAATGAAGGTTATTGGACTAGATCAAGGATGGGGAACCTAGAGCCTTAAGGCCACCTGTGACCTTCTAAATCCTTAAGTGTGGCCTTTTGACTGAGTCCAAATTTTACTGAAGATTAAAAATTAAAAATCTAGATTCAGTCAAAAGGCTGCACTTAAGAATTTAGAAGGCCACATGTGGCTTTAAGGCCCCAGGTTCCCCACCCCTGGATTAGATGGTTTCTGAGCCTCATTCCAGATCTAGATCTATAGTTTTTTTTTATTTTAAAACAAACAAAAAATTATTTTCCATAAACATTTCAAGCACATGAAACTAAGCTTAATGATAGGTACTTAATAAATGCTGGTTTGATTGGTGGAGGTGAAAGTGTTCTTGGAATTTTAATTATTAACACAAAGTGAGAAGGACAGAGTGAGACTTCCACAACCCTGACATTTCTACCATAAGAATTCTTAGGATAACTGAAGTATAGTAGCATCTTGGCTTTATTGAGAAAAAAAAATGAGGTCAGAAGGAAGTACAGAAGAGGCCACAAGCAAGACAGGCAATTTTGTAATTTTCATGTTAAATTTACCATATACTTTTTTTGGGGGGGTCAGAGGAAGGCAGGGCAATTGGGGTTAAGTGACTTGTCCAAGGTCACACAGCTAGTAAGTGTTAAGTGTCTGAGGCAGGATTTGAACACAGGTCCTCCTGACTCTTAAGGCCAGTGCTCTACTCATTGCACCACCTAGCTGCCCCTACCATATACTTTTAAAAGACCATGTTATAGAACTTAATAGGTAAATATAAATAATATGGGAATACAAACTAGGAACTAAATATGTCAAACTGGATTTGTAACTCAGCCTCTAATTAATGTATTTATTCTTTATCCACTTCATCACACTAAGTAGCAGAAAGACTAAGGTACAAGAATGCTGCTTTAATGTAGATGGAAATATAGAGATATAAGTGTATATATACTTTCTTTTTGGATTAATGAAAAAGCCCCACTCATTTTTAAAATAGTAAGATTTCATGATCTAGGTATAAAGGTTGATACTGTAAGCAGTCTGCTAAAACAAGGAATAGTTTACCTATCAGACTTGTGGAGAGGGAATGACTTTATGACGAAACAGGAATTAGAGAACATTATAAAATGTAAAATGGATAATTTTGACTACATGAAATTGAAAAGTTTCTGTACAAATAAAGCCAATGTAACCAAGATTAAGAGGGAGGTGAGAAATTGGGAAAGAATCTTTACAACCTATGTCTCTGACAAAGGACTCATCTCTAAAATATACAGAGAACTGAGTCAAATTTATAAGAATACAAGTCATTCCCCAATTGATAAATGGTCAAAGGATATGAACAGGCAGTTTTCAGAGAAAGAAATTAAAGCTATCTATAAGCACATGAAGAAATGCTCTAATTCACTATTGATTAGAGAAATGCAAATCAAAACAACTCTGAGGTACCACATCTCACCAGTCAGATTGGCTAAGGTGACAAAACAGGAAAATGACAAATGCTGGAGAGGATGTGGGCAAACTGGAACACTAATGCATTGTTGGTGGAGCTGTGAACTGATCCAGCCTTTCTGGAGAGCAATCTGGAACTATGCCCAAAGGGCTATAAATACTTTCATACCCTTTGATCCAGCAATACCACTCCTAGGGTTATATCCCAAAGAGATCATAGAAATGGGAGAAAGACCCATATGTACAAAAATGTTTATAGCAGCTCTTTTTGTTGTGGCAAAGAATTGGAAATTAAGGGGGTGTCCATCAATTGGGGAATGGCTGAACAAGTTGTGGTATATGCATGTTATGGAATATTATTGCGCTATAAGAAACGGGGAGCAGGCAGTCTTCATATTTACCTGGAGAGGCTTAAAAGAACTGATGCTGAGTGAGAAGAGTAGAACCAGGAGGAATTTGTACACAATTACGGACACAACATATGTGTGATGACCAACTTTGATAGACTGGACTCTTCTCAACAATGCAGGGATATAAGTCAATCCCAAAAGACGCATGATGGAGAGAAAAACGTGCATCCAGAGAAAGAACTAGAAAGAACTAAATTTATATCCAGGTGGAAGCAAAATACCTGATCTTTTTTGTTCTCTTATTTGATTTTATGTCCTCTATACCATTTTTCATCCCAGCTGGTACAATCCATCCTTATAACCTGACCATTGTATAATGTGAAAGTATCTACAGATCCTATACTTGATTATAAGACGCCATGGAGGGAGGGGGACAAACTGTGAAATCCAAGGAATTGTGGAATTGAATCCTGTAAATTAAAAGGAAACAAACAAATTAATAAATTAAAGAAATTTTTAAAAAAACAGTAAGATTTGCTGGTGTCCTTCTTCCAGCTGTTTTAGTCACGTAGTCAGGTTATACAATAAGACAATTATTCTATCTACCATAAAGTTAGAAGTACTTTATTTTTACTGAGAGACAAAAAAAATTAAATGGATGGTCCTACATAACAGTTTAAATAGTATGTCCCACTTACCAAGTTTCAGTATAACTCCTAGCTCCTAAATCTTAGAATCTCTGGATTGTAGGAGAGCCTGCCTCTACCCCACCAAAACAAAAACAAAAAAAACATCTGAGCATTGATCCCTTTACAACAACATACTTCAAAAGCAATCATCCAACCTGCTTGAAAATGTCCAGCTAAAGAAACTTCCACTGCCTTCTGCAGTAACCTATTCCATTTCTGGACAGTTCTAATAGTTACAAATATTTTCCTTAAATCAAATCTAAATTTGCTTCTATGAAGTTTTATTTATTGCTCTTTCTTCTGCTCTTAAGGGTCAAAGTGAACAAGCCTCAAACAAGCTGTCTTCCACAGCTGTCATGCCCCTCTTGTCTTCTCCGGGTAAAATATCCCCGATTCCTTTAACAAGTTCTGATGCAGCATGACTCTTGAGGCTCTTCACCATCTTGGCTGCCCTCCTCGAGATACTCTTATTTTAAAATTAAAAAAAAAATTAATGCTCTTTTCTTTCTGTATATCATTGTCATGACCCCATACCTTACCATCCTTCACCAAAAAAGCACCGCTTTGTAACAAAAAGACAAGGGGAAAAATCTACATATTGGCCATATCTGAAAATGTCTGCCTGATTCCATGGCTGTAGTTTACTATGTCTTTGCTGAGAACTGGAAGAAACGTATCATGGGACCACTGGTCCTCTAAAGTCATGACTGGACGCTGCCTTGATCAGAGTGTTTAAGTCTTTCAATGCTATTTTCCTTTCCATTAGTTATGGTCATCATGTAAACTATTTTCCTAGTTCTTTTTACTTTGTTCTTCATCAGTTCGTATAAGTCTTCATATATTTCTCCAAACTCTCAATCTCTTACAGCATAATAAAATTCCATTACATTTGTATGTTATAGTGAAAAGTATATTGATTCTAAAGTCAGAGGATCTAGATCCAAATCCTGCTTATGCCACTTAACCAGCTTGTGCTTCATTGTCCTCAACTGTAAAAAGATGAGGCTAGACTAATGGACTCTGATGTTCCTTCCAGCTCTAGATCTTGCTCCTACTTATTTTATTTTATTTTGCTTTCTGGAGGGCAACTGGGGTTAGGTGACTTGCCCAAAGTCACACGGCTAGTTTTTTGTGTGAAGTGTCTGAGGTCAGATTTGAACTCAGGTGCTCCTGACTCCAGAGCCAGTGCTCTATTCACTGTGCCACCTAGCCTCCCCCCTTCCTACTACTTATACACACAGACATAGAACCTTTCCTTCTGTTTTAGACCTCACTGGGATGTACACTACAAGTAGATTTCCTATAGGAAAGGGTGTGCAAATTGTGACATTTTTTTTTTTTTTAGTATAATTCCATTTTTTCCTGGAATGGTTAGACAAAGTTCCATCAACAATACATTGAAATGCCTGTCTTCTCATAGCACATTCCAACACTCTGAATTTTTACTTTTTGTGTCTTAGTCAATGTAATGAGTGAGAGATAAAATCTTGGAGCTAATTTAGTTTGCTTTTCTCTCATTGGTGATCTGGATCATTCTTTCAGATGGCTAGTAATAGCTTGCATTTCCTCCTCTTCTTTCTTCTAAGACTGGATCTCCCTATCTTGCCCAGGCTGGAGGTATAAGAGCCTGATTCCACTACTGACCAGGTTGGAAGTTTTGACCTGATCCATTTCTGACCTGGATCAGTTCTCTTCTCCTTATGCAACCTGGTAGATCCCTCCTCCCCCAGGACTTAAACTTAGTGTTGATAATCAACTGGCAAAGAACACTGCAACTCAGTGCAACTTAGAACTGAGCTCAAGAGATCCCAGTATCCCCTGTAGTTGGGTTTACATGTGTGTGCCACAATGCCTGGCCACTTGCATTTCTTCTTTTGAAAACTGCCTGTTTATATCATTTAATCACTTGCTTCATTATTGTGAAATATCTATTGTATCTGTCTCCATTCCATAAGTAATGTGAAAATCTTACCTTACAGCAGAGATATTCATTGCAAACATTTCCCACCAATTAACTGCCTCTCTTTTATTTCTAGTTGAATTGATTTTGTTTGTGCAGAACATTTTCAATTTTGTGTAATCAAAACTGTAGAATTTATCTTCTATGATAACCCCTCTATACTTAGTTACATTTTCATTAGGAATCCTTCCTCTAGTCAGTTATGGAAGGTTTTCCTGCCTTCCTCCTCTAATTGCTTATGTGGTCTTTTCTATTTAGATCACTTATTTTGAATACTCCCCAACTTATAAATATCTTTTCTAAAATATTATATCCAAAACTAAATACAATCCTTCAAATGCTGTCTGGCAATGATAGAGTACAGTGGAACCATCCTAAATGCAGCACTTTTTAATAAAAACACCAAAAATGGAAGGGGGGGGGGGGGGGGGGGGGGGGGGGGGGGAGGAGGCAACTATACCATACTGTTAAATTGAACTAAACTTGAAATCATTAAAACTAACAGATTGTTTTCAGATATACTTTTTCTAGCTCATCTCCCCCATTTTGTACCAGTGAGACTGATTCTTTGAGTCCAAAAACTTTAAACGTGTCCTCATTAAATTTCCCCCTTCCCAGTAAAACTTTGTACTCATCCCCATTAAATTTCATCTTATTATATACAGTTCAACATTCTTGCCTCTCACGATCTTTGTGAATCATGGTTCTGTCATTCAATGAGTTAGCTATTTCTTATAACTCCTTATATTATTTGCAAATTTCATAACAGATGGAAAGAAGCATTTATTAAGTTCCTACTGTGTGCCAGGCAATTTACAAATATTACTTCACAATAACCCAGAGAAGTGTTGTTATGATGTCTACTTTACAACTGAGGAAACTAAGGCAGACAGAGGTTAAATTACTTGTTCAGGGTCACACAACTAATAAGTCTCTGAGGCAGGATTTAAACTCAGGTCCTTCTGACTCCAGGCCCAGAAGCTCTATCCACTGCACTACCTAGCTGGCTCTAAAGACATGCCAACTATATCTTTAGCCAAGTTACTGACAAATGCTAGCTATGACTAGTATGAAAAACTATTGGAAATCTAAAGATCTCCCCAAATAAGGCTAAGAGTAACTCCGTAAAAACTCTAAGCAGAGACTTAAAGGGGAAAAATAGATTTTCCACAAAGACTACATAAATATTTAGAAGAAATAAAGCATGAAGAACAAAAGCTTCTGAGGAAAAAAAATTAGAAAGAGTTTAGAAGAGAACATAGTAATCCCAACTCAAAAAAATTAACTCCTTTAAAATCTTAAACCAAAAAGAAATCAATGACTCTATGAGACAGCAAGAAATTTTAGAATAAAATCAAAAGATTAAAAAATAGAATAAAACATAAGACAGCTAATATAAAAAATAGATGATCTAGACAACACATCAAGGAAAGATAATTTAGGAATTACTGAACTCTTTGAAGACTATTGTATAAAATGATGAAAGAAAATATATCAGAAAATTCTGGGTAGTATAAACCGATGCATAGTGAAGTAAGCAAAGCCAGAAGAACAATTTATATAAGAATAGCAACATTGTATCAAATAAGATAACAGACTTAAGAACTCTGATCAGAGTTCTTTATTCTTATTTGTTATAAAATTGTTTTTATTTTTTTCAGTTTTTAAAGGTAGGAGGGAAACAGACAAGAGTCAGGGATTAGCAATAAAGATGACAAAAAATAAGAACTACTGTAATATCTGTAAATGCATAGGAGAGAAAAGAAGGAATTTCAGAAGGAAGCACAGTTGGGCTGGACAGTATTTAAAGTAACATATAAGACTTATTATGTACCTTTTTAAAAAGCAAGCAATGTGAAAATGTGTTCTACTATGAGGATGGAAGTGGTTCTTTTTCGGTGTTTAAATTTTTAACAATTCAAAGATAATCAGGACAGCTGTTGAGTCACTGAAATATACAAGTACCATTTTCTAAAATTATGAAAAAAAATCTTTACAGAATTCAGCTGTTCCTCATTTGCCACTGAAATGCTTAATTTTTGAAAACGATTGTTAAAGATTTAAATATGTCACTAAAAGATATCTTTTCCCTCCCCTTAATTATCAAGAAATTTTAAACATAATAATATTTCCAGCATATTAAAGGGTACTGGTTATGGTTTTATGCTAGAAAACTAGCTTTTGAAACAGAACATAAATTATTCTTTGTCTTATTTAAAAGAATGGGAGGCGACGAGTATGCTTTTATGAGTGACTCAATGACTTTAAATTTTTAAGTATGGATATTTTATGAAAATAAAAGCAGTGAAAGAAAAAGATTAACAAAGGATCGTTTTATAAACAATTTTTTACTTGCACAGATTATATTTCAGTATATCTGTTTCAGGTCAGCTGAATTAAATAAATATAGATCAAATATGCATGTAGATCTATCAGGAAAATCTTGAAAACAAAATTTTATCTACTCCAAAAAAATTCAGTATGTTAAGCTGTCTTGGTAAGAATCACCAATAGCTATATTAGTTAGCTAGTTACCATAAAGTGCTTTATACATAATGGGAAGATCAATTGTGAAATAAACAAAGGTAATTGGAGTAATAATAGAATGAAGTCAGGAGATCAAGGTTTGAACCATCCCAGGCATGTACTAGCAAGTCTGAGGCTCAATTTCCACTTCTGCTAAATGTGGATACTAACTTTCTTGCCTTGCAGTGAGGAAAATATACAAGCCCTAAATAAATCTGAGTTTCAGTCAACAACCAGCCATGAATCGAGAAGAGTGAGAAGTCCCTAAAGGAGGCAAAAGAAGCCATCAGCAACTTAGTGACTTCCTGACAAGAAGCATGATCCTCAGTGATACTTTTAAATGTCTGTTCTTGATATAAGACCATGTTGCTGTTCAGTCATGTCTGACTCTGACCCTATTTGGGTTTTCTTGTCAAAGATTCTGGAGTGGTTTACAATTTCCTTCTCTAGCTCATTTTGAAGATGAGGAAACTGAGGCGAACAGGGTTAAGTGACTTGCCCAGGGTGGCAAAGCTAGTAAGTATCCGAAGCCAGATTTGAACTTAGGAAAAGAGGAGTCTTCCTGACTCCAGGCCTGGCACTCTACCCAGAGCGCTACCAGGTCATACACTGTCCATGAGGAAGCTGTATATCATTTCTGTGTATCACTGTCATGACCCCAATACCTCACCGTCCTTCACCAAAAAATGCACTCCTTTGTGACAAAAAGTCAAGGGGGAAAAAATCTACATATTGGCCATATCTAAAAAAGCATTACATATAGACAATCATTTTAGGGGTTTCTATAAAGCCTCAGTGTCTATCTTTGCTTCCTGCCCAAAACTCCTTTCCTTCCCAGACTAATAATTGACATTCCATTAGCTTCATGCTTTGGCCCCCATTTATGTAAATACCCCATGAGAAAAATAACATTTAAGGCTCTTACTTATGGGTCACTATGCTTAAGAACTCACATAGTAGTTTCTCTGCTTGTGACAAGTCTCTGTGTATTAGACCAAACATACTGGTCTTCAGTCACCCTCTCTCTCCTGGGATACCCACCCTATCCCCCCCACCCCTACTATGAGGCACTGGAGTAATTCTTCTGCAGTTATCTAAGTGCCAATCACTTATACCTTCATGTACCTGGGAGGAGAGGGAGGAACAGATATTTAAAGGAAAAACTGAAGCCGGCTCCTTTCCAGTTTTTCTAGAGCTGATTCAAACCCCATAATTTCAGCATTTTGTTAATGGAATCATCATTTTCACAGCACTTTTAGTAGTGTTGAACTTGACCTGCCCTTTACAACAGTGTAGAATCACATTTGCATCAATAAAGAAAGACAAAAAAGAGAAATCAAGGGCTGTGTCTTTGTTTTCTTTCCTGGGATCCTAAGAATGGGAATGCCAAGTGGTCATTAATTGAACTAAGCTTAAGTAACCCCAAAATAAACATATTAACTTTAGAAAAAGTTAATAGAGACCTCTAAGTCTCTACAAACATCACATTTGCATACAATACCTGTATAACTAAAACACTAGGCTCAAGCAGCCTTTCCTTGCAAGGGAATAGTTATTTATCTTGTAACTAAGAAGGATAAGAAGGCTTTGGGATGAAGTTTTTTCTGGAAGAATTGAGAGGTTCAAAATTTAACTTTATGTTACTGACCTTATCTACTTTAGGGATTTGTTTCACATAGAAGAAATATTCTACTTTCCCATTTTTCATTTATAATAGTTTTAAAGGGAAGATCTGGGTTGTTAGCCTTTAGATAGCTGGAGGGTGGCTGTGGCCATCTCCACTGGGGGCACTAAAGGGAAATTTCCCTAGGTTCCACTAAAGATTATAGCTCTGCAATGACAGCATGCTCCAGTAAGTTCCATTTAGGATAGGCCACTCCTGTCAATTAGTGCCAAATCTGAACCATCAAGTACAATTATAAATAACAATAACTCATATTTAATGACTAGTTACAAAAAAACTGAAAGCAAGTTGAGATTATTTTGGAAAGGGGAAACCTGAGAGGATTTAAGCTTCTCCAGCGATGGTCTAGTGAAGTCCTTTTAATGGCCTATACAAATACATAGAGCATCCTCTGATCTGTATTTACTTTCCTCACAGCCACCATTTTAGCTATTGTTAGAATAATAGCTGTCACTGACACAGTACATTAAGATCTGCAAAGCATTTGATAGGCTTTGTCTCATTTGATCTGCATGGTAACCCTTCGATTTAGGTACTATTAGTATCCTCATTTTACAGATGAGGAAACAGTCTCAGAGAGATTAAGTGACTAGCTCAGACTCACATTCAGTATCAGAGGTCCCTCCTGGCTGCAGGTCCAATGCTATTTCTGTTACACCAACCTGCCTCTTCTCTATTTTTACTACTATACTACGTAGTGAGAAATCCATAATGAAGACCCTTTTCGGTATGAGTAACTAGGGCTCTCCTGTCTTGCCTTCAGTTACACTGTGTCTGCGTGAGGCCTTGAGGGCAAGAGTCCTACTTCGACCTTCTCCCCTTTGCATTCTGGTGTTTATCACAGTATCTGACATGTAATGAGTATTTGTCACTTGGTAACAGAGTGCCTATGTAATCATTCATACAGATCAAGGACTAGACATTTTCTCCACTTCTCACAATCTCTCAAAAAATGGAATTCTGTGCAAAAGATAATGTAACTTCAGCTGTCTCTCAGGTCTAGGATTCCAAGAACCCAAATGAGGCAACAATATAATGAACTAGGAGCAGAGACATCAAATCCATAATCTCTGACACTTATCACTCTCTTTCCCCTAGCCCACCACTCTTGAAAGCTGACTCACCAAGCTTACAGTCAAATTCAACTGTATCCCTCCCTCCTCTTTTTCCCATAAAAAAACAAAAGGCAAGAGCTTGTTCAGGTTGGGACAGACCTGTAATAATGTTCTATGCTGCAACAGAGCAGGAAGCCAGAGAACTAAGAAAAGAAAGGACTGGGCATGACATAGGTATGTCTTATGTGGTACTCTCCTAAGCTTGAAGAGACCAGTATCCAGCTGGGGCCAGTTCTGTCCCACCTCCTGCTCCCCCAAAAGTCACTTAGAGCAGAGACTGAAACCTGTGAAATATGAATTACCTAGCATGAAAAGAGGTTAAGATGGCTTTTAGGTCCAGCAGCCATGGATGTCTACCAAAGGTGACAAGGTCAGAAAATGAGTAATAAGGAAATAGAAAGGAAAAGACTGAAGTTACCAAAAATCTCAGAAGGAAGAAAATTCAATTAAAGACCTTAAACAGAAGCAGATAAACGAACAGGGAAGATATCAATAACAAAAGGGAATATATAAGCTCAAGATCAGCTAAAAGAGTCTAGAGATCTATGAATAAATATTGCAAAGCAAAGGAAAATTAATCACTGTCTGATGAGGCAAAGGACCTTTACTCTTCGAAAGAAAGCATGGAACACCAGCAGGACAGCCTTGAATGGTTTAAAAAAGAAACATGAATTGTGAAAGCTGTATTATCGTCTGAAATAACCGGCCTGATAAAATTAGAAAAACTTGAATCTATGGTGGTGAGTCTCACCAAAGAAACAAAAGAATGATTGAGAACGCGTATCTATATAGAGATAGATAAAATATGCATAAAAGTATACTATTATTTTGATTATTATTCTCCAAAAATCTATGACATTGCTACATCACTTCAAGGTGTCTTTAAGTGATAATATTAAAATGTTTCTTTTCACTCCTCTTGTGTTTAGTATTGCCCTCCATGAACATGTAGAAACACAGGCCCTCCATCAGATACTAGAAGACACATTAACAAAATAAAACCTTTCTATGGCATATCTGAAAAATGATCATCCAACCTCTACTTGAAGAACAAGAATGTTTAGGAAGGAAAGAACCATAATGTCTATTCCACATGTGGTTTTTCTTTTGCTCTTGTTCAATCATTCCAGTCATATCTGAATTTTCATGACCCCCTTTGGAGTTTTCTTGGCAAAGATACCGGAGTGGTTTGCCATTTCCTTCCTTGGCACATTTTACAGATGAGGAAATTGAGATAAATAGGGTTAAGTGACTAACCCAGGGTCACACAGCTAGCAAATGTCTGGGGCCAAATTTGAACTCAGGAAGAGAAGTGTTCTTTACTTCAGACCCAGAATTCTATCCACTACACCACCTAGCTGCCCAGTTTTTTCTTACATTTCTTTTTTTTTTATCCTGTACTCAGAAGGTCAAAAAAAACCCATACTATTGTTGTTCAGTCAAAGGGGTTTTCTTGGCAAAGATACTGGAGTGGTTCGCCATTTCCTTTTCCAGTTCATTTTGACAGATGAGAAAACTAAGGCAAACAGGGTTTTGTTTGTTTTTTGTTTGTGCCAGTGCCAGGCTACACTGCTTCTGTGCTTTTATAGGTGGGGTGACTCCCTACTTGTCTCATCTTGCATCACCTGGCTTCCTACTCTGGCCTCTACCTCCCCCAAAAGTTCTTTTTTTGCTACATTTGGCTAAATCTATCTTATTTTCAACTTCCACCCACAATTCTAGTGCTGCCTACTAGCACTAAGTTGAATGAGTTTAATACTTAAAAAAAAAATAAAATTTAGGGAGCGACTAAGCCCAGTGAATAGAGTACCGGCCCCTGGAGTCAGGAGCACCTGAGTTCAAATCTGACCTCAGACACTTAACACAAAAACTAGCCATGTGACCTTGGGGCAAGTCACTTAACCCCAATTGCCCTCCAAAAATTAAAAAAAAAAAATTTAATTTAATATTTAAAATAAAAATAAATGTAAAAAATGAGCTTTTCCTTATACAAAGCAGACAGAAAGGGATGATTGCATGGGAAACCATAAATCTCTAATTCATATAGCTTACCTTTTTTAAGGTCTATAATAAATTCAACCTGTTACTTTCAAAGCTGTCCTTATCTTGATTTGTTTCTGGGTTTCTTTTTTCCTCTTCTGCGAATTTTATTTAAAATGCTTTAATGAACCCTCATTTCTTTCTAAGTAACTACTCCTGAAAAAAGAAAAACTAAAACCTTATAATGAGTAAACATATTCAAGCCAAACAAAACCACTTATTGGTCATGTTTAAAAAAACAAGAACTTATGTATAATTCTGCTATTTTCTGTAAGAAGGTGGGAAGCCTGCTTCAACACTGGTGCTCTCGAGTTGTGGTTGGTCATTGCATTATTCTGGCATGCAACGGCTTTCAAAATTGTTTTTCTTTACAATGTTGTAATCGTGCAAGTTGTTTTCAACTCTATTCTGCATTTGTTCATTCAAGTCTCCCCATGTTTCCCCAAAACTGTCCCTTTTGACATTTCTTACAGTCCAATGACACATTGTACCACATGTACCACAATTTATTCAATCATTCCTCAAAGGATGGGCATCCCCTTTGTTTTCAGTTCTTTGCTGCTACAAGAAGAGCTGCCTAAATATTTTTGTAGACATAGGATCTCTTCGTCACTCTTTAATCTCTCTGGAGTCTGGTAGTGACATTTCTGGGCCAAAGAGTATGCTTAGAATTCTCATCTAGATTGCTATTATGTCTGTCCTAAATCTTCTCTTCTCCAGGCTACATATTCTCAGTTCCTTCAATTCATGTGACGTGAGTTTGAAGCCCTTCATTATCCTGGCTGTCCTCTTCAGGACATTATTCAGCTTATCAGTGTCCTACTTAAAATGTGGACCCCTCTACGAAAAGCGTAATACTTCACACGAGGTCTAAGGAAGACAGAGAACAGTAGGACTATCCTCTCCCTAATCCAGGGCACAAAGCCTTCCTTTTTTGGCTACCCTAGCAGACCATTCACCCAGAATCATAGCATCTCAAAGTTAGAAGGGTCTTCCAAGGTCATCTAATTTGCCATATTCCTGAACAAGAATGCACTTTACAACATACTTAATAAGTTGTCTTCCAGCCTTTGCTTTAAGACACTGAGGACGACAGCCAGGTATGGGAGGATGGTAGTGCCCTCAACTGGAATAGCTAGGCTGGGAAGACGGGAGCTTTGTGGGGGAAAGACAGGGAGTTCTGTCTCGGGTATGTTGTTTGAGATGCCTTTGGGGCATCTAGTTCAAGATGTCCAAGAGGTGGTTGGTGCTATGTGACCTGCTCAGGAAAGAGCCTAGGGCTAGATAGATATATGGATCTGGGAATCATCTGCATAGAAATGATAATTGAAGCCATGGGATCTGAAGAGATCACCAAGTGAGATAATATGGGGTAGGGGGAGAGGACAGCCCAGGACAGAGCCTTGGGGGACACTGATAGTTAATGGATATGATATGGATTTTAAAAATCAGCAAAGGACACGGAGAAGAAACAGCTGGAAAGATAAAAGAGGCAGGACACAGCAATGTCATGGAAAGCTGGACATGAGATAGTACCTTGAAGAAGGTGACTGACAGTATCAAAGGCTGCAGAAAGGTCAAGAAGGATGAGGACTGAAAAAAAGCCTTCTTTGCCTCAAATCTGGCCATTCAGAATATATTATATGCTCCTACTTTTCCACCTCTAAATCTATGACACTATGAGTCTTCAAATCCAACTACAAATAGTTTTAAATGTTTAAATGTTTTAATTAGCCTTGCTAATTAAATTAAGTCCTTGAGCATCAATAAGAACTCAGATCTCATCAACCCAGGGGATAGAGGAGAGGCACTCGATCTGTGCTGTCAAGGATACAGGGTATTCCTAGGAAAGAATTCCCTCCATTCCCCTCTGCTACTTAAAAGCTCAGGCAAGTTGCTTAGCACACAGAGAGGTTAATGGGCCTGTCCAGTCTCATATATGATATCTATATTGTATCATATCTAGCACCTATATCATATCACATACTTGTCACTATATGTCAAAGGACAGGTCTTCCTGGCTCTAAGGCCAACTCTATCAATAAAGCCACTTTGGCACATCATCATACTAACAGTGTACTGTACCTCAGTACAATAATGTTGAATAGATATGTTACTGAAATTTGCCTAATGCCAACCTAGTTACTTGTACCTTCTTCCCAAATAACTTTGGGAGTCCCAAACATTCCCTGACTTGTGTGTTTTTGCTGACTCTTTTAATTTTGTACACTATCCCAGGAACTGCAAGTGGCTTTTGTATTTTGTCCAGCTGGATGTTGATACAATCAATCAGAGTAGCCTTTCATTCAGTCTGCAGAAGGATTCCAGATTAGAGTCATTCTGCCAATCTCCTAACAGATATATTGGAAAAGGAGGCTCCAATTTAAACTGAGGTGTTTATGGTGCTACTGAATGGGAAATGTTTCTTTCTGCCATGTGGCTTGTGGGCTTTCGAAAAAGTATTATTACTGTTTTCTAAATAAAAGTAAACTTAACTAAACAAGCAAAGCAGCTGCTAGTAATAGTTCATTATTAAATACCCAGATCACTAAATGGCAAAACTTCAAGTTGCCTGAAAGGCTTGTTTTACTTCCCCTTAACACTTTAATAACACATATAACTACTGCATTTGTTCTACTAAGAAATTTGATTTTAAAATATTGTCGATTTGAGGGGCAGCCAGGTGGCTCGGAGAGTAAGAGCACCGGCTCCAGTGTCAGGATGACCTGGGATCAAATCCGGGCTCAGATACTTAGCACCACACCCAGAAATGACTGGGCGTGTAACCTTGAGCAAGTTACTTAACCTTGATTGCTTTAAAAAATATATACATATAGTCAATTTATGCCTTAAGCTATAGTATTCTCCACTTAAATAATTTGCCATAAAAATAATTCTATACCCCCCACTCTTTCATCTCTAAATCCATGATCTTATGAGTTTTCAAATCCAGCTACATATATAGTCTTAAATATATTGACACATTAAAAAATATCACAATTTTTAGAAATAGGTTTTTAAAACTCACATCTGTACGTTGGGCCAACAAAAGTTGTTTTTCACTGATTTGGGCTGTTGTCACCTCAGCAATACACGGTAAAGCTTCCAAGGCAAGAAAAGATAGTGGAGAAAGAGGAAGAAGCATATGCCTCCAAAAAACATGGGGGAGCCTATTTCCTGTCTCACACTCTTCCAAGATGTCTAGGAACTCCGTCCATTGGTGGGTTTCCATGAGAGGAAGCTTTTCAGGTCCTTGTTCAAAAATCTCTCACGCGAGGACTGTCTGCCCAAAAGACTCTAGTGCCACACAGAGATAGGCTGTAGAGATGATAGTGATTTTACAGTAAACACTGTCTACAGCCACTGGGTCCGACCTGACTTTGGAGGGAAAGAAGGATGTGTGTCCAGGTTGGGTTATTCAAATTGAATGCAATTATTTTTTTTCCCCTCTATTCAATTAAGAAGCTAGACCAACAGGATATGGAAGTAATTCTTAGCCAGAAGAGTAAGGATCTGAGTATGATACTGTGAAGTGGAGAACCATGCATAGAAGGAAGAAAGCTGACCCTCTGCTGCCATGAATACAGACAGGTAGGTACCCATGCTCACTTTTCTCCCCAAGAGGAGAGATGAGAGGTTACTGGACAATCCTCTTGCTTATTTAAGAAAATGGTCTGGACTCTTTTCAATTAACATGTTAATTAATTAACTGAATGATTAATTAATTAATTAACATAGTACAAAGTTTCCTCTGTCTCCCACCCCGAAGGGCCAAAAAAGTAACTATAGCTTTAAAATGACTATATCTAACAAATAGGAGGGGCAGTTAGGTGGTGCAGTGGATAGACTGCTGGGCCTGGAGTCAGGAGGAGTCATCTCTCCCTGAGTTCACATCTGTGCTTACCTGTGTAACCCTGGGCAAGTCACTTCTCCCTGTTTGCCTCGGTTTCCTCATCTGTAAAATGACCTGGAGAAGGAAATGGCAAACCATCCCAAAATCTTTGCCAAGAAAACCCCAAAGGGGGTCACAAAGAGTCCAGCATGACTGAAATGACTCAAAAACAACACAGAGAAATGAAATTAAGGACATTTTAAAGCCCTTAAGCTGCTTCAAAACAAAACAAAGCCTCTTCCATTTCCAAAGCAAAAAGTAGTAACATCAGGGGTGGCACAGTGAATAGAGCACAGGCCCTGGAGTCGGGAAGACCTGAGTTCAAATACCTCCTTAGACACTAGACACTAGTTTTGTGACCTTGGGCAAGTCACTTAACCCCCACTGCCTCACCTCCCCCCTCAAAAAAAAAAAAAAAGTAACATTATCTCATGGTTGCTTCAGAAAACATTCTAAAGGACTGGAATTCTATTTGGGAAGATGGGTGGCGATGGAAGCCTTGGGGGCCAGGCAGGGGTGGGGAGGTATTAGGTTAAATCATAATGAAAGCATCAAGCTTGAATTTTAAATGTAAAAATATCAGAGTAACCTCCAGTAGGTGGATTTAAGGTAAGGCTTAGGATGAGTATAAGAGCAATTTGTAAACACCCAAGCAGTGGAGTAGGGAGAATTTATTTTAAATGACACAGAGGCCTGCCCTTTATGGTGCTGCTATTTAACATTTACCAAGGACCAAGAGCGCGCAGGCACTTCACAAGAACAGTATGTACAGTCTCCTATTTTGAGGTCTATTCAGATGAAAATTTTTGAATAAACAGATTTGTCCACCTACATATGACCCTTTTCAGAGTCCTCTATAAAACAAAACAACAGAAAAAATAGCCCAGGGCCTTTTTTTTTAAAATATATATACTATAAGCTTCGTGTAATGGAAAGAATGCTACATTCTGGAGTCAGAGAATCTAGGTTTCAACAATAGCTCTGTCACTCACTGCCTAGAGGATTTAGAATAAATCATTTTACCTATATGAGCCTGTTTTCTCATCCGTAACATGAGGGGGTGGGAGTACATGGGGCAGCTAGGTGACAGTGGATAAAGTACCAAGGCTGGAATCAGGAAGTCTAATCTTCCTTAGTTCAAATCTGGCCTCAGACACTTACCAGCTGTGTGACCCTGGATAAGTCTCATAACCCTATCTGCCTCAGTTTCTCATGTGTAAAATGAGCTGGAGAAGGAAATGGCAAGCCACTCCAGTATCTTTGCCAAGAAAATCTCAAATGGGGGCGGTCAGGTAGCACAGCAAGTAAGAGCACCGGCTCCAGTGTTGAGAAGACCTGGAGATCGAATCCCGGGCTCAGACACTTAGCACCCACCCAGAAACACCTGGCCATGTAACCTTGAGCAAGTTACTTAACCCCAATTGCTTAGGGGCGGCCAGGTGGCTCAGCGAGTAAGAGCACTGGCTCCAGTGTCGGGATGACCTGGATCAAATCTGGGCTCAGATACTCAGTACGACACCCAGAAATAACTGGCCGTGTAACCTTGAGCAAGTTACTTAACCCCGGTTGCTTAAAAAAAAAAAAA
Organism: Petaurus breviceps papuanus; assembly: GCF_028583685.1. Lineage (NCBI taxonomy): Eukaryota > Metazoa > Chordata > Mammalia > Diprotodontia > Petauridae > Petaurus > Petaurus breviceps. The sequence goes on along the minus strand of NW_027186304.1, from coordinate 35,187,536 downwards.
GAAAGAAAAGCTCAAATGGGGTCAAAAAGAGTCCGACACGACGGAAACAACTAAACAACGACAACAAGGCCTTTTAAGGTCATTTCAAGCGGTGTAATGATAATAACTAGCATTTTTACAGACTTAAGATTTGCAAAGCACTTAACAAATATCATCTCATTTTATCCTCAGAATTCTGAGAGTTTATCCCCATTTTATAAATGCAGAAACAGGTGGCCATGAACAGAAGGTAAGTGACTTGCCCAAAGCTATACACCTTTAAGTATCTAAGGCCAAAGCATACAACCTATGTCTTTGTATTTCACACATTCTACATTGCGCCCCCCCAATCACTAAAATATCCTTAAGATTTCATTACTTCAGTGAACATAAAAGTACAAATAAGTTCAAAGTTTAAGTCTCAGAAAAGAGAGAAACACAGATTTAAAAAACATATGTTTTTAAAATGTTCAAAAAAAGCATCTGTCCTTATCATAGTTTGCATATAAACCCAGGCAATCATAAAACCCATATTAATCAGTCATATATCATAATATTCAGTTCAAAATAATAGTCACATAAGAAAACCGTTCATATGCCAACCTGACCTATTTAAACAGGATATTGATAGAAAAAAAAAAAACAGGAAAGAACAAATATCAAATTGGGATATTCCTATTTTCTGAGGAAGTCTAATCAAAGTCAACCAACCACCATAACAAGAAGAACCCGAAATCCTAGAAATTATATCAACCTACAAACACTCTGTCATGTAGAGAGACATGGTAACCAAGTATAACACCAATTTAGAATATAAACTGATTTGTGAAAACTTACAAAGGAGGATAGTCCAAAAATATAAACACTTTTGTCTCATAAAAAAGCCAGAATATGTGGAAGAAAAAAAATTTTTAGTAAGTTTTACGAAATACTCAACTAAGCAAAATCATCCAAAGGACATTTAAGAATGAAAGTGGATGGGCATGAGACAGGAAAAAATAATGAAAACATATGTAAATACATCCTTAATGTATTTACACCACCACATTTAGCTTCTTAAATCACAAATCCTATTATCAAAAAAAGGTATTAAGAAAATATCATTAACTCTATGTCTACTTTCCCATCTACAAAAAATCTTTATGAGAATAATCTACATACAGATCAAGGAATCTTTGATGAAGTATGAGAAGGGAACAGGCAAGCTTCTAGAAAAAAATATTATACAGTGTACTACTATATCTTTATAATTATACAATCACCTGAAAGGTACAGAGAATATAAAACATCATTGAATTCATTGTTTATTGATGATTTTTTAAAATTTATTTTTAGTTTTCAACAATCATTTCCACAAGATTTTGAGTTACAGATTTTCTCCCCATCTTTCCCCTACCCCCCCTCCCCTACCTCTTCACCCTACCCTATCCCCCCTCTCCCACCCCTCCCTCCCCCCTTCCCCCCCCCCCCCCAACTTTCTAGTAGTACAAGATGGACTTCTATACCAACAGATTTTTAACATTTGTTTTTAAAACTTTGATGTCCAGATTCTTTCCCCCTTCTTCCCTCCTCACCCACCCCAACTGGGAAGAAAAGCAATTCAATATAGGTTATACATGTGTATTATGCAAAACATTTCCATAGTAGTTATATTGTGAAAGGCCAACTGTATTTCCCTCCATCCTATCCTGCCCCCAACTTATTCTATTTTCTTCTTTGACCCTATACCTTTTCAAAAGTGTTTGCTTCTAACTACCCTCTCCCCCAATCTGCCCTCTCTTCTATCATCCCCCCTTTATCCCCTCCCCCCCCACTTTCCTACAGGGTAAGATACTCAATTGAGTGTCCGTGAAAGTAAGGTTGACCCATCCCCTTTCACCTTCCTGCTCTTCCCCTCCATTGTAACAGTTTTCTCTTGCCTCTTTTATATGATATAATTTAACCTATTCTATCTCTCCCTTTCTCCTTCTCTCATTATATTCCTCTCTCACCTCAACTAAATTTTTTTATATCATCCCTTCATATTCAACTCATCCTGTGCCCTCTCTCTATGTATACATGTATACATATTTATACATACACAGACATATATTTATACACACATACACCCTCCTATACATACATATACACATATATTTCCTTCAACTATCCTCACACTGAGAAAAGTATCATAAGTTACAATTATCATTTTTCCATGTAGGAATGTAAATAGTTCAACTTTAATAAGTCCCTTATGATTTCTTTTTCCTGTTTACCTTTTCATGTTTCTCTTGTATTTGAAAGTCAAATTTTCTGTTCAGCTCTGGTCTTTTCATCAAGAATTCTTGAAAGTCCTCTATTTCACTGAATATCCATATTTTCCCATGAAGTATTATACTCAGTTTTATTGGGTAGGTGATTCTTGGTTTTAATCCTAGCTCCTCTGACCTCTGGAATATCATAGTCCAAGCTCTTCGATCCCTTAATGTAGAAACTGCTAGATCTTGTGTTATCCTAACTAGATTTCCATAATAATCAAACTGTTTCTTCCTGGCTGCTTGTAATATTTTCTCCTTGTCTTGGGAGCTCTGGAATTTGGCTATAATATTCGAAAGAGTTTTCTTTTGGGCATCTTTTTCCAGAGGCAATCAGTGATTCTTTCTATTTCTATTTTGCCCTCTGTTCTGGAATATCAGGGCAATTTTGCTTGGTAATTTCTTGAAAGTTGGTGTCTAGGCTCTTTTTTTGATCATGACTTTCAGGTAGTCCAATAATTTTTTAATTATCTCTCCTAGATCTATTTTCCAGCTCAGTAGTTTTTCCAATGAGATATTTCACATTGCCTTCTATTTTTTCATCTGTTTGGATCTGTTTTATAGTATCTTGATTTCTCATAAAGTCATTAACTTCCATTTACTCCAATCTAATTTTGAAGAAAGTATTCTCTTCTGTAAATTTTTGAAATTTCTTTTCCATCTGGGCAATTCAGCTTTTTAAGGCATTCTTCTCCTCATTGGGTTTTTATGCCTCTTTTGCCATTTGAGTTAGTCTATTTTTTTAAGGTGTTATTTTCTTCAGTATATTTTTGGGCCTCCTTTAGCAGGCTATTGACTCACTTTTCATGATTTTCAAGGATCATTCTCATTTCTCTTCCCAATTTTTCCTCTACTTCTCTTACTTGATTTTCAAAATCCTTCTTGGGCTCCTCCATGGCCTGCAATGAGTTCATAGTTTTCTTGGAGGCTTTTGATGCAGGAGTTTTGACTTTGTTGTCTTCTTCTGGTGCCATGGTTTGATCTCCTTTGTCCCCCAAAAAGAGTCTACAGTCTGATTGTGCTTCCTCTGTTTGCTCATCTTGCCAGTCAATTACTTGACTTTTGAGCTCTTTACCATGGTAGAACTCTGCTTCCAGAGTGGAGAGAGCTATATCCCAAATTGCTGGGGTTTTTGCAAATGTTGTCAGAAGTCTGAGAAGGGTACTCTCTCTACAGCCACCACAAGCTCTGGCATGCTAGTGTTCCTCACCCCATGACCATCACCCAAGACTGTTACCCAGATCCATGCAGGTCAAAGCCAGGAGCTCTGGAGGCAGCCACATGGCAGCAGCTGCAGCCACCACACTTCTGTCACCTCTGTTGCCCTAGGGGAAGGGGCTAGGGCTAGCTAGACCACGCTCTTCTGTCACCTACTTCCAACAGAATTCTCTACTGAGCTGTTACTTTCCCTTTGGCGTTTATGGCTTGAGAAGTCTGGAAACCACCTCAGCTGCTGGTGATTCACTCTCCTGAAGTCTGCTCCAGCCAGTCTGGGCCACAAGTTTGGGCTGGCACAGCTCCCAGTTCCATGCGACAGACTCTTCCTTTTGGCCTGCCAGGCTGCCTTCAGCAGGAGATTTGTTTCTCTCTGTCACTTTGTGCATTCTGTAGCTCTAAAATTTGTTTAGAGTCATTTTTTTACAGGTATTAGAGGTGGTTAGAGCGGGAGCTCAAGCAAGTTCCTGTTTTTACTGCACCATCTTGGCTCCACCCCCTATTGATGATTTTTTTTTTTTTTGCTTTTTGGAGGGCAATTGGGGTTAAGTGACACTGCTAGTTTTTGTGTTAAGTGTCTGAGGCTGGATTTGAACTCAGGTCCTCCTAACTCCAGGGCTGGTGCTCTATTCACTGTGCCACCGAGCCACCTCTCCTACTGATGATTTTTAAGAAGCATTTGATGTGACAGAGGCAAATGCCAACTTAAGGGTTCTCCTCCAACTGAATATCTCTAATGCCTATGTCAAACTCAAACAAGGCTCCTTAAAGATATAACAACAGGGAGATACGTTGTTCAAAGGTGTTTGCTACTGTCATGCAAGATACCTAGGACAAGGTCAAATTAAAAAGGGCTTCACTACACATGATGAGATCAATCATATGTTCTTGTTTCAGAAGATATCATGCTGTTTACATCAAAACTAAGAACATCTTCATATCCTTTAAATAAAACTCATAATTAATCAAAAGAGCTTGGTCTTACTATCCATAAAAGAAAAACCAAGTAGCCAAATAATGCTTATTGTTTTGGCTATGATGCGCCGTTAAATGGACAACTCATGATCTCAATCATCAATATACAATATTTTAGGAAGACATTGGGGCAATGAGCTAGGCCCCTAATTGAATAGAAAGAAATTGAGCTGTGTTTCATTCAAGAAGTTCCACACAGAATTTGACCATAACCTTTCCCATGAAACAGAGACCCAAAGTTTTAACATCAATGTTCTTCAGCTAATAAGTCATGGTATACCAGTCTCTAGATAAGTACAGTTACTGGCCACATTATACCAGTCTCTAAATAAGTACGGTTACTGGTCATCCAAAAGACAATGAAAAAGGTGACTAAGTAGATTCTAACCAACTTCTAAAGAACTACTCAGGGTAATTGGCAGCATCAGAAAGATATATGTGCAGAAAAGGAGGTAGACTGGTGATATTAAAAAGAAGGAATAAACCAATGGACAACCTAGATGCATTGTTAATTATGTGATGTTAAGAGTTCTTTTGGATAGCTACCAACACACACCCCTATGAAGGATGTAGGGAAGATATGGTTAAGCCTCACAGGATGAGAAGTCACGGATGAGTTGCAATCTGTATTACTAGAGGGAATTCACATGCTGATGAGATCATATCAACTGGCAAATAAAAATATAAGTTATAGATCCAAACCTGTTCTCATTTTCTTAGCATATACAACTATTCAAGATACATTTAAATAATAAGAGCCAGAACTATCTGTAATGGTGATAAACTAGAACACTTTCTAATAATATCAAAGGTAAAGCAAAGATCTCCTTTATTACATTATTCAATATAGTGCTAGAAGTGCTGACTACAGTGACAAGACAAAAAAAATTTATATAAATGAGCATAAGCAATGAGCAAACAATGCTTTCTATTGATGATATATATGATTTCATTAGAGAACCCTAGAGAGTGAACCAAGAAAACAAAATTTAACAATTAGCTTCAGCAAAATTACAGTATATAAAATAAATCCACATTAATCATCACCATTTCTATATGTTGTTACTGTTCTTAAGTCATTTCAGACATGTCCAACTCTTCCTGTGCCCATTTGGGGTTTTCTTGGCAAAGATACTGGAGTGGTTTGGTATTTCCTTCTCCAGCTCATTTTATAGATGAGGAAGCCAAGGTAAACAGGGTTAAGTGACTTGCCCAAGGTCACACAACTAGTACATACCTGAGGCTAGATTTGAATTCAGGATAATGAGTTTTCTTGACTCTAGGTCTGACACTCTGCTATTTCTGTATATTACCAACAACATCAGCAAGAAGTAGAGCGATTCCATCAAAAATTACACCAAAAAAGTATAAAATACTTAGAAGTCTACTTGCCAAGACATACACACGAACCATATAAACTTACAAAACACTGTTTTCACAAATAAAGACTTTGAAATAACTGGAGAAATATCAATTGTTTGTGGATATGCCAAGTCCATATAATAAAAACAACAATACTACCTAATTTAATTTGCTTATTTAGTCCCATACCAATAAAACTACCAAAAGATTACTTTAAACAGCTAGAAAAAATAATAAAATTCATCTGGAGGAGCAAAATATCAAGCATATCAAGGGAATTAATGAAAAAAAAAAAACCTGAAAACAAAGGGGGCCTTACCAGTACTAGTTCTCAAACTTTGGTAGAAAAGCAGTAATCATCAAAGCAATTTCCTATTGTGTAAGAAAGAAACATATTCAAAGAGGAAAAAATAGAGAGGTTGATCAGTGGAAGAAATTAGATACACAATATACTGATGCAAACAAGCACAGTACCCTTGTGTTTGATAAACCCAAATTTCCCAGCTATTGGGACAAAAATCACTATTCAACAATAACCTGTTAGGAAAAACTGGAAAGGTTTCCCTTAAACTAAATATAAACCATCATCCCACACCATATGCAATAAATGGGAACATAACAGCCATAAAAGTTGACATCATTAACAAAATAGAACAGCATGGAGGAAATTAGGTACCAGATCCATAGACAGGGGTGAAGTTCATGACCAAAGAAACAGAGAGGATCACAGAAGGTAAGATGGACAATTCTGATTACATATAATTAAAAAGATTTTCCACAACAAAACCAATGCAGCTGGAAATTAGAAGAGAAACAGGTAAATGGGAAAAATATTTGCAATATGTTTTCCTGATAAAAATCTCATTTCCAAGACGCATATGGAACCACGTTTCACATTTATGCTATAAGATCCAAATTTTTAAGAATAAAAATCAGGGGCGGCCAGGTGGCTCAGCGAGTAAGAGCACTGGCTCCAGTGTCGGGATGACCTGGGGATCAAATCCGGGCTCAGATACTTAGCACCACACCCAGAAATAACTGGCCGTGTAACCTTGAGCAAGTTACTTAACCCTGATTGCTTTAAAAAAAAATAAAAATCATTCTCTAATTGATATATAGTCCCAGGATATGAATAGGCAATTTTCAAAGGAAGAAATCCAAGCTATCAATAACTATCTGAAAAATGTTCTAAATCAATAATGTCAGACTCAAACAGAAACTTAGAAAACCACAAATTAGAATTATCTAAGTTATATTATTTGTTTTGTTAAACCTTTCCCAATTACTTCCTGCAGGCTGTGAGTCTGATACCTCTTCTCTAAATCAGTAATAATTAGAGAAATGTAAATTGAAACAGCTTTGAGATTCTACCTTTCACTCCTCTCACTGGCAAAATGGACAAAAAAGAAAAGTGACAAAACATATATTAATGCATTGTTGATGGAGTTATGAACTGGTCCAACCATTCTGGAACCATGCCCCAAAAGTTGAGATCAAAGAAAGAGGAAAATGTCTCATGTATACAAAAATATTTACCATAGCTCTTTTTCTGTGGTATTCAAGAATTAAAAATGGAAGCGGTACCCATTCACTAGGGAAATTTCTTTAAAAAAAAAAGTTATACGTATGTGATAGAATAGTACTATGCTGTAAGAAATTACAAGACGTGTATGAAGTGATACAGAGTGAAGTAAGCAGAACCAGGAGAATAATTTACACAGTAACAGCAATATTGTAAAGACAAATAATGTTGAAAAGACTAAGAAACTCTGATCAACATAATGACCAACAATAATTACTGAAAACTCAAGATGAAATATGCTACCCATCTCGTGATGGAGAGGTGATGGACTCAGTACAAATTGAGACTTATTTTTTCAGTCATGGTCAATTCAGAAATTTGTTTTTCTTGACTAAAAATGTTTTTAACAGGGATTTTCTCTTTCTTGCTTTCTCAATAGGGGAGAGGAAGGAGATAGGAAGGAGAGAATGCAAATCAGAAAATAAAATAAAATTTAATTTAACAAAGAAGATATATTTAAGTATCAAAAAAACCCATACAGAGCAGAATAATTACATTATAAAAGGTTCAAAGTAGAAAACCCAGGGTATGTAGTGTAAGAAAGCTTTAGAAAGCAAAGTTTTCACATTAACACTTCAAGGAACATCAAAAGGACATTGTAAATTGCAACTCCTACAGACTAGTAGTTTTGCTACTTTTTAAAAGCTAAAAAATCATAGAAAACTGAAATCAAAACTCTAATAATTACACCAACAATTAGAAAATAAATTTTCTCATCATGCACAAGAACTAAATCTTAGGTGCTCATTTTATAGGAATACATTTATCTGGAAAATCAGGTTAATACAGAGTTAAGAATAACCTGGCTATGTCGATTCATTGAATTTTGGTTGCTTAGGAACTACTTGTGTCCTTTAGTATGTTTCAAATTCCCTAAAGTCTTTGTACAGCCCAAGAAAAATGAGGTTATTAAACAGGAAGGAGCCATAGACTCTCCTAAGACTAAGGCTACTTCTCTAGCTTCTTAAGATGTGGTAAAATTCATAAAAATTTCTTGTCCAGCACATTCAAGGTACCTTGAAGAGTCATTTTGGCAATCAACATCTGAAAGATGCAGCCTTCTTAAAACTCTCACTATGGTTATATTGGATTATTTCTCTAAGACATATTTATTTCTTAGACTTGGGTTCAAAATGAACCAATCTCTTCCACTTGCCCTTCCCCTCTTGATATTTAGCTGAAAGTACCAATTTTCTAAATTTCCTAAAACAGAGGCTTTGTTGCAAAAAAGAGTTAAAATCCTTAGAGCACATAATTTGGAACACTTCAAAAAGAAAACATAAGACAAAATGATACTAAACTTGTGAAAAAAAAACATTAAAGATAAAGTCACTGCTCATTTACCCAACACTGACTCCATGATCCCTTCAAATTTTCTCTCTACTCCCTTCTCCCAACATCCTAATTCATGTAAATATAATTTTCCATAGTGACTACAATTTTATTAAAAATATTCTTAATGATAAATGCCATATGTTTTCATTTCTTAACATTCTTTTAAAAAATATTTTGAGTTACAAATTCTCTCCCACCTTCCTGGTCCTCCCCCATCCCTTGAGAAGACAAGCAATATGATATAAACTATACATGTGAAGTCATGCAAAACATATTTCTGTATTAGCCATGTTGCCAAAAATAAATAAATAAAAGCTAGAAAAATAAAGGAAGTGAAAACAAGTATGCTTTAATCAAATGTATATTTTTAAAGCTTGGGAATACTTTAATAGAAAATATAAACTAGGGGTGGCTAGGTGGCGCATTGAGGTAAGTGCTGGCCCCGGAGTCAAGAGGACCCGAGTTCTGTTCCAGCTTCAGACACTTAACACCCACACAAAAAAAAAAAAAAAAAAAAAAAAAACTAGCCGTGTAACCTTGGGCAAGTTACTTAACCCCAATTGCCCTCCAAAAGGCAAAAAATATATGTGTGTGTGTGTGTGTAAACTAATCCAATTTCAAATAGATATTTTTCTCTTCTTATGCCCTGAAAATATCATCTTCTAGGACGGCTATGTGGCACAGTGAATAGAGCACTGGCCCTGGAGTCAGAAGCACCTCATTTCACATCCGGCCTCAGACACTTGGCACACTTACTAGTGGTGTGACCTTGGGCAAGTCACTTAACCCCAATTGCCCTGCCTTCCCCCCTCCAAAAAGCAAAATAAAAATAAAAATCTTCTTCCAACCTAGATTAATAAAAAACATCCATTCTTAATTCCCCATCCACACTTAATCTTCAAACTCTAAATCATTTGTGAGCTGGAGTAGAAGACCTATGAAGTCTCAATTCAAAATTCTATAATTCTGTCATTTCTGCCTCCACAGCACTGATTTCATGGCTAATGAATGAATGAAGCATTTAATTATGTTAAGCATTTAATACAAATAGAATAGCAAGACAATTCTTACTCTAAAGCGGTTCACATTTTAACTGGGGAAAACTCCACAAAGTGGAGGGTTCACCTGAAAAGCGGAAAGAACCGTCTAGTAGTCCCAATGATGTAGATACGGGACAGAAGACAAAAAAGCCGGAATCCTTAGAGTGTATTGGCATATTAGATGCATGGGACTCTGGCAAACATAGTAGCAATACAAATGCCAAGACCCACTGGTACTTGATCTAACTGCAATGTGAAAGGACATGTCTGCCCAGCAAGGGTAAAGTGAGCTGGAGGGATCTGGCCATGACTATTGTGAAGGAGGGAATGTCTATACCCCAAAGAGAACAAAGAAAAAGGAAAATCACCCATACATACAAAAATATATTTATAGCAGCTCTTTTTGTGGTGGCAAAGAACTGGAAACTAAGGGAGGGGGGAGGTTTATCAGTTGGGGAAATGGTAGATGAATATAATGGAATATTGTTGTGTTACAAGAAATGAAGAAACAGATGGTCTCAGAGAAACCTGGAAAGAGATGTATGAATTGTTGCAAAGTAAAACAAGCAGGACCAAGAGTATAATTTGTACTATAACATCAATATTTTAATAACAAATAATTTTGAAAGACTCAAGAACTTTGATCACTCAATTATCAATCATAATTCCAGAGAACTGATTATGAAGAATGCTACCCATCTTCTGACAGGGAGGTAATAAACTAATATGCAAAAAGAGAAACATATTTTGGACACAGCTAATATGGAAATTTGGCTAGACTATACATATTTGTTACAAGGGTTTTATTTTTATTTCTTTTTTCCCCAGTTGGTGGAGGGTGAAAGGCAGGAGGAGAAAAAATAAATACCTGATAATAGAAAAAAAATTTTTGAAGATGTACCAAAAAAGGGATCCTTTATTATAATTCTTATAACCAGTAGACTTAAATTACAACAATCCCTTTAAGCCAGGGACTCTTAATTTAAATTCTTAAAATTTCTTTTGGTCATCTCATGAAACCTACAGATCTCAGAAAAATATCTTTAAATACATAAAAAATATAGGATTACAAGAGAAACCAATTATACTGAATTATAGTTATCAAAAATATTTTTTAAAAAACAAGTAGGTTAAAGCTATATACATTCCTTTGCCCCAGGGCTTAGCACAGCACCTGGAACATAGGCCATGATAATACTATTAGCTAACTGATTTCATTCTGTAACTTAACAGTCTTAGAGTTTCTAGGGCACTAGAGATTGAGACTTGTCCAGGGTCACCAAGCTAATATGTGTAGGAGATAGCACTTGAACTCTGGTTCTTTTGACTATCAACTACTCCATGCCGCCTCTCAATCCTATAAACAACTACCAAAAATTAACCATCAATAATTTTAAAAGAATTTTTATGGAATAGGAAATGGCAAATCACTTTAGTATTTTTGTCAAGAAAACACCAAACAGGGTCACAAAGAGTGGGACACAGCTGACCAACTGAACAAAAATTTTTTTAATCTGCAAACATTTGGTAAAATGAACCAAAATAATTTTCTCACTATTTTACATATATTGTTAATGATCTTAAAAGAGTGGCTACTTTCTTTTTTTTTTTTTCTTTTTTGGAGGGGGAAGGCAGGGCAATTGGGGTCAAGTGACTTGCCCAAGGTCACACAGCTACTGTTAAGTGTCTGAGGTAGCATTTGAACTCAGGTCCTCCTGACCCCAGGGCTGGTGCTCTATTCACTGCACATCTAGCCCCCAAGAGTAGCTACTTTCAAGGCTGCAATAAGATTTCAAAAAATGATAAAATGTTCTGGATCTCTAAAAACCTTATCATAGTGATGCTATTTGTAATCGTAGTTCAATATCATTGTTTACTGTTTTCTTTACACATTCTTACTTCCCAATTAATTTTATTTGTGGGTTCATGAAGCTCAACAATCATTTTATTTTTAAAGGAGAGTAGTTGACAGTGAACATTATGAAGTTTTACAATATTTACTTAATGACTTTAAAAATAAGTGAGATTTTCATCTGTCTGGGGTAGTCAGAGAGTTGAGGTGGGATCCTTCTGTGAAGCCTAGATGAATAAAGGTTCCTTCAACCTAATAATTTCACATTTTAGAAAAAGCCTTCTTTAAAAAATGTTTCTGAGAGAGGGTGTGGAACTGATTAACTGGGAAAGGTAACTTTCCTTATCCAATGGTTCTAAAGATGTTATCTGGGTAATATTACAACCCTCTGAAATGGAGGTCACTTATTCAGCCATCTCAACCACCTGGAAGGCAGCCAAGAACCAGGAAATAGTAAGAAAAGGGAAAAAAAGTCTAAAAAAAGCTCTAAAAGAGAAGTCACAAAATCCATTCACTAAAAATGCACCTCTCATGTAATTATTTAGAGCTTTTTTCATTCTGGCTTTAGATATAATACTATAATCCTGTTTTTATTAGAAACAGCAAACTAAAAGAATCTTAGTTGAGACTGTGAAGGGTCTTTCAGGTCACTTATTCCAATCCTTCTGCTTTGCAGCTAAGAAGAAGGCGGATCAGGTGCAGTTAAGAGACGCGGGCAGCCCCCGGCGCGTCGGCCCACCTGCAGGACGTGGTCCTCACCCGCCCAACAACCTCAAGGCCCCGCTACCAGGAAGACAGTGGGCATCGTCCATCGTCCGCAAGAAGAAGTACCGGGAAGACCTCCGCATGGCCATCCTTCGGGGCCAGAAGCCTGGGGTGGTGAAGACGAAGCGGACTCGCCCCCCCAAGGGCACCCAAGGGGCCAGGCCTGCCCTTGGCTAATAAAAAGACTTGCTACAGGCCCGGAGAAAGCAAATGGCAAAACTGAGAGCTAAACCTCGATGCTCTGACGCCAGTTCTGGCATTCTTTTCCACAATAGCACGCTGCTTTTGTGTGTGTTTTTTTAAGTCAGGAAATGTATAATATATTTTAGAAAGATTTACATGAAAAAGGAAAAAGAGTGTCCTTAAATGGGATAAGCTGGTGGAGGCAGACACCCAGATGGCTATTTAAAAGCTAACCACCTGATGGTAAAGAAAGAGAAAAGGGGCAGAGACTGCTCACAAACCCCTCCGAATACCTGTAAAGGATGACTAAGTAAATTCTAGAGCTGCAGAACCCACAAAATGCAGAGTGAAACACATCTCCAGTCCCAGACAGGCTGGAAGGTCAATAGGAAGGGTATATTGCACCAGGCTGGGAGCAGAACAGTCCAGCACGGGCTGCGCTGGGTGCAGATGGGTCAGAGCAGGCCTCAGGGGACTGAACTGCTGGCAGCTATGGTGATTTACAGACTCCACAACCCACAAATGCCAAGAACAGCATGGAAGGTCAGTGCAGTAACTCTGTGGGACCTGGGTGAAAGAGAAGTGCCGGCCCGGGCCCCAGCGTGGGTGGCAGAGGTGCCAGGAGCAGCAGCGGCTGCTTCCAGAGCTCTGGGCCCACAGACAGTGGGGGATCCAGTGGCTGATATGAAACCCCACCCCCACTGGAAGCAGAGTACTGCTGTCACAAGGAGTTAGAAAGTCAAGTTTTTGGACAGGAAGACGTGAAAAAAACTGCAGACTACAGAATCTTACTTTGGTGACAAAGAAGATCAAAATATACGACCAGAAGAAGACAAAAAAGTCAAAACTCTGCATCAAAAGCCTCCAAGAAAAATATGAATTGTCACAGGTCATGGAGGAGCTCAAAAAGGATTTTGAAAATCAAGTAAGAGGGATAGAGGAAAAATTGGGAAGAGAAATGAGTTATAAAGGGCTTCTAATATGATACTCTGGAGGTCAGGGGATCTAGGACGAAAACCAAGAATCATCAACGCAGCAAAACTGAGTATAATGCTTCAGGGGGGAAAATGGATATACAATGAAATAGAGGACTTTCAAGAATTCTTGATGAAAAGACTACAGCTGAACAGAAAATGTGACTTTCAAATACAAGACTCAAGAGAAGCATGAAAAGGTAAACAGGAAAGAGAAATCATAAGGGACTTATTAAAGTCGAACTGTTTACATTCCTACGTGGAAAGATGATATTTGTAACTCATGAGACTTTTCGCAGTATTAGGGTAGTTGAAGGGAATATATATATATATATATATATATATATATATATATATGTATAGACAGGGCACAGGGTGAGTTGAATATGAAGGGATGATATCTAAAAAATAAAATTAAGGGGAAAAAGAATATATTGGGAGAAGGAGAAAGGGAGAGATAAAATAGGGTAAATTATCTCACATAAAAGAGGCAAGAGAAAGCTGTTACAATGGAGGGGAAGAGTTGGGAGGTGAAAGGCAATGAGTCAACCTTACTCTCATTGGATTTGTCTAAACATTCTACATTCAATTGGATATCTTACCCTACAGTAAAGTAGGGGAGAAGGGGATAAAAGGGTGGAAGGGTGGGATGACAGCAGGGCGGGTGGATTGGGGGAGGGGATAGTC
>NW_027186304.1:35108216-35173193 GCF_028583685.1 Petaurus breviceps papuanus | reverse complement strand
AGAGAGAGAGAGAGAGAGAGAGAGAGAGAGAGAGAGAGAGAGAATGGAAGTTGGAACTCAAGTCAGTATTATGAGTTCAAGGGCCATCCTTGACACATATTGCCTGCATGATCCTGGACAAGTCATTATCTTCTCAGTCAATGCCTCATAGAAAGTGTAGAACAAATGCCATTTGCATCAATAGAGGGCAGAATACCAGAGTGAAAGTGGCCTACACAAATAAAATCACAGGTCTAGATCCAAAAATGATTCTGATAGGAGATTTTATCATGTTTCACAGACTATATACATTTACATACATCTCATTTAAACCTCACAAGCACCCTCTGAATTAGGACACATAATCATTTTAAAGATGAGGAAACTGAGAAATGAAGCTTCAAACACATGCATCCTGACTCTCCACTGCTGTTCATAATGATGACCTTGAGTCATCAGGAAAAGGCCAAGTTATCAGACAATGTGAAGAGTCAGAAGGAACCTCACAGTCATACCAAAACCTATCATTTTACAGACAAGATAACTGAGGCCCACAGAGGTCAAATGACTTAGTCCAGGGACACAAAGCAAGTGAATGACAAAACTGAGGCCAGAATTTACACATTTAGTTCTGTGAACTACATTACACCGAACAAAATTATGATTGGTGATTAGTATTTAGGAAGTCAGAGTAGTGTAGTAACCTTTTTTAAAGATTTTCATCAACATAAAAAGGTGTTGGTAAACCAGCTATTTGGAAAATTCACTGTCACTACGTGGGGCATATCTTTTTCAAAACAGCTTGAGAGGTATATCCATATATATACCACCATACTTACAGAGCTTAGGGAAGGATTAAAACTGGGATTTCCAGTGACAGAACAATGAAGTTTGTTTAACAGGGAAGGGGAAAAGGACATTTCAGGTAAAGGGTACACTCTGAGAAACAGGAATGTTCAAACAGCCCAGAAAACAATTGTGGGGAAGGACAGACATACGGATGGATGCCTAACGACAGATACAAATCACTGAGTTCCCCCATACCTACTCCAACAAAAATGTGAAATTCACATCAGACCAAATACATGGTCAAGACATCCAGTGAGAAACTACAATGGCTTCCTCCACTCTGGGACCGCACAAAAGGTCAGCCAGAAGCTGACTTAGAAAGAAGGGAGCCAGCAAAGCCAGCACCAGAGCAGGCAAACAAGAAAACAGCCTCCCAGCACAACCAGAGGCTGGTGTTGCCAGCAAGACTCTGTGTCCAGAGACAGCAAAAGCAGAGGGCTCCCCTGAGAAACAAGCCCCAGAGGGTCAGAAAAGCAGAGCAGGGACCTTGGAAGCCACTACAAGTAAGTTAACATGGCGGCACTCTGACCCAAGGTGCCCAGGAAGCTCAAAGTACCTAGAACTTTGTCCTGAGTCACCATAGAGGGCCCTGAAGATCCATCTCTCCGAACCTCAAAGACTGGAAACCAATCCCACAAAACTGCCAAAATCAATTAAGGATCATTAAAAACAGGGCTTATTGATAGATGTCCATGAAAACTGTGGTATACTTCTATGCCTCCGAATTAACAAGTTAAAGTATATAGATACAGATACAGATCTAGACATATATGTATGTATTTCATTCATATAGTTAATGTTGGAAAATTTGGATTAAAGCATTTGGAGGCAAGTGCTTATTAAGAGCAAACAAATGCTCTGCCTATAGTGGATAGGGCAGTAGGCCACAAATCGAGAACTGAATTCAAATCTGGCACTTACTAACTGTGTGATCCTAAGCAAGTCACTTGATCTCTGTACCTCAATTCCCTCAATTATAAAATGGGGATAAAAGTATCTACCTTGCAGGGTTGTTGTGAAGAAAAAAAGGATTAATATGCTCCAAAACAAAGTGCTTTGTACAGTGCCTGGCACACAGAAGGTGCCATATATATGCTTATTCCCTTCCCACCACTGATTTCCATCTGCTGTATTCTGCTTTCCCATCTCTTCTTCTTCCCCCATTACCACCAAAATGGAATCCATATGGTGTAGTGATGATATAGGAGTTAGGAGAACCAGACTCTGGTCCTGGTACCAAATATCTCACTTTGGGCAAGTATCTCACTTCCTCTTTCTGGGACCCAGTTTCCTCATCTATAAAATTAGACTGGACTAGATGACTTCTAAGGTCCTTCCTGGCTCTAAAACTTTTATGCTTTTAAATGAGGTATGAGAAGTGCCATGAAAATGATCACACAAATGGAACTAAGGGTAATTAGGTAAGCTTAATGAAGATTTTTTTAAACTATGCTTCTCTTTATTATTATTATTTTTTGCTTTTTGGAGGGCAATTGGGGTTAAGCAACTTGCCCAAGGTTGCACAGCTAGTGTGTTAAGTATCTGAGGCAGGATTTGAACTCAGGTCCTCTTGACTCCAGGGCTGGTGCTCTATTCACTGCATCACCTAGCTGCCCCTTATTATTACTTTTTAAAAGGTTTTTTTTTATTGAAACAAATGTTTGTGAGAGAGCACTGTTTCTCTATTTACTAAAGCATTATTTCTCTTAATAGTAATAAATAATATTTAAATATATTTAATTTAATATAAAAGAATAAATAAGGAATAAATTCAAATGATCAGTATCTATACAGGAAAGGTAGAGAAAAGGGTACTGGCACACATGCCAGACACAATGCCAATTTTATTGACTGCTGGGTTTTGTAGACCTATAAAGTTTATTTTTACCTTATTTGCAAAAGGTTGTTTTTTTACTGAGAAATGAAAGCTCATTTAAAATTAACATGTTCAATTTGGGTAGTGAATCCAGTGCCTGCCTATTTTGCCTACGAGTTTCTCTTCTTGGCCTTACATCTTAGCTTGAATCTGTCCTCTGAAGGTCATGATTTGTCTGTTGTGCCAGATGATGAGTTGTATACTTATGATGTTTTCCCCTACTCCCAGTAAGTGTGCCTATGTGGGATAGGGGGAATGGAACAAGTTGTCACATTTTGTGTATTGAGCTATATGAGGAAATCTGATTTAGACATTCTTTCAAGAACACTTGATGTGAGAACATTTTACACTAAGTGTACTTGGTACTGGCAAGTACTAAGAATGCAAGGTACTAAATGAACTTCTTTTTACAAAGTGATGAAATGTAAGGTTTAAAATCTTTAATTCATACTGAAATAAAAGTGTTATAATAGATATACAGCACATTCTGCAGACATACCTTTATCCAGATACAGGCACATGGCTACAGAACTCAGTTAAAAATTCTATGTCCTGGTTATAGCTTATGTACATTTCCAATTACTCTGTATTAATAGGCTTTAGGAATAAAGATCATATTTTTGGCAGCAGCCTCACTTTTTGCCCTTCCCCAAAATCCAATGGGAACAGAAATGAACCTGTATGTTCATTCCCAAAGGATTAACAGAATCACAGGATCACAGAGATCTTAGAGACCATGTAGTCTGACCCTCTCCGTTGTAGATGAGGAAACTGAGGCTCAGAACGTTTAAGTGGCTTACCTAGAATCACCCAAGGTAACAAGGGTCAGAGGAGGGATTTGACTCAGGTCTTATGGTATCCAAGTCCAAAACTCAATACACTATGCCATGTTGCCTCCCAATCCTAAAAAGTCATAGACTCCAAGGGTGGAAAAGGATCTCAGATGTCTTCTAGCCCACCCTTTACTTTATGTATGTTGATGTCCACATTCCTTACTTGATAAATTAACACAGAGCCACTCTTTAAACACAGGGAACTCACTACCACCCAAAGTAGCACATTCCTTGTTCTTGTGTGAAGATTTTCCTTGTACAGAACTGAATCATTGCCTCCAATATCTTATGCTTATTTCCCTAATTCCACCCTCAGTAGTGATATGAAATATATTTCATCTCTCTTCATTTGATAACCCTTTAAATCACTATATGGCTACCATATCCCCCTTAAGTCTTCTGTTCTTCACACTAAAAATCCCCAGTCCCCTCAGCCATTCATCATATGATATGGTCTCAAGTCTCCTTACTATCCCTGTCACTTTCCACTGGACATATTCTAATGCTGAACATGATCCTCCAAATCAAGCATTATCAGCACAGAGTAGAACATAGTACACTTCTCTCGGCCTGGACACTATGCCTCTATAAACACAACCTAAGATCTCATAAACATTTTGGGGGGCAGCCATATCCCACTTACATACTGAGCTTGCAGCCCACTGGATACCCATCTTCTATACACAACACCTGAATCTCTTCATCCAGTCCCAATCTGTCTCCTGAGCTATGTCCATATCATCAACTGCTTACTGAATACTGCAAATTAATCAATCACTAGGCATTTGTTTTAAATTGTATGCCCACAGAAATCTGAAACTCAACACTTCCAAATTAAAACTTGTTATCTTTTCTTCCAAACCCACCTACTCTTCCACAGTTCTCTAGGACACCACCATTCTCCCAAACATCCAGATTTACAACCTTGGTATCATTCCCAACTCTTAACTCACCTCACATAGTCAGTTTCTAATCTTGTGGTTTTTTATCTTGTTTTATATACACACATATTTTCATCAATTTATTATTTTTAGCATTCTTTTCCTAAATTCTGAGTTCCAAATTCTCTGCCTTGCTGAGAAGGTAAACAACATAAGATCAGTCATACATGTGAAATCATGTAAAATAGATTTCCTTATTAGCCATGTTGCCAAAAAATTAGAAAAATAAAGAAAGTGAAAAAGATCATACTTCAGATTGTACTCATAGTTCATCAGGTCTCTTCTCTGGAGGCAGATAGCATCGATTTTATCATGAGTCCTCTGGAATTGTTGTGGATCATTGTAATTGATCAAAGTAGCGGAAGTATTTCACAGCTGATTACAATTACAATATTGCTATTGTTGTGTTCAATGATGATCTGCTTCTGCATGTAGGTTTTCTGAGACTATCACTTTGTGATTTCTTATAGCAACAATAGCATTTCATTACAATCATGGAACACAACCTGTTCAGCCATTCCCTAATTGATGAACATCCCCCTAATTTCTAATTCTTTGCCACCACAAAAAGAGCTGCTATAAATATTTTTGTACATATATGTCCTTTTCCTTTTTCTTTGATCTCTTTGGAATACAGACCTAGCCAGGGTATTGCTGGCTCAAAGGGCATTCACAGATTTGTAGCCCTCTGGACATAGTTCCAAGTAGTTTTCTGGAATGGTTGGACCAAATCACAACTCCACAAACAGTGCATCAGTATCCCTATTTTCCCATGCTCTCTCCAATATTTGTCATTTTCCATTTTTGTCACGTTAACCAATCTGATAAGTGTGATAGCACCTCAGAGTTGCTTTAATTTGCATTTCTCTAACCAATAATGATTTAGAGCATTTTTTCATAGAACTATAAATAGCTTTGAGTTCTTTCTGAAAACTGCCTGTTCATTCATATCCTTTGACCTTTTATCAACTGGAGAATGGCTCTTATTTTTGTAAATCTGACTCAGTTCCCTATAGATTTGAGAAATGAAACCTTTATCAGAGAAACTTGCTATAAAAAGTCTTTCCTACTGGTTTTGTGTGTGCAAAAGCTTTTTAATTTCACATAATCAAAATTATCCATTTTACTTCCCCATGATCCTCTCTATCTCTTGTTTGGGTATAAGGTAGTTTCTATCTTTACAATCTCGCTCGCATCCTCGCCTTTTCTTTACTCCCAGAGCTACCGTCCAGTTCATGCCCTCATCACCTCTTGCTATTAATTGACCTGCATTATTAAAGTCTCTTCCACTTTAACTCACCTTCCACACAGCCACCAAAACGGTTTTCCTAGAGTACACCTAGGCTGACCATGTCACTGGCCGAATGACTCAATAAACTCCAAAAGCTCCCTATTTGGTGTAGGATCAAACCTAAACTCTCGGTCCTTCCGGTCCCCTGCTGCGTGGGTCGCTCACGGCCCCCTGCTGCTGCGCCCCGCCACCCGCGCCTTCGGAGGCTCCTGGGAGGAGTCGTCGCCCGCGGGCCCCCGGGGGCCCCGTGCCCCTGACCCGAAGCCGCTCCGGAGCGCGCCCGGCCCATGCTCGTGCACGGGCGGGGGGGGCTCCACAAAGAGGCGGACCGGGCTTTTGCTGAATCCCTGACAGATGAAATTAAAGGGGAGAGGAAGATCCAGAAACAGCAATCCCTCCCCAAGATGTCTGCGGACTGGGGACTGGGTGTGCCAGGGACAGAAGCCGAGTTGGTCCGGAGAGGGGCTGGCAGAGGATCGCAGTCACACTCAACACTAACAGCAGCACCCCGCCGAGGTGTGATGATGAGCCACCGCAGGGGCAGGAAACCCAGTAACAGCAAGAGCCTGAACTTACGTCAACCCCGAATTCGAGGGGCGTTGTGAAGGACGATGCCAAGAAGGCCCTTGTGCTGGCCTGCCACGGCCCAGAGGATGAGGTTGGACAGGAAGAAGAAGATGAGAGGGACATCTTCTCCATCCCGGAAGAGCTTTCCGCCCCCCAGGGAGTCTGACTGCAAGGATGCAACCACTCAACACGGATTCCCTGGACTGGGCCCTGTATGATCACTTGATGGACTTCCGGGCTGACCGTGGAGTGGACAGCACATTCGCAGACGAGCTGAAGGAACTCAGCACGGCCTGAGAGCCCCAGGAGGACATCCACCTTCTGGAAGATCTGAAAGGGTTTGTCAAGTGCCACTGGGGAGGCCTGAGGCTGCAGGGACCCCTGCTGTGCTCCCTGAGCCCTTCCTTCCAAGAGAACGTTTCTAGAAGCCATCCTGGAGAAAGCGCACCGCCAGGCATCAATTATGTTCCCTAACCCTTTATTTCCTTGGTCCGCTGGCATTTTTGTACACCACCGCAAGAATGACGAGAAATAAAACCCTCGGACCCCTCCAAAAATATATATGTACACTCTTCTGTTCAGCACTTAACGCTCCTTACAACCTGACCCTATCATGCCTTTCCAGACTACTTACACATGCCTTCTGTTCACAAACTTTGCAGTCTAGCCATACTAACCTTATTTACTGTTCTTCACACAACAAACTCCATCTACTATATCTCTACCTTTGCAGTGGTTGTGTTCCATGCCTGGAATATTACTCCTCACTTCTCCCCCTTGACATCCCTGGAGTCCTTCAAGGCTCAGCTCAAGTCACTCATCCTTCATGAGGTCTTTTCGTGCTTCCCCATCTGCTAATATTAGCCTTCCCCTCCAAATTTACCTTTATATGTAATATGTGTGTATACATAAAGATATGTGTGTTTTATAAACACCCATATCTGTACGTGCTGTCTTGTCCACTGGAGTATGGGAATGCCCTGAAAGGCAGGGGCTATTTGGCTATTGTTTTTTTATCTCAGTGCCTAGCACATAGCAGACACCTAAAAAAGGCTTAATTGATTAGTACGACTTCGATTAAGCTATGTCTCCCTATCTTTATTTTTCTTCAAAATTTATTTTAGACTCAAACACACTAGAACACAAATACAGAATAGAGAAAATAAAAACATATCATAAACTTAAATATTGGAACTTAAATACAAAGTTAGAAAGAAGAAAAAACATGTCGGTGCATAGTAAAACATATGAGAGGATTCAAAATATGTAAAAATAAATTTTCATTTCAAGAAAACCTAAGTGATAAATACTATTCATTGTGCTGAGAACTCTCCATCTTTTCTTTGCTTCCTTGTGAGTTTTTTGTTCTCTGCTATGCACTTTTCTACTTTGTTCTTTTTTTCCATCCCCCCAAACTCCCCCAGAAGGACACAATAAAGTTTAGATATGTTTCTCTATAGCTATAAGTATATACATACCCTCCCTCAATGCCCCCCCCCAAGGCTACAATAAAGTTTAGATGTTTCTCCATAGCTAACAGATTATATACATACATATATAGACATATACTTTCCCAAACCCATCCTACTCCTGATCTTTGTTTTTATGTATGTGCATATCTTGTTTCCTATCCTTCCTGCCTCCTCTACTTTACTTTTACCCACTACCTTGCCCTCCTATGACTTGCCTACCCCCCTCCAAGGATCCCTCCCCTTTTCCTCCCATTCCCATGAATCTAAACACTCTTCTATACCCCTATTTGCCTATTCCCTCACCCTCCCCTCTAAAGATCTTTCCCTTGTCCTCTCCCCACTCCCTATGCCCCTACCAATTTATTTTTTCTGAATTTAGAAGACTTTTATACTCTTTTGAATATATATATGTATTGTTCCCTCTTAAACCTATTCCTGATGAAAGTAGGTTACCAGAACTACCAGCCCTCCTCCCCCTTCTAATTCCTCTGTATCAATTCTTCTTCCTGGACCTCATGTGTATAAAATAGCTACTCTTTTAAGCTGTTCCTAAATGGTTTTGCTTTTTAAATTCATATCATACTCAGATTTACCCCAATCCTTCTTATGAACTACCCAATTATTAATAAGAATCTTAGACATACATTTTCCACAGTATGGATCTCTTATAATCAGTCTTTGTTAAGTATCTTTTATTTCTATTTGCTCTTATATGTCGAATCATCTATTAAGTTCAGGATTTTGAGAGTTTATCAAATATCCATTTTTTAAATTCAAGACAATACTGAACTTTGCAAGGTTTGATATTTTTGACTGGCGCCCCAGTTCTTTTGCTCTTTGATATATATGTTCTGTTCCAAGACCTGCTGTTCTTTAATGTCTCTGCTGCTAGGTCTTGTGTAATTCCAATTGTAGCACCATCTTATTTAAATTGTTTTTATCTTGATGCATTTCATATTTTTTCCTTGAGTTGGGGGTTTTGCAATTTGACAATGATGTTACTATGAGTTTTCCTCATAGGATTTCTTGGAATTTTCTGACCTACCCCACCATCTTCCCAGAATCCTCTGTCTTCCTATCTTTTACTCATATATTTGGTTTTCTGAACCTAAGAGTAAGATTTTACATTTACTTCCATTAAATACCATCTTTCTCACTTTGGTCTTCTGTTCCAGTCTACTATTGTCTTGCATCTTGATCACTGAATCACGGAAGTCCAAAGTAAGACGACCTCAGCAGACCCATCTAGTCCAATTCATACACTAACAGGAGTCCCCAATAGAACGATTTTATCATCCCGCATATTAGTTATTATTCCTACTATATTGTGCAGATTGAATATAAATGTCATCAAAGTCTTCATCTGGTGCCTAAATAAAAATGTTGAACAGACCAGGAATGATGACAGATCCCTTAATCAATTCTCATTCACTACGGCGGTTCTACTGGGGCATATCCACCTAACCATACTATCATACAGTCCACCTTTCTTTTTACTTGTTCCTTAGATTGTAACGAGAGAATCTGTCAAATGCCATTATGAAATCTAGACATACTATGTCAGCACTCCCCTCACCCCCAAGTTAATTCTGTCAGATGATCCAATAACAGTAACTATTCACATTTATGTTTTATTTTTCTTATTTATTAAGAATTATATAACAATTATCAATTATATATTGCATGTAATTATATATGATAATTAATTCTATAACATACTAATTATCATTAACATTTATGTACTCATTTAAGGGTGAAAGGGCTTTTATGTACATTATTGCACTTGAACCCAATGGTGTACTGGGAAATGCTTTTAAAACTGGTTCTAAAAAATAAAATGTACATGACACATTTTTAAAGTTTATTCTACATATTAACATTTCCCCAGTCATTTAAGTCTGGACACAAAATCTCTCTATTTTGCATCTGCTAACCCTGCTTGGTTTGGAAACAGGATGCCCCTGGCAGGATCAACTTGTCACTTCTAACCTCACCATGCTGCTAATTCAAGCTTTGATTGACACCACCACCTCCCTCAGCCTATTCTCCCATCTCCTCCCAATGCCTTTCTTTACATGGAGCAGAAACTGGACTCAGCTCACTCCACTTTCTATTTGCTGCTTGCCTGGTTTCAATTCCAAAGAACAAGAAGTTCCCA
Organism: Petaurus breviceps papuanus; assembly: GCF_028583685.1. Classification (NCBI taxonomy): domain Eukaryota; kingdom Metazoa; phylum Chordata; class Mammalia; order Diprotodontia; family Petauridae; genus Petaurus; species Petaurus breviceps. The sequence continues at coordinate 35,163,227 of NW_027186304.1, read as the reverse complement.
GTGAGTACCCTCTGGTATCCCACTCATTGCCCCCCCCCCCTTCTTGCCTCTTTTTGTGTGTTGGCTCTCTTTAGAATGTAAGTTTCTTGAGGGTAGGGCCTGTCTTTCATTTTATCAGTTATATCCTCAGAACTCAGCACAGTGCCTGGCATTGTTACTATTGTTTCTTCATGACCCTGTGTACCTCTGTCTGTGGGGTTTTCTTGGCAAAGATACCGGAGTGGTTTATCATTTTCTTCTCCAGTGTGTCACTGATACATAGGCAAACAGAGGTTAAGTGACTAGCTCAGAGTCACACAGATATTTCTGAGGCTGGATTTGAACTCATGTCTTCCTGACTCCAAGCCACATCTGCTCTATGTAAACTCTATCAACTGTACCACCTAGCTGACTGGCATGGGGCACCTAATAAGGATTTCTTGGACTAGATAAGAAACAGAACAGTAAATCAAGGCCTGGTTTGTAGTGCTTGCCTTATTTCCATGGTGTAAATGTAAATTTAACCATTAGTTCTGGCAAGACATGGCTGCAGTGAAACCCTGCTTAAACCACACAACAGTCTTGAGAGGTAAATACAGGTATTATCCCAATTTTACATTTGAGCAAACTAAGGCTTCATTTCTTCACAGCAACCCTCATGAGGTAAGGTATATGAATATTATCATCTTTGTTCTTCATTGTAATCCATAACATATTAAAAGACCTTGGAAAAGGTTGGGGGGGTGGCTAGGTGGTGCAGTGAATAGAGCACCAGTCCTGAAGGCAGGAAGACATGAGTTCAAATCCAGCTTCAGACACTTAACACACTTACTAGCCATGTAACTTTGGGCAAGTCACTTAAAAAAAAAAAGGCAAAAAAAAATTTTTTTTTTAAAGAAGAAGGTTGGGGCAGCTAAGTTGCACTGTGGGGAGAGGGCTGGGTCTGGAGTCAGAAAAGCCTGCATTAGGATGCCTTTTCAAACCCTTACTAGCTATGTGAATCTAGATGAGTCTCAGCATCTCTTTGCCTCATTTTCCTCATCTATAAAATAATAATAATAATAATAATACCTAACATTTATGGAGTGATTACTATGTGTTAGACACTGGGTTAAGTGTTCTAATGAGGGAGGGTAGACTTGTTCACTCCAGCTCTAAATCTATGCTCTTATGAGCCTATGATGTCTCCAGAACATTGGAAGGATCCTCTATGAAAGATTTATGCAAAGTCATGAGTCAGTATTGAAAATGATGAGAAAGTGAGGCAGCTAGGTGGTGCAGTGAATAGAGAGAGCACCAGCCCTGGAGTCAGAAGGACCTGAATTCAAATCCTCCCTCAGACACTTAGCACTCACTAGGTGTGACCTTGGGCAAGTCACTTAACCCCAATTGCCATGCCTTCCCCCCTCCAAAAAGCAAAAAAAAAAAAAAAGATGAAAAAGTAGAGCTAGGTTGTGGATCTGCATTGGTAGGGAGGGTACCCATATAGATAAGATTACAGTTCTGTAGATGTATGGAAGTATTTTCCCCACCTCTACTCCTCAGGCTAATAATTGCCAAAAGATCACGTAAGTTAATCACAGAGTCTGAGAATCAGAAAGGGACTCTACAGACAATTTAGCTCAACCAATACATATGAGAAGTATTTCCCTACTACAACATATCCAACGAGTGTCCTTCCAAAGCAGTTGTTCTGGTACTCTGGCTAGATTTTTTTTCTTAAGGAACAAGCCTCAAATTCAAATTATTCTGGCTGTCATTGATTCGTCGGCAACAGGGCTCGGGCCAAGCCCCACATCACCTTCCTGATGTCATGGTCATCTTCCAGAACAAAGAACAAACAACAAAGGTATTAAAAATCATCCTAGAGTCATGACGGACTCATATATGGGACTAAAGGACCAGGCAACAAGGAAGGGATTGCCTGAATTCAAGGCAACTTGGGGCTCCAAACTCTCTCTGAGTTTTATTGATGTACCAGTATGGGCAACTCTGGCAAAGGATCTTGGAGTGTCTTCAATGCATATTTTTATTGAATCTCATTCTTCTGCTATGATTAAGTAAATCTTCTTTTTGTTAACTGTTGAATGACTTATTGAATATCTTCATTTTGTTCCAGTATAAAACATAAGCTCCCAGGGGACTGGCCTGAGTTGAACTCAGTCCAGAATAATTGAGATAGTCTGGCAGAACTGGAATAGAATGACTCCAGGACCTAGCAGCCCCTCCTTTAGACATACCTCCCAAAACTTGAAGATTTTTTAGAAAGTACACTCTCAGTGGTCATTCAGCAAGAAAAGACTGATGTAAATATGCTGTGTCCCTCCAGTAAAATGTGCTTTAGGCAAATCAACACTGTTCCTGTACCTGGTAATTTAAGCCTCCTCCTAAGCCTAAATCTTCCTTCAAAGCATCTGGAGAGACTGAATTCTTGAGATTGAAAGAGATTTTTCATTCACTGAGAAGGTCAAAGACCTAAGAATGAGATGTGCTCCACCCTTGGTGAGACTAGATAACTTTGTATTGCTAACAGTCATCATTTAATTGCCCAGGCGTTGAAGGAGAACCTAATGCAAGAAAGTTCTTCTCAGACTCTAGGGAATCATATTCTTGTGTGAAACGTTGGTTTGGTTTTGCAGTTTGTTGTGGGGTGTTTTGTTTTTTGGGCTTTTTTGGAGACCATATAGTTGAACCCAAAGCCCTCAATCCCATAATTCTACATAGACATATAGCCAGCCATTTAAGGAGTAGCATGAGGAATCCCCTGGAATTTTACATTATCTAAAAACTGTTACTGACATTTGAAAGTCCTACAGGAGGTGTCAAACTCTCAACCCACTGTGCAGTCCGCAAAGCTCTGCAGTGCAGCCCTAGTCAGATTACAATGTAATTGGAAAATTTACAACAAAATAAATAAAAATAAAATAGAACATAGATAATGTTAACTCGTGGTTTTCTAAGTCAATGTGAGGCCAGCAGGGTTCAGATTGTATTTGTGATTGATATTACTGGTTTACAGGAATTGTACTACATGGATTTTTTTGTGTATGTGATTCTTTAGTTCAAAGTCCTTAGGGGAGACACTTGAAAAGATAATGCTTAATTCTCCCAGTGAACCCAAAGATCCGATTGTACCCAAAGTGATATTCTGAGAACAGGTAGGGGCTCTGCATCAACTTTAGAATTTCCCCACTTTCTTTCATAGTAAACTTAATTGGTCTTTGTCTCTGCCACTCTGTCACATGTTTACGACGAGAAGCCTCTGAACAGCTTTCTAGGGGTGGGGAACCTGCAGTCTCAAGGTCACATGTGACCCTCTAGATCCTCAAATGAGGTCTGTACTCAAACTTCACAGAACAAATTCCCTTAATAAAAGGGTTTGTTCTGCAAACCTGACTCAGTCAAAAGGCCACACCCAAAAACGCAGAAGGCCACACGTGGCCTTGACGCTGCAGGTTCCCCCCCCTTCCTTCCCCCACCCACCCCCAAGGCTTAGACCTTCCTCTACCTTGGCAAAAATGGTTACTGTTTGCACCTGGCAGATACAGCGCATGTAACTGGCCTAGATTACACCACCCCAGAAGCCTCTTCTCAGATTGGTCAGTTGCTCCCAGAACCTCCATTTTCAAGAAGGTGCCCAAGCCAGCCATGTTTACCTTTCATTCCTCTTAGGGTTTTGTTTCTGACTCTGGACTTTTTCTCTACTATGTCCCAGTGCAAGATTTTCATCTCCCTTATATGTATGTTCTTCCCTCCTTAGAATATAAGATCCTTGAGGGCAGGGACTTCTATGTTTATTCTCGATGCTTATCACTGTGCCTGGCAAAAAAGTGCTTAATAAATGCTTATTGACTATCATTTGCTCTCTTTGTGTCTTTTTCCTTTATCTACTTTGTTTCTTTCCTAGAGAATAAATGGGTGGTCCTGAGCTGGACATTGCCTAGTAGTGATGGCAGCCTTGTGAATCTGGAATGTCAGAAGCTCTTTTGTCCCTCAGTGGGAGCCAACTAACTGCATTGGAGAGGATGACCCAACTGATGGGAAGGGTAAATAGAAGCCTTGATATAATTGGTTCCTTTGGAGTTGCCAGAGCCTTCCAATGTGACATTCACTTCTGACCTCTCCAACTATGAAGGACCAACAGAGGCGAGCAGGAACACTATGACCCATAGCAACTAGACCCAGCAGGTGAGAGCAGGGTTAGCCCATTGCAATAATATCATCCACAGTGCTTCTGTTGGGCACAAGAGGGCAACGGCAATATAGGCCAGAAATAACACTCAAGGAGAGTCAGGTCTAGTCATAGGAGAGACACATGACAGAACATAGGAAGGCAGAATCAGGTCTGGCACGGATGCTGGAGTCAGAGCCCAATGGCAGCACTCGGCAGAGCTCAGAACTCAGTAGTGACAATTGTCCTGCCCCAGTATGAGGGAAGTGGAGGGGGAGGGACAGCAGCATTCAAGACCATACTGAGGCATGTACAGTAGTGCTTCATTCTGGCAGAAGAGACAACAGGCAGAGACATGGACCCCAGCAGCAAGAGAAAGCAGAGTTCACCTGAGCAGAGGGACAGCAGAACAGCTCAGAGAAACAACAGCAGGAACTCAGCAGCAGCAAACGTAGGCCCATCACAAGCCAGCGCCTACTGTAATCTAGAGCTGCTTGGCCCCTCCATTGCTATCTCATTGTTATCAAACACCCCAAAGTCACTATACATCTCCCTCCTAAGGAGGACTTGCAGGACCAAAGGGTAGCATTGTTGGGAGGTGGCTTACTTTCTAACAAAAGCAGAGGCGATGCTTCTATCCAGCCTCCAGAAAGGAAGGGTGGAAGTCTCTCAGAGGCCTCTCATGAAGCAAGGATTTGATATCCACCCCCCTACACACACACACACACACACACACACACACACATACACACACACTGGACACACACTCCCCAAAAAGGGGAGATCCTGGCTGGTGGGCCTGGGATGAGAATCAGTGACTATTCAGAAAGTGTCATCTTTGTTTCATACTGGATATCGTTGGTCCCGGTCCTGATTACGGTGATCTCTTTGCAGAAAAAAAAAAATTCCACTATCAACTATAAATTTTGCATCACCCATAACAGACCTGATCATTTAGACCCAGGATTTAATCCTTCCAAAGGGTGTGGAGAACGGAAAAGTGAAGCCTGGGATTTCTAATCTTTATTCTCTCATATTTAGTGATTCCTTCAAGGGGCCGTTACATTATCTGCCTTGTTTTGTTTCTGCAATTGTCTCATTTCTAGTTTTTCCTTTAGTACTGACTATTTAAGGCTTCTGAGATTGCAGAGGTCAGAGTGATGGAAGAGCCTGGAGAAGTCCTTAGGGAGTGTGGCAGGAGCATATTCCAAACCCTTCCCCAGGTGAGTTAGGCTAGCTTTTCCTTACAAGGTACTAGAGCCACCCATGAGACTTAACTGACTCAGGGAACCAACTTAGAGGCTCAGGCTTCTGATGTACTTTCCTGGTTACAAGGTAACCTGCAGTTCCAGGTGCTCTCTGAATCTGACTGATGGACCAGAACAGGCAACTCAGGAATCACAGCTTCCCTCCACTACAACAACCTGGAGTGTTCTCAGTGTATACCCTTGTTAAATCCTTGTTCTCCTGTAATGACTAGGTAAATATCCTTTTGTTAACTGTTGAACGACTCATGAGTGTCTCCTTTCGTTCCAATATCAAACTACCAGGGGACTACCTTGGGTCAGGCCCAGCCCAGAAAAGCATTTAATAATGCTTGTTGAAATGGACTGATTTAGGGGCGCCTAGGTGGCTCAGTGAGTAAAAGCCCCAGCTCTGGAGTCAGGAGGACCTGAGTTCGGTTCCAGCCTCAGACACTTAACACACACCAAAAAAAACTAGCCGTGTAACCTTGGGCAAGTTACTTAACCCCAATTGCCCTCCAAAGCAAAGAAAAAAAAAATAAAAAGAAATGGACTGATTTGTCGAAGAGAATCAGATTTCTATTTCCATTCATTCAGGGAAAGCTTTATGGAATAAAAGAGAGGTTAAATTCACTTTGGAAGAAAAGAGAGAGCACAGCACGGGGAAATAAATTCCAAATAAATGGAGTAACATGTTTTTTTTTAAAATGGGTAGTGATAACAATAGTGACTCTGGCCTAAGTAAACTAGATTGTAAAGTTTGTCTAGAGGATTTGAAGACACATACAATTTATTTAATAATCGGTTTCAAAAGATCTCAGATGTAGCCTTCTCTTCTTGTTCTATATGTTGATTTCCATTTTCACTTCACATTACACCATTTAAAATTGTCTTTCTCTAGTTAAAATGGGCAGATCTTTATGCAATGCCATTTGTTAATAAACAGAAGTGAATTCTTGAGTATATGTGTAAATGGAGGAGAGCAAATGCCCAGAAACACTAAAAAAACCAGATAACCAAAAGTCAGTTCTACAATAGAATCTCAGGAGTTCAGCCTCCATAAAGTTGGGATCTGGAACAACTCAATGTGGTTGGGTTGGCATAATTTTACCTTTGCTTTATTGGTCAGAACAAATATTACAACTGATAAACAAGTATAAGCACCTACTTCATGCCAAGCACAAAAAGAAAAATCCGTTCTCAAGAGATTTAAACAGATTCCATAGGAAATATCTGTGCAATATTTAAGAAAGTGAATGTTTTAGGAATTTTAGAAATTCTTATGTGCAACTGCATGTTACTGTTCACAAAATAATTTTATATAAGGGTTATTGAAGCATTTGAGAGGTAAGAAGTGTATCTCAGTGCGTAGTGTGTAGAGTTAGGAAGGCCTGGTTTATTATTATTAGCAATCTTACCCATAGGCAAGTCACTTAACACTCAGTATTCCAGGATAGTCTCTAAGACAATAAATTGTAAAGTAGATGTTGACTTGCACTGATAAAAGGAGTTTCTTCATATTCTATGGAAATCACAGATCCACTTCCTTCCCCAAAAATGTACTTAAGGCAAACTGGTAGCATTCTGCTTTTATATGCCCGTAACAGGTAGTTCAAACTACTTTATAAATGAGTGAAAGTAGTAAAACTGCTTTTCTCTATAAAAATGCTATAGCTTAGACTTTTCATTAATTCTGGTTAGTTATTTTTCCAATTAAGTCTGAATGAGAGGTTTTCTCATATTTCGTTCTGTAGTACTTTTATATACATTTATCAGAATATGGAGGCCCCTAGGTGGTGCTGTAAATAGCATGCTGAGCCTGGAGTCAGGAAGACCCAAGATCAAATCTGGCCTCACACACTTACTAGCTGTGTGACTCTGGGCAAGTCACTTTACCCCTGTTTGCCTCAGTTTCCTCTTCTGTAAAATGAGTTGGAGAAGGAAATGGCAAACCTGCAGAATCTTTGCTAAGAAAACCCAAATGGGGTCATGAAGAGTTGGCACAACTGAAAATGAATAAACAACAAAACTGGAATATGGGTACATATATGAAGTCTTATGCCTAAGTGTGGAGGGGATACGGAAGGTGGTGAAACATAAACCTTGACAGGTCTACTGAACCAGGAAGGTTTCAAATACAGAACCAAGAAGCAACCAGATGTCTGTCACTGGAGGGCCTCCCTACAAGACCCAGCAGTCTGGAAAGTGATGAAATGTTGAGCCAGCCACTGTAAGAAACCCTCAAAGACCACTGACTAGCATTAGCAGAAGGGGGACCCACATGGATGAAATCATAGCTCCTTCATGTATTAAAATACATATGGAATTCACAGCACTTAAAATAATTTAAGTAAACTGAGCCAAAAGAAGAGGGACCTAGTAGATACTCAAATTCTTCACCTTATCCTTGATTCAAGTGCTCCCTAATTCTTATTCCATCCACTAATTAATTGACAAGTATTTATTAAGTATCTCCAATGTGCCAGGAAGAAAACAGAGGGCCATAACAGTAATAGAACCAGCCTTGGAGTCAAGAAGACCTAAGATATACAATGATAGTGTGATACTGGACAAGTCACTGACCCTTTTATTCCTCTAAGCCACCACCTACAACTAGGAAGATCAGAGAAGGTGGTTAATTTTCAGAGTAAGTCTCACTCTCTGGGAATTCCTTATGCCAGCAGCTCTCAAACTATTTGGTCTCAGGCCCACTTTATACTCTTAAAAATTACTGAGGACTAACGATCCCTCCCCCTCCAAGAGCTTTAGTTTTTTGCTTTACATTTGTCAACATTTACCATGTTAGAAAGTAAAGTTTTTGTATTATTATGAAAATTTTGGACCCTGTGGATCGCCTGAAAACCTCTCAAGGACTCTTGGGAGTTCTGGACCACATTTTGAGAACTGTTGCCCTATACCAATGAAATTAAGGATTTACTTTTCATCCTTATAACCTCACCCAGTCCTAGGGCACTTGGCATTCAAACACAAATGATTCATTATCATTACTGAGGCCAAGATCAAATTAAACATACCTGTACTCTATGTGGTAAACCATCTGAGGAAGAAAGGAGGACCCTATTCTGAGATTTTAAAAAAGAAATTAATTAAACACAAGAGGTGACATCAATAAAATGGCCAGCTTTGTAGTAGAATACATGACACTAAAAACCAAAACAAAACAACAAAAGAATTTGGAATTCATTCCCCCAATCTACAATTCCAGCAATAAATAAAACAAAATTCCAGTAAAAAATAATGGAGTATGGGGGCAGCTAGGTGTGGCAGTGAATAGAACACCGGCCCTGGAGTCAGGAGGACCTGAGTTCAAATCCAGTCTCAGACACTTAAGACAAAAACTAGCCATGTGACCTTGGGCAAGTCACTTTGCCCCAACTGCCCTCCAAAAAGCAATAATAATAATAATAGAGGTGATCCCTTGAGATTCTTTGAAATAAGATTTAATTTTGTAGGCTTTTTAGATGCTAAGTTTTAGTTGGGAGCATATTATTCTCGTTTTTGAGTGAAACCTCTTACAATGTATTGGACCCCAAGTTCCTCTTATGGACAAACTTTTCCTATATAGTTACAATTATAATTAAAGAGATAAATAGTTGTCATTGACACCCCATGACAAGAATCAGATTTAGAGACAGAATAAAAGAATACAAAAAGGGAAGAATGAAACTTTTTAAATGGATATTTATTGAGATGTCTCCAAAATGGTATTTCACTGAATTTTCAAGTACTTGAAAGCCAAGTCCTTAAAAATGTGATACTGTTTGTTAACTTTGAAACTGGGAGTTAGTAAGAGGAATTTCTGATAGAGTTTACATAGGCAAACTTCTTCGAATCTATTTAATATGCACGAATTAGTTTAGCATATAAAATTAATTACACTTGTGCAATTATATTTGTTAAATAGAGTTGTGCAATCAAGTAATTCATTATGGGTATCTGTAACAGGCCTTCTAAGCCCAAGAAGTTACTAAAATAAACTTTATTTCCTGGATTTTCCTTCTAATCTTCCTTTCCAACTCCTATTTTGTTTTTTATCTCTTTACTGTGCTTCCTGCTGAGTGTAAACAAACCTGGAGGCATAAGAACCAGGCCTGATTTGGGGGCCAAAGTTGGCCTGCTGAAACTCTTAAAGAAACATTTCACACTTACTGTGGTTGCAATGGAAAGTAATTGCTCAGCACTTTCAACTTCACCACCTGTACTAAAAGCCTTGCAGAAAGAGGTCAGTAAGTAAAAGAGAGTTTTTCAAAAGGTATTAGGAGCAATTATTTTTTTCATGCATTAGGGAGGGAGGGAAGTGGGGAAGGGAAATAGATTCAGAAAAAAGCCTCAAGTACCTTGTAATTAGATGAAGCCTCTTCTCATCAGCTCACCAGAAAATCTACAGAACCTATTTTTAAATCTGATTTGTATATTTTACTTTTTTTCAATTACATGTAAAAACAATTTTTAACATTCAATTTTTTCTAAATTTTGAGTTCCAAATTCTATTCCTCCTTTCCTCCCTCCTCCTTCCCCGAGTAGGCAAGCAATTTGATACATATCATATAGTGTAGTCAAAAACCCATTTTAAGTAATATTATAGTCACACTTTTTAGATGTTAAGATTTCATTGCAAATAGATTGTTTTTCTCTTCAGTTATTTTAAAATACTTGTTATATTCTTTAAATTTAACCTTTTATGAAATCCGGAATCCCATCAAGGGTTTAAGTTTCTTGGTAGGTATGTTTTGTCTCTTGAACTATGTTATAAAGGCAAGAGACAAAACATGCTCACCAAGAAACTTAAAGTTACAATCTTCTCTATTCTGAATCTCCCTTTCTCCTGCTCCTTGGTCTAGCAATAACTTACTTAGGGGCAACTAGGTGGCTCCGTGGATGGAGCACTGTGCCTGGAGTAGAGAAGATCTGAGTTCAAATGTCATCTCAGACACTCACTAGCTGTATGACCCTGAGCAAGTCACTTAACTTCTGTTTGCCTAATCTATTTGAGAAGGAAATGGCAAAACGCTCCAGTATCTTTGCCAAGAACACCCCATACAAGGGCACAAAGAGACTGACACAACTGAACAAACAGACCCCCAAATTTCTCCTTACAAACATTTCTGAAGTTATAATTAAGCTAAACACACAAGTAAAATTAACTAGATAAAAGGCTGAGGTGAGAAAAAAAAAAAACCAGGATTACTTCTTTTCAAACCAACTTTTTTTAAACATAAAACTTCCTAGGACCTTCCCTCTTTCAATACCCATAACTATACCAGCTGTGTTGTACTTAATATTACCTGTGTGTGTTCTGTATATTTAATGCCTGTAAGAATACCTAGCTTGGAATCAGACAATACAGGTTCAAATCCCAGCTCTTAAACTCACTACAATGGAACTTTGTCTCTGGACCTCAGTTTCCTTATCTGTAAAATAGGTGCAATAATAGCACCTCCCTAACAAGGTTATTGTGAGGACCATATGTAAAGTGCTTTATAAACTTTAAAGTCCTACATAAATGTGACCTATTATTAAGGGGACTGGACTAAATGATTCCTAACATCATCACTTCATGTTAGCTGATGAACAAGAATTATCTTGTTAATAATTTTTTTATAGCTCCTAGCCTACTATGGACACAATCAATGATTCCTTTATTTCATCCACAGAATATTTTAAATCCTAAACTAGATTTCCTTCATAGTACAATGGATATAATCACAGAGAAAGGAGACCACAATAAAAGTCCTATTATCTATATAATCCAGCATGTTGGCGAGCAGGGAAGATTTTGTTTAGTCAGAAATTCCAATTAACAAAATTTAACCATCTTATTCTTGAGAGATGCCACCCTATGGGAACCAAAAAAGAAATCTAGGTGATTGACTCCCACATTCCTTTGGAGTCAGAATCTTGAGTTCACCTTCTTCACCACAGGAAATCTGATAAGAGTCCAACCAGAGGACCTCAGAACCTACTTGTTCAATAACTATTCCTTCTGAGTTAAAACCCTGGATTACTGCAGGAGGCAGAATAGGCTTATTGTTAATGAAACTGATCGGTAGTGACCTTTTTCATATCTTCCTACATGCCAACTCTTCATCATTCCTCTAAATCAGAGGGTTTTGACCATTTTTAGTCATGGACCAATGCACTCGTCCTTCTCAGAATGGTGTGTTAAAAATGCATAAAATAAAACACATAGGATTATAAAGGAAACCAATTCTATTGAAATAAATATGCAATTTTTTCATCCAAGTTCATGGGACCTCTTGAAATCTACGTAGGGATCCCTTGGGGGAGCTATGGACAATAGGTTAAAAATCAAGCTCTAACTAGAGTTCCATATTAAATCTGATGATCTAAAGTGTCAGTAACACAAACAAGGTTAAATTTGGGGAATATATTAATTTATTTCTGTGCATTTTTATTTATCAAATATTGACTAATATTTGCTTTAAAATCAACCTACTTAAAACAGGAAGATAAGTCTGTTGTTACCAGAAACAAAAACAAAAAAACTATCACAATTTATTCCAAAGTCACACAGAAAGGAATTTTGGATTATCTGCATCACTGCCCCACTGCTGCGTGCCAGCTGGGCCCTACCCGCATCAGGTTTGACCATACCACTGGGGCTGGGTCAAGTTCAGAAGCAGGTCATTACCATGGAGATGCATAAACGAGGAGAAAGAGGGAGCCAAGATTATGTTGCCAACAAGGGAAATCCTGGAATCTTCACCAGGGAAACTCAAGCAGAGGTCTACGTCACAGAGGAATGAGCAACATGTTGGTCAACCACTGGCACAAAAATCAATTGCCAGCTTACTGGGCTACAATCCCGAGGCTGTTCTCAGGTTCGGGAAATCCCCTAGAGCCATGGCCTGTATACACATTGTTTGTCATTTAGTCATTTCAGTCATGCCCTACTCTTTGCGACCATATTACCATCTATTAAGCAAATAATCGAGTCAAGTCATGAGTTTCTGTGATGCTGGAACTATATGCCATGAGGCTAAAGACTCAGACATGGAAAAAGCTTATTTTTATGAATTTTGACTTGCATCCTCTTTTATCACAGCCAACCATGCTGTAGCATACTGTTGGAGGAAACATCCAAATTGATGAGATCTGGATCCTTGGAGTGTTCCTCACAACCACCCTGTGAGATGGATGATACAAATGTTATCCCCGGTTTATGCAAGAGAAATGAGGTCCAGAAAGTTGTGACTTGACCAAAGTGAAAGAACTGGTTCCTGCACAGAGCAGTGACTCAACCTGAGGACTACAGAAGCCAAAAGCCTACTCTTCCCATTGTACCATGTTGCCTCAACACATTTACAAAGTGGTCTGGATTCTCAAAGCATTTTAATATCTGTTACCTTATTTTAGCTTCAGAACACTCTGGTGACATAAGTGTGAAAGCATCTGCTGAGTGTTTCAGTTTCTTGCTGGCTATGTTTTTTCTCTTGCATTAAATTATATCTTGTCTTCTTTATTTGAAATCTCCCTTTCTCCTACTCCTGGGTGTAGATAACCTACTGTAATGATAATGGGAATCTGAAGATCTTCCCTGCCCCTTGGCCCCTTGATAGGCTTAAATGTCTCTGAGAACCTTCCTCGATTTGAAAATATACTGTCCCCTAATAGGCTGAAGGTGGTCACATGAAGCCCGTGGTAGGAGGCTTGTTTTTCAGGCATGCCCACACCTTACTACTTTGTGACTGGGCAGTGGGTCAAGAGGGTTGTGACATTCTCTGACCCAGGAGAAGGCTATACCTGATATACATACCTGATCACATACCCTGATGTGAGGTTTTGCTTTGGGGGTCACTTTGGGAAGAGTTGTGTGATTTGGGCAGATGAGAATCTGGGAAGCCGTTGAGCCTTCACCTCCCTCCCTGCACACACCCCCCCCCCACTCCCCCGGGCTTTGAAAACCCAGATATTGGTGCTCTCCTCTGTGGTAATTAACTAGGTATGGATGTAATGGTCAGACAGCTGGAAGCCCTGTCTGCTGAACTATGTTATTTTCTGCTGTAACTTCTGTTTGTAGTCTCTGAAGTTCAGGGTGCTGACTTTTTCCCCTGAACTAGGTAAATGATATATGTTTGATTGATTAAAGTAAGATTGTTAACCCACTTTGAGTTGCTTTCCTTTAGAAAAGCAGATCTAAGAACCTATGCTAGCAGCCATCCTGGGTATGCTAGGGTGCTTGCTGCTGCACTTACATAGAGGCAGCTAGGTGGTACAGTGGATAGCGCACTGGACTTGAAGTCAGGATCTGAGTTCATATACTGCCTCAAACACTTATTAAGCTATGTGACTCTGGGTAAGTCACTTAACTTCTCTCTGCCTCAGTTTCTTTCTTCTGTAAAGTGAGGATAATAATAGCACCTACCTCCCATGGCTGTTGTTAGAATAAGATGAAATAATGTCTATAATGTGCTTTATCAAGCTTTTTTTAAAAAGCACTACAGAAGTGTTAGCTATTACTGGGGCCACTAATGGTTCGGTGGATAGTGCTGGGTCTCAAGTCAGGAAGACTTAGCTTTCTGAGTTCACATCTAGCTTCAGATACTTCCTAGCTGTGTGACCCTCCCACTCCTTCCCTCCTCCCCTTGTTTTTCTGGACTGGATCTAAGATGGCACTGGTATAGAAAATTCTCTAACAGAGAACTGTTTGGGGACACAGAGATTCAATAGCCTGCTCAGTCATAAAGACAACAGGTAGCAGGGGCAGGACTGAAACCCAGATCTTCCTACCATGCCACACAGCCTCCAGTAGAGAAGACACAGGACTGCCCATAGTGGATGGAAGGCTGGCTTGAGGCAGGAACACTTGGGTTTGAGTCCTATACTTGAAACATATTAGTACTATGGCCACAAACATGACACTTAACCTCTTAGGTCCCCTAAGTGGAAAATTAAGTGTGTACCTTCTTGGTAGATCCCTAGCCTAATTATTCTTACACACTAGATGCTAAGCTCAGTTGTCTCTGCCACCTGAAGGAAGATAAGTGTTCTTATTCCTCTAAATCTTAGCACCCTCTAAATGTTAGCATCCTGATACAAAGATCCAGTCACCCTACTTTAGTTACACCTCTGGGAACAATGACAGAATCCAACTTCAGACAGAGCCTATGTGTGTTTATAACATTAGTGAGCATTTATAAAGTGCTTAAAGTGTGAAAAGCATGTTACCTCACTTGATCTTCACAAGAACACTATGGTGTAGACGCAATTATTATTTCCACTTTACAGGTGAAAAAGTTGATGCTGATAGTTGTAGTGACTGCCTAGGTCAGGACCACACAGCTAGTATGTCTAAAGTGACATTCAAACTTCAATCTTTCTGTCTCCAAGTCCAGCCTGCCCTGGTGTGTTCCCTCCCTCTTTGACTTGTGATAAGCTTAAGGGCAGGTATCTGCTTCTCACTTGTGTGGCAAGTCCATCACAGCCCCTCCCCCCACTCTAGCAGTATTCTCTGAAGCAATGGGCAACCATATTGACTGTGATGATAATGACCATTCCCCTCTTTACTGGCTGTAAGAAAAGGTCAGCAGTATTCAAAATGATGACACCAATCTGTTAACTGATACCATCCAAAGAAAATGTTACCAATGAAAATGCTTTCTTTTTTAGCCAGCTTGCTCAAAGGCAAGAAATACAACAGGTTTTTTTTCACCAAGATAAGTTCTGCCTGAATTTAAACTGAGGATATTGATAGTCACCTGTTTTATTTTATCTTATTTTATTTTATTTTTACTACTTCTTATAGTCATACTGATGAACAATTGGAGCTCAACTTTCACTTAACTTTTCTGCAAGGGAAAGGCACCAAGGCACCAAGCTGTAGTAAGCAGGTGTACTGAACTTCTGTCTGCCATTGCTTACAGCAGACTCAACTAGAAAGGTGGAGACATTAGTAGGGGGACTAAACTAAACATAAGGATCCTTGTGGGCACATACGGACTTAGAAAATCACATATTAATATTATCTATGTTTTATTGTATTTTTCTTCATTTTGTTAAATATTTCCCAATTACATTTTAATCTAATTCTGGATGATTGGGACTGTTATGGGCTGTGTATCTGACACCTCTGACTTAAGAGATATAGAGAACAGTGAGGGCAGTAATGATGGAAACTATTCCCCTAAGGCAAAGGCAAAGAAAATCACAGGAAATTCTGTAAATCATAAAATGCAATATTAATATGGACTATTATTAGCAGTTGTGGTAGTAGTAAGTAGTAGTAGTTGTTGTTACAAGAGTCTTCTATTCTGATTACCATCCTTCTACTCCTCATCTCTCTTGAATGTATCTGTTTATGTACCTGCTGTCTTCCCCAGACTATGAGCTCCCTGAGGGCAGAGACTGCATCAGTTTTTATCCCCGGTGCTTAACACATAATTCTAGGCATACAGTAAGAGCCTAATAAATGCTTATTGACTGACAATTAAAAACATTTACATAGAGCTGGGTTTTTACATTATTTCCTTTGATCTTGGGTGAGATAGGCAGGAGGAGTTGTTATCATCTCCACTTTAAAGATGGGAAACTAAAGCTCAGCATGGGTAAGTAACCTACCCAAGATTACTCAGCTAAGAAGTGGTAAAGCTGGGTCTAGAATCTAGGTCTTGTGACTGATTCCCTAGTCAATAAGAAGTTCAGAATCCATTTAAATACTGCACAAAAAGGCCAAATGAAATCCAACAGTCCACCATAGCAAAACAGTTCTCATGAACCAGGGGAGCCATGATGATGCCAACCAACTGAACATTCTGCCAGCTTGGAGACATCTGGCTCAAGATACTTCAACAAGGCCGTTGTGAAGGTCAAAGGAAATTACAGATGTGAAACACTGCACTTTGCAAATCTAAGGTTTCATTTCTATTGTTACTATTACTACTAATAATAATTACAACTGAGAGTAATAGCTCAACACTTACATTGCATTTAATGGCTTATAAATAGCTCTCTGTGCTTCCCTTGCCCCAGCCCCTACCCCTCAAATTCCTCTCCATTTTGAGTTTGTATTGAGAATTAGGATTTCCAAACTCAACTTCTTATTACTCAGACACTAGAACATTCATTCTTAAAAAAAAAGTATTGATGCTCTTTATAAAAAATCATCTTCATTTCTCAATGATGCTTTTACCTTCAAAGGGGACAGTGGATAAAAAACTGGGAATAGAGTCAGAAAAACCTGAGTTCAAATTTAGCCTCAGACACTTACTAGCTAAGTGATTCTGGGCAAGTCACCTAACCTCTGTTTGTTTCAAATTCTACAACTGTAAAATAAGGATAATGACACCTACTTCCCAAGATTATTGTGAGGATAAAATAAGATATGTGCAAAGCACTAAAAACAGCACCTGGCACAGAGTGGGTTCTATAAAAATGCTTGTTACTTCTTTCTTTCCTTCCTTCCTTCCACAAAATCTTCCTATGTAACAAACAAGTATCATCAAATCAACACAATGTTTATGCCTGAAAATGTATTCTCTACTCAGCCCTTCTAATCCACATCTTTCCTTGAAAAATATGGAATATATTCCACCACCAATCTTCTGAAATTATGTTTAGTCATTGCAGTGATCAGAATTTTAAAGTCTATTAATATTGTTTTCCATGCCATAATAACATAAATTATGGTCAATGCATAAATTGTTTTCCTGGTTCTGCACCAATTCATATAAGTTTTCTAAAGCTTCTATGAATTCTTCATAGTCATCATTTCTCATAAATTCCATTCTTTCAAATTAATAGTATGAGTTCCTGACAAGGCTACTTTCCCCAAAGGACTTTATGATTATTTCCATACAACTAGGGAAAAAAAAAGGAATGGCAGAAAAGATTCCTAAAAATCCTTTATCTGTCATAGGTTTTATGCTGTACGAAGCAATTTAGCAAGATTTCGCTTTCAGCAGTCATCAACACTTCTTTCTCAAATCAATTAATAATTATTATTGATCTATACAAAAGAAGTCTTATCAAATTAGGGAAAATAAGACATCAAATTTGGAGAAGTTTGAGACCAAGTCAATACTAAATGCAATACTGACTGCAAGTGCCAGATGTGTTTCAAGAAGGGAAAAAGTCAGTCATTGTGGTCTGCAGGATAGAATCATGAAATCTTAAGATTCATAACATAGTCCCACCTCTCATACAGTGCAGGAATCCTTTATATAACACCTCTGATAGTCATCATCTCTGTTTCAAAATTCTAATTTGAAAATTTCCCTAATAAAGCAGCATATTTTATTTTTATGTAACTATAATTCTTACAAAATTATATGGAGTCAAAATAAGCTCTATATTTTGTTACTTCCATATTGGTTCTTCCTTCAGGAGCTACATAGAATAAGTCTACTTCATACATATTAAATATTTTTTAAATATTTGAGAATCGCTATCATTCTCTTAAGTTGTCTCTTCTGTCAAAATACATTAACTTGCATTTTCAAGTATCTTATGGTCAAAAATCCTTTGTTATGTTAAAAAATGGTATTTCATCTTTACACAATCCTTTGAGAGAGGTAGTGCAAGCATTATTCTCATTCTACAGGATGAGGTAACAGGTTCAGAGAGGTTAAGGAACTTGCCCGGCTGGCATATGATGGAACCAAGATTAAAAGTTACCCCTTCCAACAGCCAGCCCAATGTTTTTTTCCATCACATTATGCCAATTCTCATAGATTATGTTTCTCCCATACTGGTTTCCCTCATCTGGATATGTTCTAGCTTGTCCACATCCCCTCTTTTTTTTTCTTTTTTTGGAGGGGGGAAGGCAGGGCAATTGGGGTTAAATGACTTGCCCAAGGACACACGGCTAGTAAGTGTTAAGTGTCTGAGGTCGAATTTGAACTCAGGTCCTCCTGACTTCAGGGCCAGTGCTCTACTCACTATGCCACCTAGCCACCCCATTGTCCACTTCCTTTCTAAAATGTGGCACCAAGAATTAGGCTAAATTCTGCAGATGTGATCTGATCAGTTCAGAGTAGTGTGAACCATTACTTTCTTTTATTTGAACCCAAATAGGAGCAGGAGGTTCCTAAAAGAAACAGAACTCAACCTGGGCCTCAGTAGACACCCAAGACTCAGATAAGTGGGAAAGATGAGGCCACTGCAGGCAAAAAGAACAGTTGAGCAAAGGCACAGAAATGAAAATGACTAACTCTCCACCCATACTGCTGTAATTCCTCTCCCCTCTTTTTCACTCAACTCCAGATTTCTTTTTCATGTGTATTTATTCCTCAACAGAAGACAATTAAAGCCTTTGACTTCTTGAATGAAAGCTTTTATAATATTGGATTCACTTTAATTCACATGATCTGTTCACTCCTGATTTTTATGTATTAGAAAAATATTATAAATATTACTATTGGGGAAAGGGCACTTGCTGATATTTGGTCAGTATGTGAATCACTATGTCATCACACCTAAAGGGAAGATATATAAATATGACATCATATTAGGATAATTCTTAAATTTCTCATCTCCTAAAACCATTTCCAAGGAGACCTACTCATAGCAGTCACCTTTGACTTCTCACCAATTAAAATGTAGGTTATAAAAGAGTAACAGTAACAATACGTTAATATAAATACATTCTATTCCACTGAAGGAAAAACTTGAAGAAAATATTAATATTAGGAGGCAAATAAACAATTTTTTGTTATTGAGTTCCATCAGACTCCATCCTCATCCATGTTCACAAATAAGAGGTGGAACTTCAATTTTTTTTTTCCAGCAAACTTAGTTTTCTGGAAATCACATGAAAAGAAAATACTAAAGGCTGTACTTCATTATAATATAGTGGGGAGGAATGGGGTTATTTACTTTCAATATATTTGGTAGTGATTCTATGCATATTCTCAGCAATTATAACTTATATGAATTGGAGTGTCACTAAAAAAAGTAAGGGGTGTTATTTTATCTTGATTTTTAAAAATATGTTATGAATTTGGTAGCATTTAAGGCAAAAAACAATTCTGACAATACCGCTCAAGCTGCCATACTTTTATTCCCCCACCCCAAGTAATTGATTCATTACATTTTATTTCCATTATTTTCTCTTTCCCCTTCATTTCAAAGGAGATCATTTGAATTGCTTTAATCTGAAAAACAACAATAAGTGTAGCAAATACTTGACAATGAAGATGGAAAGCCTCTAAAAACCTGTTACCTTAGAAACGGCAAGAACGCAGAAGAATAAGAATCCACTGTCAGGACATCATTTCAGACTCCACAGATTTGAGGCCTTAAATACAGTCAGCTTTCATTAGTTCTTTGTTTTTCCCAGCAGGTCCTTGGACTTTGAAACAAAACCTGAATGACAGCTATGAGCAATTCCAGTCTAGCTCCTGATTAGCTATGCCAAACAAAACAACTCTAGGCAATGTAAACTTTCCAGGCATCCAGGCATCTGCAACCAAACCTCTGCAGAGACCGTAATTCCTTGGTGAGATCTGAAGAAGGAAAGGATAAGACCTTTCTCTCATCCACCTAGAACTAGTTCCCTGAACTACAGTGTTTCAGATTAAAGAGGCAATGTGTGTGTGGGGAGGGGGGTAAGAGGGGGTAGAGAGAGGGAGGAGTGGAAGAAGAGGGGAGGGAAAAGAGAGGGGAATGCAGGACTTGCTTTCTTTGTAACAGCTTTCAATTCAGTTTTGTTTTAGTTATTTAACCAAACAAGAAAAATCACAGCATCTTGTCCCATCAATGTATACCATATACTAAATAAACATGTACTACCCAAGTATTTGGCCAAAAAATAATTTCTGGGATTCCATCAGCATCAAATAGAGTAGGAACTGAATACATTAAAGAGATGCTCCCCTCCATTCCCCAAACATTAGAGAACAGTGTATGATGGGATAGCTCTCCATATGGATCAGAAATCAAGATTGTGTGCAATGTGAGGCTATTAACTTTTGTAGCATGCTCAGGAAAAATTAATTACATCAAATCACATTGAACTGTGTGGTCACATCTGCTACTTACTTTGGTCCCTAAGGAACTAAGCCACAAATAGGTCTTCTCCCCCCCCCCCCCTTTATTACGTTCAGGCTGTGCTTCCAACCTAAAGAAAATACCTACATCCACACAGAGAAAGGTCAATTTATGTTTAAGAAATTCGTGTTTATAACATTTATTAGAAACCTGGCTTATTAGTTAGAACTGGCTTTAGGAAAAGCAGTATAGGTAAATGTTTGCACTTAAGCGTCTTCATTGGCAATCCAAATGTAAAAAAGTAAGAGATGAAATTTAGAGGTTAACTTAAAATTTTCCCCATGCCTCCCGATTATCATTTTTACTTCTGAAGACTTCTCTTTGCCTTGACCACCCATCAAGATGCTGACATTGAGGTTTGTTCTTGTCTCCTGGCAAAGTGATACTTTTACCCCACACAATGATCCCTGTTACCTCTGAGAATAAAGGTAATCTGCCAAGAATCTAATCCATCCTTCTCCAAAATCTGATCTGTACCCATATTCTTAACAAGGCCCTAATGACTTTTTACCATTTAAGGTAAGGGACTAGAACATCTATAGACCTTGTTTATAGCTAAATGTGACTGGCACTTCAAAATCCTATCATGTCTAAAAATTTAAGTTCTGATAAAGAAATGTGCTTTTATTTTTTTTTAAAGTAAGCAATGAGACATACATTTTTGATAATTAGGAGGGAAATATTTCAACTTAATTTCCTGGTGATAAATGCAGAAATATTGAGTAACATCTAAAAATATTTCATACAATTTCTGTGCTGGTCCTAACTCCCCATTAAATTCTAGAAAGTATCCCTGCCTAAGGAGACTTTTAAAAAATCATTTTCAGAAGACAATGATAGTGACCCTCAGAATTACAGAAAAGCAGTAAAGTTCCCAAACTCAACCTGCTGATTCAGGGCAGTCAACAGAAGTCTTATCTGTAAAGAGGGGTAATCAATTGTTTGACTGAAACAAAGGGCAGCTCACAGGAAATCAACCAGTAGGGGACAGATGGTCACTGATTCAAGTTTCACCCGGGGAGCACTCCAAAAACAGGTTTATAAGGCATTTCAGTTACCAGGTAACATAAAGTATAAACATCCACATTACATCCCATTGCAGACACACCCCAGCCCCCTCAAAAAATAATCTGCTAAAACAGGGTGATTTTAAAAAGCTACAATGAAAAGGTGCTGTTGGAATGGCAGTTAATGACATGAGATGATCAACACCCTAGCCTGGTTCCTGGCTACAATTTTCTCAGAGCTTATCAGGAAGGAGCCAGCTTACCAAAGAACCTTTAAAAATTCTGCTCTGAGTGGAGCCCATTAATATTAATTTGCTAAGTGCTGTTCTTCTAAAGTCCTGCTTTAAGACAGAAATTAACTAGGATGAAATTATGTATTACTATCACTTGATAGGTTAATCTATTCCCTCGTTTGTGAACCCACTATTCAGCTTGCAAAATGTGTCACTTATGAAAACTCAATGAAGTTGTCGATTTTAATCTATCCAATAACAGCAACTGTAATAATTCATAAGGAAACACTAATTCTTAACTAAGAAATAGGCAACACATTGTGTTTTAATTTCCACAGTTCAAGTAGTACAGTGTGGGGTTGGGTTTTTTTTTCCCATCCTAATCTAAAAAAAACAGAGACTAGGGAAAAGAACACATTCACCCCACCCCACCCCCACCCTCAGTAAATTACAGATCCTTCTCATAGCCTAGGCTGGTTGAGAAAAACTAAGTAGTACATGTGGCTCCAACAAGTCTGTGATCAAAACTAGAGGATGGTTTTGAGGATTTGGAAGGGTGGGGTTAGGACCAGAGAGGAGGAGTAATGATTAGTCTGAAGAATGTTGCCAACATTTCCCTGTTCCTAGTCAGAACAAAACTCTAAGAGAACACTGGGGGGAGGGAGATAGGAGAAAGGGAGGCAAAAAAATCACAGACTGAAATTAAGATTAGGATCAACAGAACAAACCAGTTTGTTTGACCCTATATCATGGAATCTATCAATTGGAGGGCTTTTCCAAAGATGACGTTTACTCTCCTGCTGATTAGACTGAAAAACCATCTTAAGATATTATTAATTTTTAAATGTAGAATAATAAGAATTAGGAGAGAATTAACATTTAAAAAATAGAATGCATTTCCAATTGCATCTTGTCTTCAAACAATACAATAAATGCCTAAGGATAGGGCATCTGACTAAAGTTTTCAGAAAAAGCTCTTGAAAAAATCTTCAGGAAAACTCTCTCTTACAAACACAGAAGAACAAATGCTAGGGCAAAAGGATCTTTCCTTGTGAGGTCATCCCTGCCACAGGAACACTGGGCAATATTTCTGATTCTGTAATAAAGTAATAAACAAGCACACTAAAAATCCTTTAGTGAACTATTATATACTTAAAAACACACATATAGATGTATTTTCCCTTTGCAAATTATTTTAGAAATGCCAACAAAAGAGAATGCTTTATTTTTAGTATGCGTTTTATATTACAGTACCACTGTACGAACATTTACATAAAGAATGCTCAGAGCAGATCAAAGTGTTTTACAATATAATCACAGGCTGGTAGTGCAATGACTGCATATTTTGCAGTCCTTTCTGCCTGCAATCAGCATTGGCTAACACAATATGGCCTGTTTTATTGCAGGGAAGAGGAAAATAGAGCTCGGGACAGCAGAGAAGATCTCTTAAACAAGGCTCACCATTCCTCCTCCTCCTCTACCAGAAGTGGCTATGCAAATGGAACTGAATGAGCTTCAAATCTCTATCTTCTGGCTCAAAGGTAACAAGTTGAACTCTATGTGTAAATTGTTAACAGGACACTCTCAACCACTATTGAATTGAAGTCAGCCTCCCTTAAGGTGAAGATTCACATTTGTTTCTACTGGGAAATGATTTGTAAATGAAGTATCAAATATATCCTTATCAGTGACTTTTCAAAAATATTATTTCCCCTCTTCAATCTAATCTGCATTTCTCAACTTCAACAGTTTTCCTTAATAAAAATTTTCAGTACTTGGAAAGTTGCATCATTAACCTGATTTCATCTAGCACTACTATTTCTTCCCTTGGAACAATTAAATGGAACTAAGACAAGGTAGAATACGAGAATGATTTGGGGAACCACATATGTGCTGTGTCTCAGAATATGCAAAATAAGTTTTTTTTTTAAATAAATGATATTTCCTTGGAAAGCACTGTTCCTGACAGAAAACTGATAGACCTAAAGAACGTCTTAGATAACATAGCAGTGGTGACTAATTGGATTTTTTTTTTTGCTTTGCTACACTTCAATATGTATGAAACAAAAAGAAAATTACTCCATTCAAATTAAAATCCTCTACCTTCGGAGATCTGTCTTAAGAGTCTTTAGCTCAATTTACATTTAAATGAAACACACACAAAAGCAGCTGGACCTTCATAAACCACGCAATTTTTTTTTAAGAGATTGGATTCCCTCTAGTTTAAACTGAGAAAACTGACAATTTTCAAGGGTTTTAATAAGGCTTAATTTTCCTCAAACATCCTTTTAATTGGGATCCAGGTCTATATTTTGATACTTTAAATTTCTATAAAAGCTTCATAGGAAAAGCATTATAAACAGAGTCAAAATACTAATTATCTTCATAAACAGCAACTGAGAGCAGTTTTCCCATGCATAGAGATTATTTTTTAATGAGTATTTTAACAATGAAAGATAGAGCAAATGAAACAGTAAGAATGCAACAATAATAAATATATATGATGACTACTGGACTTGGAGTCATGAAGGCTTAAGATTCAAATTCTTATATTCTTCTTATATACATACATACTAACTAGGTATGGACTTTGGGCCAAACTCCCTACATCTTAGCTTCCCTAGCTGTAAAATGAAGAATCTTGCCCTTTCTTTCCAGCAGTACTGGTGGCACCTTTTCTCATGGTCCCCCAACACATTGGTCCAGGAGAGGGGGAACTGGCATATTCCTTGTTCCTCCCATTGCTTCCTCTACCCTGGCTCAATCACTCTCAGTAACCTCTCCTTCTCTGAAGTTCGGTGGACCAAAAGAATTCACCCTGTTTACTTTTATCTAAAAGGTCCCCAGGTCTTTTTTCTCAGAATCCAGTACCTGGTTTCACAGTCTTCTTCTCTACCCCAGCCCTTGCTTTTATACTAGAGGAACTCAACATAGATATTAAAGTTCCCCCCCTGATCTCCCAGTTCCTCAATCTCCTCAATCCGCATGCCCAATTTACTCTTTCACTCCAACACACACACACACACACACACTATTATGTCTTTGATTTTGTCATCATATTACCTACACGAGTCCTTCTTCCATGATCAATAGTTCTGAAATTCCTTTATCTGAAAAAAATGCCTATCATTTCGTCTCTCCCTATACCTTACCACTTATCCTTCATCTTCACTGTGACCTCCAGGTCCTGTACCTCTCAGTATTTCATAAGTGCCCCCACAATTACCAACACACACACACACACACACCCCAATCCTCAATCTCTCTGATATCTATCAGCTTACTGTTGACTAAAAAAGGGTCCAGGTCAGCCCAATCATTATGTAATAGAAGTGATCACAATCCCTCCATGATGGGCTCTGGATTGATAGAATGAATGGAACTGATTCTCAATTCCTAATTCTCCTTCACCCTATATAATCAGTTGCCAAAGCTTGTCAATTCTATTTCCACAAATCTCTGGCATGTATTCCCCATTTCTATACCCACATGTCCATCACTCAATATCAGGCCATATTCACTTCTCCTTCAGACTCAAATAGCTCCTAATTATCCTTCCTGCCTCAAATCTCTCCTCTCTCCATTTATCCTCGATGCAGCTGCCAACATGGTATTTCTAAAGTTGACCACGTCACTCCAAAACTCAGTAAATTGTGGGACCTTCGACCTAATGCAAATTCTTGTTTGGCATTTACACAATCACACAACCCAGCATCAAATTGCTTTTCCACCACCTATTAAATGTTGCTTTCCTTTATATACTCTTAAGGCCACCAAGTTGGCTTTCTTGCTATTGTCTATGTACAACATTCCATCTTACATTTTTATGCCTTTGGACACTATTCCCATGCCTGGAATTCACTCCTTCCTCATCTACATGCATCTTTTAGAATCCCTAGTACCCTCTAAATTTGGCTCAATACCACCTTCTACTATGGCTTTTCCTGGTCCCTTAAATGTTGGTACTTAAATTACCTTATAATTATTTTGTATGTAATCATATATGTACATATTGCCTCCTCTGACTGCATGTAAAAAACTCCTTGAAGACAAGGCTTATTTTATTTTGGTTTTTGATGCTAGCATGGTATCTGCAGGCAGTTAATAAAATGCTTTTTGATTAACTGCTTGAATGATACCAGTAATATGATGCCTTGTAATGTTTATAAGGGTGTAAGGTTCAAACAAGATTTTATATATATATATATATATATACATATATATATATATATAACTTACCTTAAAACTCTACATAAATGTCAGGTATAATAATAATCAGTATCATGAGCAAAGGATACTGCTAAGTTGCTACCTGACTCTCATAAAAAATAGTCCCCCAAATGAAGATCAGATTGAGGTTACAGCTAGTCATTAGTATCCTATAGAATATAAGATTGCTGAAGGATCCATTCATTTTTTTTCCTGTATCCCTAGTTCTTAACAGTTTCTGGTACACAGTGAAATCTTGATAAATGATTACTTATTAAATATTTCAGTAGACTTTAGTTTTTTTTTAACTGTAAATCTGCATTCTGCTAATTTCATAAGTGAAAATGAGGGGGGAAAATCTGTAGTAAATTGAAATACCTTGATGGGACACTTATATACATTAATGGATCTATGTGTTCTCATCAATGTAGTTATTTAAACCTCTGCTGGTAATAGACTGAAATCCATCCATACATAGTCAGCCTGTAAGATACTTTTCATAAGTCCACCAGAAAGGGTCCACCCAACATGATGCTGATAGAACATACAAGTTCCATGAGTTATTCCTCACTCACTTCAGGACATATATTTCTCTCTTAAGCTATACGTTATATGACTTCTTCACAATTCTTCACTGCAAACATGTTCCAGCTTATATATACTCAGCCCTTCTCCACTGCCTTTTGAGTGTCCTTACTTCTTCAAAGACTGCGGTATTTCATGACTTAAAGAAACATAGCATCACTTTTTGTAGGGCTCAAGACTAGGGAGGAAGATGAAGCAAGCTCTTTGCCCAAGCCCCTTACTTCTGTGAAGAGTCCTTTGCCAAAGGCACTATTTTATTTACCCAGCTCTATTGGCAGTGTCAGAGAAAAGGCCCAATTTTCCTGAGATTCCCTGCCTGATTTCCAGTGCAAAAGGGTGATGGATCTGAGGCCTGGGGAATTTAAATGACTTGGCAAGGATCGTCCAAGTAATAAGCATCCAAGTGATGTCTGACTCCTTATGACACTATTTGGGGCTTTCTTGGCAGATGCTGGAGTAGTTTGCCATTTCCTTCTCCAGCTCATCTTACAGTTTGCCACGATCAAAACATTCTTGACCAAGCAGCCAGCCTACTGGAGATTAGCCTTTGGGAAAGGAGCCCATACCTTAAGCTTTTCCAACCTGGTAAAATCTGTAGCCTGTATTCTAATAGCAGAGCCTTTGAAAACTCAAGGTCACCTTCATGTCATGATTATAGAATAGTATTTTATAAAGCACTGCCACCATCATTACTAACAAAATATTTATTGAGGGGTAGGGGAGAGACGGGAGAAAATCTGGAACCCAAAATCCTGTTGGAATGAATGTTGAAAACTAAAAATAAATAAATAAATTCTGATTAGAAATGGAAAAAAAAGAAAGCATCACTAGAAAAATTTTGATGATAGAACCAATATTTAAAAATAAACTGATGAATGTAAGGGAATATTACTGTGCTAGAAGAAATGTGTGATGAATACAGAGAAACATAGAAAGATCTATATGAACTGATACAGAGTAAAGTAAGCAGAAACAAGAAAACAATATACATAATAACTACAACAATGTGAATGGAAAGGGCAAAGGACACACTAAAAAAAATCAAAGGAAAATACTATTTGTCATACAGGCTCTTGGGAAGTGAGACGAATCTATGGGTGATGTAAGAAACAGAATATATCAATGAAAATTTATTTTTTAAAAACTTGATAGGTGAGAAAATAGACTAAGTTTAACAGTAGCATGCCCAGAATCTAAAAATCAACTTGACAAATATAACAGATAAGAGGGATTACTAGCCAGCAATTCATCTGAGAAACACTGCTAAATTCTAGTGGATAACTGGTTTAATGAGTCAATACTGTGACATGGCAACCAAGAAAGTTAAAACAATTTAAAGCTAAGATTAAGAATGGGGTCTAGGACTATAGTGTTGACTTCTGCCCTAGTCAGACCACATCTTATGTATTATGTCCACTCTTGGGAACTACATTTTAGGGAGAACACTGATAAGCTAGAGAGCATCTATAGGAAGACAGCCAGGAAGATGAAGGCCCTTCGGCTCATGGCCACATAAGGATTAGCTGAATAAACTAGTGTATTAGGGGACTGACCAATAAAGACCCAGTCTTTTCAGCATGTACAATATGTTCTGCCTGGTGTCAACCCACATGACCATGGTGACTTGCTTCTGGAGATATATGAGGAAGGGTAGTCCTTTACCTCCCTAATTCTGGACATTTACAGCTATTTCCTGATTGTTTCCTATCAGTTTAATATGGAGTGACAAAAAACTCTCTTTAACTATCTTCTGAGCCAGAACTGAGTCTTCATACAAAAGACAAACAAATAAAATCTTTCTGGTGGAGGAAAGAAAAAAAAAGTAAGCCTCCTCCTACCTAGTTTGCACGTGGCTATAAATGCGTGGCATCCACGTTCTTTGTCATGTGTATTATTTCCTGAAATCAGGGAAATGCGTACTGGAGATGGTAGAGACAAGGTTACCACTATGTGAGCTCTGAAAGGTTAGAAGAACCATCAGAGGTCCAACAACAGAAGACCACAGCTGAATTTTCTAGTAGCTGCAGAAACCGAACCCCATGAGAAGCCAGCCCTGGGGACTGACCTGCTTGATTCAGTCTATCAATAAGTCAACCTGGCAGCTGAGACAACATTTCCTGAAAGCAAGAGAGAAATCTGTCTACTGGCTATCTGACATCTAAGAATGGATTTTATGGGACTCATGTTTGGTAGTCAACAATTTAGGTTTGCACCCACTCTCCTCCCAGGGATCAAGTAGGTCAACAGTGAAGAGAGTATTCCCCAAGTCAGGGGAATGTACTTCTGACCTGGCTATGCCCTTTCACTAAAGATCCCTTTGCAAAAGCTAACTGATGTCAACTGGTATTAAATGATACAGAGGAGATTATCAACTAGCCAAAATAGTATTAGAAAATAATCACTAGTTAGGTGATATTGAAGAAGTATTAACCGTTGATAATACTGAGAGAATTACACCAGTAGGGGCTAATGAGTGAGAGTACTAGAAAGACACCATCAATCCAACAAGGGTACCTACTCCCCAAAGCCTCGAGGAGGAGATGTTGCCAAGCCCTGCTCCAACAACCCAATCTGTAAGAGAAAACTTAGTAGAAACCCTATAACTGTCTTGTTAGGCACTATCATGATAAAAAGAGAACAGACCTGTTCTTCTTGGCCCAGAGTACAACAGGAAGTTTCAAAGAGGCAAATTTAGGCTTATTTTAAGGAAAAAATGCTTTAACAATCATATCAATCCAAAAATAGAATAAGCTGCCTGGTAAAAACTGAAAGAATACTGGTTGTGTATGATCTGGAGGGGATCCTAGCTAAAACAGCAAGGCACCCTGAGAAAGAGACAAGAGACAACAACTGCAAGGTAAGTCAAAACCCCACCATCATCTTGACCACACTTCCCTCTCAGACCCTGATAGGGATAGCCAAGGACCCTTAACCCAAGAGCCCTGGGAATACTGATATAAAATAAAGACATTAAAGAAGAGGTATTACCATCTGCTTTCCCACTGAATTCTAAAGACCATGGAACTTTACCATCTGACTTCATGCTGAAGCCTTCCCCATGTGTTGTCTCCCCCATTAGAATATGAGGTCCCTTGAGAATAGGAACTGTTTTACTTTTCTATTTGTATCTCTGGAGTTTAGCACAGTGCTTTGCACAAAGTAAACACTTTAAAATGTTTTATTTATTCAACCATTCATTCTTGTTCAGACATTGACTGGACTCAGGTTCTCTTCAATTTTGATATTCTGTGATTCTGGCTTGTTAACAAAATCAAGTCTTTGTTTCAGGGATTAGACTAGGGTCATTAAAAGCACTGTACAATTTCCTAAACATAAACCCACCAGCTCTCATCATATGCAATTCTTGGCCCAAGTCATTGTCTATCCACACTATTTGTTCAAGAAAGGTGTAATGATGAATCAGTTATATAAATGAGTGGCCATCCAGCTGCATAGTATCAGTTTGGATAATAGACATTCTTCATCTACTTTTTTTTCAGTCAATTTTTTCCTGAGAGATAATACACTCTTGTAGAAAGGTATGTTATGTTCAAGAACTTACTAAGTGCATTCTGCACAATATTGTCCACAAAGAGGAATTCTGTTAAGATCTTGACATATATAAGCAAGTCTTTTGAGTTGAAATAATAGCAAACCGTTTCGCCAAGCATACCTCTTCCTGCTCTATGCCTCCCTTGATATAATTAATTATGAGGTTCACTGCATAAAGTTACCTCCATTGCTATATATTTTAAGGAAGCCTGTATGATTTTGATTTATTCCTGGGAGACATATTAATGTAGGGGACCCTTTAAGGGAGTATTTTGTTCTACTAGAAAAAAAAAGTTTTTTGGGGGGAGAGAGGGAGGTAACCAAAAAACAAACAAAAAAAATACCCTGTAGAATCTTGTGTTTTTTATATCTTCCAAGTCTGTTGCAGTTCATCTGTTCTTCTCTCGTTGATGTTGTTTCTCTCCTCAAACGTCGACTAAAGGTGACTTTAACATATACAGAGATTATTTCCATACAGATCTTACACAGACTGGAAAATAGGAATATGAATGGGCAGTTATTTATATTTCTTAGTTGTCCTTTTATTTGGTTAATGTTAAAGTCAACAGTTTTCTTTTACAAGCATTTGTTACCCTTTCCTCTTTCAGTATCTAAAATATGTGTGTGTATGTATGTTATATATATATATATATATATAATGTTTTAAATTAACCCTGTATTTCCATCAGTGTAAGGAGCTCCCTATACAGATCCTTCTCTAACAATGAATTATTTGTGTAATTAGATTCTTTGTGTCTGGGGCCTGAAAAATTAAGTGGACTTGCCCAGGGTCACGCAAGATAGGTAGAACTTGAATCTAGATGTTCTTGACTCTGAGGTCACCTCTCCAATGCTCTCTTCCTATCTCTTTCAGATAGCTTGAAAAGTGATGCTACAGCACCCTCAAAACTGTGTTGCTTCTAGATGGGTTCTGCTGTGTCTAGTCCAAGTTGTTTTTCCCATCTTTGTTTTCTTCAGCACCGATTCTATCCCCTTCTGTAGCACATCAGGGACTAGTGATGTTAGGGTCCAAAAAGGGTGGCTCTTCTGACTGGGTACCACAAAACATATGCTTGTTCTTATTTCCAAAAATATGATATATTGACAAACATGAAGATAAGGAGTAAAATTCCAAGTTCCAAAGCTATAATTTTTGTATATAGAAGACATCCATTTCCTAGGAACTTATCTCAATGTCATCTAAATGTTACTTTAAAAAGTAACATTTATAAGTAGATCCCTTAAGTTTTAATCATTAAATGGTTATTGTTTCTCAAAAATACTCAGCACATGCATCAGCAAAAGAACATCTACAACCATTTAAATGAAAAAAACAGTGCTTTAAGCATAACCTGAAAGGTAATATAAGCCTTTACCATGAGACTGAAAATTGTATTGGTCTTAATTCTAATACATAAATGTCAAAGGGAGCATTTTCCAAAACTATTTTATTCTCTAAAAAGAAAATGTATGTGTATTTTTGTGCATCTGTAATAATATTTATAACTACTTGAAGAATATATACTTCTAGCATACAGTCCAAATTTTGGTGTTACTCAGGTATCAAATGTTACTGCCAGTCCCATTTTAAACTTCTATTAAACATCCCATATGCACAGAGCTAGAGGCAGAGTGGCTATTGTATAGACGGTGGACTTTAAAGTCAGGAAGAATTAGATTTAAGACTTACCTCTGACATATACTAGCTATATGACCCATGGATACATCATAATTTTTCAGTGCCCCTAAACAACTCTGTAAGAGACAGCTAGGTGGCACAGTGGGATACAGTAATGAGTCTGGAGTCAGGAAGACCTTAGTTCAAATCCACCCTCCATACACTTATTAGCTGTGAGGTCCTAGGAAAGTCATTTAAATTCTATCTGCCTCAGTTTCCTCAACTGAGGAAATGGGGATAGTAATGACTTGAATAATATCGAATAGGAAATAAATAGCACAACCAGGATTCAAAGAGGTTCACTGACTTCAAATTCAACACTTTTCCTTTTAACATGATGCTAACGTATGGTGGAAATGTCATACGTAGAACTAAATTGTTCCCTTTCCATGAAGTAAATAGATAAATCAATCTGATTACTTCTAGGTTTGTGGAAAAGAGCTTACTGAAACTAATTTTAATTAGAAGGACTGGCATTTAATGCTAAGTAATTCTTTTTAATAATTCTCATGCTGCTATGACTATCTATGTGGTCATCCATCCAATAACTCTCAAGAAGAGGTCAAATCTATGTCATGTCCAGGAGAAAAATCACTTAATTGTTTTTTAGGTAATATATTTTTAGGAAATAGATCCTATCATTCATTAATCAAAAACTAGCAAGCAATAAGGATTGTTCAGTATCAGAAAAACTGTTCACATAATAACAATATCTAATTTTTAAATGAAAAAAATATCTAACTAAAAAATCCTTTGACAAAATTTAACATTATTCACAATCTCACTCACCATTATTCACATTCACAGTGAAAACAATAAGAGAATAAGATTGTTTTTCTTCAATACAAAAACTATATATATGCAGGTAAAAGCCAACAGAACATTGAATGGAGAACCCTATAAATATTCCCACTAGAAATAGCCAAAAAAAAAAGATCCATTTTCATCATGGTTTGGGGTTATTTTTTTGTAATTCTAACATGTTCAATAAGACAAGAAAAAATATTAACAAGATTAACACTGAAAATGAAGTAATCAAAATATTATTTTCAGATGACATGATATTATATCTAAAAAAATTCAATTGTCTCAACTAAAACATTAATGAAGATAATAAATGTGTTTTATGAGGTTACAGGATTAACCCATACAAATCATTCACATTTTTACTAGCATCAGATAAAAAAAATCCTATTTACAATAACAAAAAAGATCAAATATTTGAGAATTAATACACCTAAAAATAACCCAGAAATACACAAAATCTATGTATATGTAAGGATCTATATAAAATTATAATGACTACAGTAAAGAAAACCCCCCAAATTAGAGCAACATTCACTGTTCATGAATAGGTTGAATTAATGTTGTAAAAATGACCAATATTTCCAAAATTAATTTACATGCTATCATAATAGCAGTCAACATACCAAGGGGCGTCTTCACAGAATTGAATAAAATCATAAAAAATTTTATATGGACAAACATCAGGCAACATTGACAAAAAGGAAAAAAAACTGAGAAAAGTGGTCTTTCACTCTCAACCTTTAACACATATTACAAAGTGATTATCATCAAGAAGTAGAATAAGATATTTATCTCAGTTGTGGGGGGAAGATTATTTTTGATTAAGTAGACATCATTATTAAAGACAAGTGTGCTTGTTACATTAACATTTCTATACAACAAAAAAAATAAAACTGACAAAAAATGTGAAAGATAAATTGTTTTTATAATCCGAATGATAAAACAACATCTAAAATATATAAACAACTTAAAACTTATAAAGGTAATTCTCAGGTCACAATGGGAAAATGATTAAAGGATATGAATGGACAATTTTCAAAAGAATGAACACCAATGGTTAACAATAATGAAAAAAATGTTCAACCTCATTTTAAAAGACTCAAATTAAAATAACTTCAAGGCACCACTTCACATCCATCAAACTGGCAAAAATAATTAAAAGCAATGAAATCCAATACTGGTAAGGCTGTGGTTAAAGAGATGCATTCATTCACCACAAGTGGAGTTCTCTTTGGAAAGCAATCTGACAATATACAAATAGAGTTATATAAATAATCAATACCTAATAAGGTACGGAAGTATCTGGCAATGAGCCCAAAGAACTTTATCCCAAACAACCAAAGAAATGTTCAAAGATTACAAAACAGCACTATAACAGACACAACAGTACTGTGGACCAAAAGGTGGCCTTGAAGCTAGGAAGACTTGGATGTTAAGCCTTACCTCTGACACATACTGGTTGTGTGCTGAACCTTTTTAATACTCTAGGAAATTCTGTAAGACTTCAAATTGCCGAGAAGGCACTGATAGAAGTTTGCTGAGCTGACAGCTCTTTCTATCAATGAAATCCCTTATCTCTACTCCATTATGTGTAACTTCAAGAAAATTAAATGTCCAAAAATAAGGGAATGATTAAATAAAATATGGTAACTCATTACAGAGCACTACCAATGATGTAGTATTTGTGAAAGCATTTAGTACAAGTTCCTGGCACATATTAGACATTTAATAAATGCTTATTTCCTTCCTATGATCCAATTATAATGGACAAGCATGAGAAATTTGAAGGTCTGAAAGAACCCTTATGGAATAACAAAGTGAAAAAAGCCAAGCCAGGAGAACAGACTACCCATTAACCACAACTGTACAAGAGAAAAAGTGAATGGGAATGAATGCACAAAGAATCCTCATGGAGATAGAAAAAGAATGAAAAACTGTGACCTTTTTATAAACAAAAATTCATTTATTTAAATGTAAATCACAGCAAAGAAAAGTTATTTGATTGTATCAGTAATTAATGTTCAAGACAGTGAGACATTATAAAAGAAAATGAGACAGAACAGGGAGCTTGACTTTCTGACTCAGGCTACCTTACATCAACAATAGGAACACAGGGAAAGGAATTTTCTTACCAATGGACTTAAGTGGAGTGTTGTTATCCAGAGGTACAGTTCACAAGAGTGGAAGTTCACCCTGTGAAGTAGGTTGGGTATGGTTATATTTCATTACCCCATCTTTCCTTAGTGGCACAGGGTCAGTTTATTAACCCTCACTTTTTAAAAACTTATTTGGATCATATTTAAAGTTACTTAGGAAAGTATCAGCACCACTAGCCAGAAAGGTCACCAGACGCAAGCCATTAATTAATTTTTTTATTTCAAGAACAGTGAAGTACTCAAGTGGAAACTCCAGGTACAGAGGGGACCTCTGTTTTGGCTCTGGCTTCAGAGGGCAGGATACTGCATGATCCAGAGGCAAGCAAGAACTGCAGTACTCATACATTTGATGCTCTGGGAAGTAGAAAGATTGCCAACCAGCTAAGATTATCTGCTTTCCTAATTGATGTTGTGAAGCTCACTGGATTATAACCTTACAGAATCCCAGTTTGTCCAATCCATATTAAATACAGGTAAAAAGCTTTCTTTCAAAAGAAGCCTATTCCTGGTAGGTCAAAGAACTTTGGAGGCAACACTTCATTTTTAGGCATCTCTTAAGCAAACAAAATTATGGATAATTAGCTAAGAATTCAAACCACAGTCAATGAGTTTTCAGTATAAAGGCCTTGGTATAAAATAGTCAAAAACATCTCATCATAATTTCATGGTTTAAAAATGGTCCACAGTTAAGAACTGCCAGCCCATTTATTAGAGAATATGAAATATGTTGCTTTCCAGATAAAACTCACTCCCTCTCCTCAACCTGGCATTCAAAGCCCTTCACAATTTGTTCCCAAGCTACATTCCCTGCTCAATTTCCCTCTACTCCCTTTTGAACACTTTTTGCTGCTGCTAGCCTGGAGCAACTCACTGTTCCTTAAATATGCCATAGGTTTTCCTGCTTCCTCACCTAAACTCAATGCCCTTGGCCACCAGCCCCATATACCCACTCCTTACTCTTCCCTCAGGACACAGTTCCTCCAAGGTCTTCCGTAAAAAGCAATCTTTTCTTCCTCTGGACTCCCACAGCACTTTGTAGCTAGCGCTTGTTGTACTTTCAAATAATACAATCCTCACAGCGCCTTTCCCACATTAGGCAAGCTATAAATGTTTGCTGAATGAAAAGTGAAATGTGTAGCATTTAATTAATCAATTAGCTAGTACTGATGGAGTGTTTATTATGTGCTCAGCACTATGCAAGATATGGTCTAATTGGGAAAGATAAATATTAAATAATTAGTAAAGACGAGAATTTTTTTTGGTCATCCTACACTTTCATCAGAGTGAAGGAATACTTGGTGTGGCTTAATGTGAATTGGTGGAAGTGATCAAAATTTAAGGGCCTCTCCTCTGATGCCAAATGTATGACTTGAACCCAAGTCTCTGAGTCCAAGGTCAAACTTTTAATCCATTCATTATACCCCATTCCTTTTTTTTTTTTTTTTTTGCTTTTTGGAGGGCAATTGGGGTTAAGTGACTTGCCCAAGGTCACATGGCTAGTTTTTGTGTTAAGTGTCTGAGGCCAGATTTGAACTCAGGTCCTCCTGACTCCAGAGCCAGTGTTGTATTCACTGTACCACCTAGCCACCCCCACCCCATTCCTTCTTAAGAGCATCAGACAATATATATAATAAGTGCTGAATTATGTGAAGACCATAAGTATTCTAAGAGTTTTGTGAAGAAGGTGATTGATGAAGGCCAAAGTATTCAGGGAAGCCTTAACGAAGGAACTGCAACTTGAGCTAAGCTTTTGAAGGATGAATAGGATTCAGAAGGCCTGTGGAAATCCAGGAAGGCATTCCAGTTGAGAGGCACAAAGTAGAAACACTGGTCTTGGAGTCAAAAATTCCAGGTTCAAATTCCAACTCTGACACTTACAAGCTGTATGATCTGGATGAATGACATAACCTCTCTGATCTTCTGGATTCCATTTTTTGACTGCCACAGACTAGTAATGGTGGTTGGACATTGGTCCAAGTCATTAAATGTTCCTGGGCCTCTTCATCTATTATCAGAGTGAATTATCTCTAAGATTCTTTTTTTTTGCTCTAAAACTTTTAAAAATTTAAAGCAACGGGGCAGCTAGGTGGTACAGTAACTAGAGAACTGGCCCTGGAGTCAGGAGGAGCTGAGTTCAAATCCGACCTCAGACACTTAACACAACTGGGCAAGTCATTTAACCCCAATTGCCCTCCAAAAAAAAAAATTTAAAGCAACGTAGGAAAAGAAATGTTTTTAAGGTATAAAACATAAATGCAACTAATTTTAAGAGATGATTCCGTGAAGTAAATTCTCCCCCTAAAAACCTGATCCATAAGAGCACTGGCCCTGGAGTCAGGAGACCCAGGATCGGTTCCAGCCTCTGATACTTAACACCCACACAAAATAACTGGCTGTGTAAGCTTGGGCAAGTTACTTAACCCCAATTGCTTAAAAAAACCTGATCCATGAATCTGGACTTCACCATCCTACATAATATCTGATGCAACCCTGGGAAATAATTTGATTACTTTTGCTAACCAAACTGTTTTCTATCAGGTGATTGATAAAGTTTCTTTTATGAACTGATTTTCAGTGAATAAATAAGTTGGTTTTAGGAATTTTTGAAACTGAGGGGGAGGGAAGAACAGTGAGGGCAGGTAATGCTATATCCTGGCTCTATTTTGGTCTAAGAAACAAAGGAGTGAGTGAGTGGATAAAGGGACACAGTGAAGTTGGAAAGGGAATGGCTGGGTAAGGAAATAACCTTCCCCACAAACACCAATGAGAAAAGTCCTAAAGAAAGGACCCATAAACACCAATGAGAAAAGTCCTAAAGAAAGGATCTTTTTATGGAGAAGAATAATTATGTTTAAAGTTTCATATTTATAGTTCACCTCCAATTCCACAGATACTGAATCACTGAAATACTACTAAAATTATAGCGTTTTTATTTAAATGGTTAAGGGAAAAAAATAGGGCTTCCTATCTACATTGCTTTCTTGCTATGCATGGCTATTGTAAAGATATGTTCCCACTTTAGGGATATCTATTATTATGAAAAAATATGAAAGATCTATTTGAAAGTACTAATTCTCATTTTAAAATAATTTCTCAGGGCAGCTAGGTGGTTCAGTGAACAGAGCACCAGCCCTGGAGTCAGGAGGACCTGAGTTCAAATCCAGCCTCAGACACTTAACACTTACGAGGCATGTAATTTTGGGCAAGTCACTTAACCCCAATTGCCCTGCCTTCCCTCCTCCAAAAAGCTAATAAAAATAATTTTTCACTTTATGAATTGATTCACTATAGGATTTCTTTAAATAACAAACCACTCTAAATGTATATAAGATGCATTTCCATTTTTATAATGTTCAATTTGCATGTGACTTTTAGCAGGCCACCACTAAAGATAACTCTCTTGAAGATAATGTCCACTTATGAATTATATAGACAAATTCCATTGCAATTATCTCATAGATAATGTCTCACCACAAGAGAATATATAAATGCTATACTTCTGTTCATTTTTTTCCACATACTTTTTCATACAGCACCATAATCAAATCATCACAGAACTATAAAATCCTAAAATTAATTTCTTGGAGATCACAAATTGATGAGATTCTAAAGCTTAGTCATACCCTAAAGAGAAGGTATTCAATAAAGAAATGTACAAAAAATAGTCTTGTCAATCAAGTAGCTAATAATTTCTCTCTGGATAAGTTGGGAACTAGTGTTATTCTGTGGGAAGTTTTCAGGAGTTATTGAAGTTCCTTACTATTGCATAAATCAAAAATCCCAACGACCTTTTGGGGGTATATAAGAGGATACTGTAGAAACTACAATTTGGTTAAGTTACCTCCTTCCAGCAGAGCAATGTAACAGGGTGGCTATTGCCTTGGACCTGAAGTCAAAAAAACATAGGATCATACCTAGTCTCTAGCACTTACTAGCAGTGTGATTGGGGTCAAATTATTTAAGTTCTCAGCATCCAACAACTTAAGACTATAAGTTATAAATAAGGATGTAATCTGCCTCAGTTGAATGAGTTCTCACACCATGCAGATAAAAAGTCCTTGACAAGATGTCCTAAAGACATTCTGCATGTTCAGAAACACTCTGATGCTGCCACCTGCATATAGTAACTAATGTCTATAACAAAGTTTACATATGTTGTACCAATAATCACTACCTTGGAAGCTTACTTTCTGATCCACATCTGCTTTGGAGCACTGTTGACCACCTTTCTTCCAAGGATATCTGTATTTTAGCAGTGCATGAATAACAAACCAAAACCAATTTGCCAGTGAACAAGAAGCAGCGAGATGACGCGGGGAAGTACTAATGAAGACATATTTTCTCTTCTCAGATTCTTCATGGCACCTGTTGCCAGTCAGAACACTGATGAAAATGGTGAAACTTTGAGTTAACCCCTGTGCTTTCATAATCTCAACTGGGATTGTAGTGATAGATGTTAATACAACACACCTGAGGAAGTTCAAGTTAACCCCAAGGGCATTAATCTGGGACCCAGCTGGGGGTCCTTTGGACAAGAAAAACATAAAAATAATTTTAGGATTTTCATGGAGAAACTCTTGATTACCCTGGGAATGTCCTTTTTGACTGCTTTTAACTTTCTTGTTGGTCACTTTTACCTGCCTTTACCTTCCTGGCCTGCTGCTAGCTGCCCCGTGGATCATTTTGATCTGGAGGTTGTTGGCTATGTTTTCATTAACAGAATTACTTCTCTGAACCACTGAGCTCTGGGAGGTCTATTAAGGCCGAGGTGGAACCATGCATGACCAGTATAAAATAGTCTCTCCTTCCCACCTGTCTGACCATTGCTTTGGTTTCTTTTGCTGGCTTATAATGGGTATCACGTTCCCAACGCTCGATACCAGGTCTCCTTCTCTCTATACTCTCACTTGGTGATATCATTTGCTCCCATGGGTTTTATCATCAGCTCTATGCAGATAACTCACAGATCTGTATCTCCAGCTTCAGTCTTTCCCCTGAGCTTCACTCAAACATCAGTAACTGCCTGAGGCATTTCAAATCAGATATCCTAAAGGCATCTCAAACAGAACTCATTACCTTTCCTCACAAACACCCTTATCTTATAACTTTCCTATTTCTGTCAAAAACACCACCATAATTCCAGTCTTCAGCATTATCCCTATATCCTCACTCTCCTTCAAACGAACCAGATGAAATCACAATAAATCCAAAAGCAATTTTTTAAAAATCATCAAACCCTACTATACACAGATATGGGGCACCAAAACCGAAATTCCAAAAGGAAAAAGAGGAATACCTCCAAAAACTAAAATCCTAACCCCTAACCTGGGAAAGATAAAGTACAGGAGGAAAACTACAGATGAATATCATTAATGGATATCAAATTCAAAAATCTGACTAACTGGTGGGAAAACTGGAAAGCAGTCTGGCAGAAATTAGGCTTAGGTTAGCATCTTTTACCCTATACTACATTACATTTCAAATGCCTATGTGGCCATATTAAAGATTATAACATAAAGAAATTGAAAAGGATCTTATACCTTTCACAACTATGGGTAGGAGATATATTCTTAACGGACCAAGAGATAGAGGCAACTACAAAAGATATAACTTGGATTATATGATACTGAAAAGCTTCGGTGTCAAATGGGAAAAATCCTTTGCAACAAAACTCTCTGGTAAAGGTCTGGTATGCAAGAGATAGTCATATATTATGTAATCATACATAATTGTATGTATATTTACATGTATGTATAATTATATAATATATCATATATAATATATTAGTATAATTACATAATATATCTCTATATATCGTATATAATATATTAGTATAATTGCATTATATATGTAATTCATGTATATTAATACAAATAAATGTATATGACAATAGATTAGTGGTTAAAGGATATGAACAAAGAATTGATTCTCAAATGAATTAACTGCAAACTATTAACAACTATATGAAAGGATTCTCCAAATCACTAAACATAAGAGAAATGCAAATAAAAAAGAACCCTATAATGTTTCACCTCACACCATATAAAATGGCAAAGATGGCAAAAGATGGAAATAGTCAATGTTGGAGGTCTTGTGGGAAGACAGGCACACTTCTACATTGTTGGTGGACCTATGGATCAGTACAACCATTTTGGAAAGCAATTTGGAACTATACAAATCAAGCTGCTAAAACATCCACTAAAACATCTTTGACCCAAGAAATTCCATTACTAGACTTGGACAACAAAGAGTCCATTGGTAAGAAGAAAGTTCCCATATACACCAAAATATTTATAGTGACACTTTTTGTGATAGAAAATGGGGGGGGGCAAACCCATCACATTGTTAGTGGCTAAACAAACTGTGGTACATTAATATAGAATATTATTGTGATATCAAAAATGATGAATATGATTAGTAAAGAGAAGCATGGAAAGATTTGCATGAACTGATACAGAGTGAAGTAAGCAGTGCCAAGAAAACAATATACAAAATGACTACAACAATATAAACAGAAAGACCACAAAATAATCAATAGTAAATGATTGAAAATTACCAAAATCAAGATTGGCTTCAGAGAAGAAATATGAGGAGAACACGACTACCCCACCCCTTTGCATAAGTAGAGGTCTACAGGAATGGTAACTCACATATTTTCAGACTTTTTTTCAATCAGTTTTGTCAATTTTCATTTTTTTTTCTTTAAAAGTAGTATTTGTTATCTAGGATGGCACCCTGGAAGAGGGGGTGGGGGAAAATTTTTAGTGATGTTTACAAAAATATATCAATAAAAATTTATTTTAAAAAATTATGTTGTTCAAGCAACATCTTCTACATAAAGCCCTTCCTGATTCCTCCAATTCCCAGTGCACTCACTCCCAAACTATCTTGTATTTATTTTGAATTTATTCTGTGCATATATTTTTTATGTATACTATTTATGTGTTCACGTTTACTCCCCTAGTAGAATGGGAACTCCTTGAGAGAAGGTGCTGCTTGCCAGAGGGATTGACACATATGCTTTAGCAAGCACTTCAGCAGTTCCCTTTGATTGACTGAACTAGTTTGTGTTTATAGACAGAAGTAAGGAAATTTATAGGAGGAAAAAAAACGTTCTTCAACTTTTGCACAGATGCTACTTCAATGCGACATCCTCAGTCCCTCAGACCACCCATAGGGAAAAGGGAATATGTCCTGACATAGAATCATAGCTTCCAAAAATACCTCTGAGGAAGGGACCTCAGAGGTCATCTAGTCCAACCCATCCATACCTGAAGCAAATTCTGAGGGTAATCTGGAAGCATTGGTTGTACTCTTGGGGGGTGAGGGTAGAGAAGGGGTGTGAGAATATACATATGCACACTTTTAAAGCATGTCTGAGGGCCTTCTCCCTCCCGAAAACAGGTATTTCACTATGGACAAAAACAACTGTGGGACAAGTTTACAAAACCGAAGCACAATGGAGAACAAAGGGAAGATTTGAGGCCATGGTATAATGTATTATTATACATGCTTTTTACAGAGCAGTTCTGGACAGAAAATAAGGCAAGCTATAATACTGAGTCAAGACTAAGTAATTACAAATACATCTTTATCTGGAATATGGTAACTGCTCAATAACTCTTTGTTGAATGAATATTACCTCAAGTCTCTCCCTACTCCAGTCCATCATCCCGGTTCAGCAATCACAATGATCTTTCAATGCACGGGTCTGATCATGTCCCCCACACCACACCAATTCAATAAAACTCTATCGCTCCCTATCACCTCCAAGATCAAATATAAAATCCTCTGTTTGTCATTTAAAGTCGTATATGACTTGCCTCCTATCTCCACCTGGTCTTCTTACACTTTACTCCCAACCACTAGTCTGTGACCCAGTGACACTGACCTCCTTGCTGTTCCTCAGTTTCCCAACTCTGGCTTTTCCTCA
Organism: Petaurus breviceps papuanus; assembly: GCF_028583685.1. Lineage (NCBI taxonomy): Eukaryota > Metazoa > Chordata > Mammalia > Diprotodontia > Petauridae > Petaurus > Petaurus breviceps. The sequence continues at coordinate 35,120,646 of NW_027186304.1, read as the reverse complement.
TGTCTGGAATGTTCCCCCTCCTCATCTCTGCTTCTTGGCTTCCCTGGCTTCCTTCAAGTCCCCGATAAAATTCCACCTTCTACAAGATGCCTTAATGCTAGTGCCTTCCTTCTATTAATTATCTCTACTTTATCCTGTTCATACATTGCTGTTTTCATGTTGTCTCCCCCATTATACTGTGAGAGCCCCTGGAGAGCAGGGACTGTTTTCTGCCCTTCTTTCCACCCCCAGCACTTAGCACAGTGCATGACACATTTTTCTTAATAACTGCTTACTAACTGTATAAATGGGAGGGTGTCTAGGAAAACAACCAATATCCTTGATATAAAATATGAGTCTGACAACAATATCTTGCAAATTTATAGTCTAAAGACTGAATCAAAGTCTGTGTCCTAGGCATTGCGCCATGACATATCAACTAACCACTTAATACACAAAGTCCTGAAAACCATCAAAGATAAGCTCATAGACTGGAAAACCTGGGTCAGATGGGATCTCAGACTAACGTCTGCATCTGGTCATGTGTCTAGTTCTGACACATGGAATGCTCCCCACTGAGACTTCAACTGAGTAAAAAAAAAATTGACAGGAAAATCATCACAATAATTTTCATCAAATGAACATATCTAGTAGGTAGCACTATAAAAAAATGAATGACCTACAAACTGAACAGATCCTAAAGAAATTAAGATAGGATCTCTGGAGTCTTGGTCACTTCAAGTGCTACCCTACTACCCCCCTGACTGAGGAAAAAGAGTTACCCATCTGAATTGAAATAGGTTTCTCCCAGTAGCACAGTGTATGTGATTATTACAAATACCACTTTGATTTATGTAGTACCTTTCATTTCTGCTATTCTTATAATTCTGTGAAGCTGGTAGAAAAGGTATTATTCTCATTTGACAGCTAAGAATACTGAGGTATAGTGGCTAGAGAACTCACTAAAAGTTATGTAATGAGTTAAAAGTTGCAACCTGGACTAGAACTCCCATCTTCTGCATCTTAACACCAGGTTTTTTCTTGTCCAAATGAAAAATAAATCCAGGGTATTTGTCCATAAAGAACAAGTAATCCAAAGCCAGAATGCTGTGTAAGGCTTATATGAAATGACAGGGCACTTTTCTTCTTTTAACAGTGTTTACCATTTAAAACCACCACTGATGTAGGAAGCTCCATATATATAAAAAAAAAAAACAGTGGGGAAAAAAGAAATTGTAAAACACTAACGGGAAAGGCAGTCACATATTTATATAAAAGTAGGCTAATGGTAAATATGCTGCAGGAGTCGAGAGTAAGGATAAATGCAGAACTGGATATAGGTAGAAGGTTACAGAGTCTGAACTAGTAAAGCCATCCAGTCACTGGGAATAGTGAGTGTGGAGTGGGGGAGGGAGGAGTGGTGATGATGGATGACAGAGAGACCGAAGAAATATTCAACTTGTACAATCTTTCTGCTGCTGTTTCTCCTCCCAAGGAGGAGGGTTTTCACACTGGGAAGTGGTTTTGTTTCTTTTGTGGCTGTTGTTGTTTTTAAGTGGTTAATAAAACCCAAGATGAGGAGACTTTGGGTGTACCTAGATGCCCCCACTAAGTTCAAGTTACCATCCCCAGATGAACTCTATCTCACTGTATCAAAACAACTTGCAGCCACTACTAAAATACTGCTGCTGCTTTTGGAGCAATTACAGAAAAGTGACATAGGGCTGCAAAGAGACACGTTCTGTTCTGAACTTGAAAGACAAAAAAAAAAAAAAGGTAGATTCTTCTTCAAACTATAAGACAGTAAGTCTGACTTCAATTTCCAGAAAAATTCCACCACATATTTATATAAAATAGTAATTTATTTTTGGTTTCAGGACCCCTTGTACTTTTAAAAATTACTGGTCCCCAAAGGTCTTTTGTTCATGTGTGTTATATTTGTCAATTTTGATAATACTAGAAGTTAAAAATTCTTAGTATTATCATAAATATAGTTTTGATCTTAAGGTCTCCTGGAAAAGGTCTCAGAGATACCAGGGGGTTCCCAGACCTTTAACTGCTGATTTAAAATATGGTTTGTAATGATCACTGTGATTTAGCATGGGTAGAGCAAAAATGAACTATGCCAGATCAAGCTCTTTCTAATAGGGTCTGGGTACTAGACAGGTGAATCAGGAAAGGTCATGGACATAGTATGCCTGGATTTTAGTAAAGTGTTTGATAAAGTTTCTCATGTTTATGAACAACATGAAAAATATAAACTGAATGATAGTACAGTTGAGTGAATTTGGATGTGGTTAAACGATAGAATTGTCAAAACAGTGATTAATGGATCCATAACAACCTTTGGAGAGATTTCTTTTTTCTCCTCTTCTCTTGACTGGGTCTCATTATCTCATCTAGGCTAAGAGTACAGAGCTGGGCACAAGAGGTTTTGACCTACTTTATTTCTTTTTGTTTTGTTTTGTTTTTTGGAGTGCAATTGGGGTTAAGTGACTTGTCCAAAGTCACACAGCTAGTACCGTGTTTCCCCGATAATAAGACACTGTCTTAATAATTTTTTTTGGACAGAAAAACACCAGAGGGCTTATTTTCAGGGGAGGGCTTATTTTAAGGAACATTGACAGCAATTTTAATAAACAGGTAAATGTGAACAAAAAAATGTACCTTTATTCAATAAGCAAATCACTGGGGAAGAACAGGATGACGCGCTCACTGCTGCAGCTCGGAGCGTGGCGTGTGTTTCACCGGGGCGGGGGGGGACGGTGCATACAGAGGGTACCATAAGGTAGCGTGTAGCGCAGGGGATCACCTTCACTACAGTAGCAATCTCAATAGGGCTTATTTTCGGGGGAGGGCTTATTTTAAAGGAATCTTACACAGTAAGGGGAGGGCTTATTTTCGGGACAGGTCTTATTATCAGGGAAACATGGTAAGTGTGTCAAGTGTCTAAGGCCAGATTTGAATTCATGTCCTCCTGACTCCAGGGCCAGTGTTCTATTCACTATGCCACCTAGCCACCCCAGACCTACTCTATTTCTGACCTAAGCATCTCTTTACTCACCCTTTGGACAACCTGGTACCCTGCGCCCCCTTCCACTCCTGCCACTCCTCAGGGTTTACCACATTAATATCAAATTTAGCAAGAATACCAGATTAGCCTAGCCCACTGCAGCTCAAAACTCCCTTTGCCTCAGCCTCCCCAGGAACAGGGATTACAGGCATGCACCACCAGATCCATCTTTGAAAAAGACTTAGAGTGAGGGGAGGAGAACATTGTACACAGTTACAGCCACACTGTGCAATGACTGCCTTTGATAGACTTGGCTCTTCTCAGCAATGCAAAGTTCTAAAACAACTCCAAAAGGCTCATGACAGAAAATGCTATTCACATCCAGAGAAAGAATTACGGAGTCTGAATGCAGATCAAAGCATACTAGTTGCTTTTTCTTTTTAAATTTTGTTTTGTTTCTTCTTTCTCGAGGTTCATTCCATTGGTTATAATTCTTCTTTGCAACATGACTAATGTGAAAATATGTTCTATGTGCGGTGGCTAGGTGGCAAAGTGAATAGAGCACTAGCCCTGGAGTTGGGAGGACCTGAGTTCAAATTTGACCTCAGACACTTAACACTTACTAGCCATGTGACCTTGGGCAAGTCACTTAACCCCATTTGCCCTGCCTTCTCACCCCCCCCCAAAAAAGAAAAAGAAAATATGTTCTATGTGAATATACATGTAGAGCCTATATCAGATTGTATGCCGTCTTGGGGAGGGGGAGAAAATTTGGAACTCAAAAGCTTCTGGAACAGAACGTTGTAAACTAAAACTAAACAAATTCTTTTAAAAAAAACTTATAATTTCAGCAAAAGCAGGATGTAAAATAAATCTGCCTAAGACATTAGATATTTCTGTATATTACAAACAATTCAAAACAGAAATTGACTGATGAAAAATACCATTAAAAATAACTACAGCAAAAAAAAAGACAGATTGATTTTGTTCTATCCACTATTTTCGTCAATGACCTGAGACAGATGTTTATTAGGCATCTTATCAAGGCATATGTATCAAATTTTCAGACAACCCAAAGCTAGGAAGGATTAACATAATGGATTGCAGAAATAAGATCCCCCAAACTCTCAATAGGCTAGTATGCTTGGTCAAATTTAATAAGAGATTTTAAAAAGTCAACTGCCCGAGTACAGGATGGAGGAGAGGTATCTAGACATTAGTTTATGTGAATTAAGACTTGGTTTGTGGCACATAATGGCATATGCCCATATCCCTTGGTACTATGGGAACTGAGGCTGCTGGATAACTTGAAATAGGGAGTTCTGAACTGCAATGGGTTATGCTGATCAAGTATCTGCCCTGTCTGGCACCAATATGGTAAGGTCCTAGGAAGAGGGTTAGGGGACGGGCTGGACTGCTTAAGGAAAGGCAAGTGGCCCAGGGCAGAAAAACAGAGTAAGCAAATCTTTTGTGCTGATAAGCAATGGGACTGGCAACATGAGTGGCCCTGCACTTCCAGCCTGGGTGACAGGAGGAGACCCAGTCTGAAAGAAGCAAAAGCAAAAAGACTGGGGGAGGGGACTGAGTGGACTAAGTGAAAGTTTAATGCATCAATAAGGTAAAGTAGAAGCCAAAAAATCCAACCGAAAAACAAAACACTACCAACTAATGAGATTTGGGGACACCTTGATAAGAAACAGTGTCCAGAACAAGGGAGGTTGCACTCCCACTGTACTCAGCTCTAGTCAGAACACATCTATGTCCACTTCTTGGAGCCAGATTTTAGGAAGGACATCGACAAGCTGGAGTACATTCAAAGAAGGATGATTCAAATGGTGAAATAATTGGGAGGGAAATGCCATATAAGGATTAGTTCTGAGCTCAAAAAGAAGACATAGAAGAACATGAAAGTATCTGAATGACTGTCTTGTGTAAGATAGAGTCGACTTATTTTGCTTGGGCCCAGACTGCTGGTTCTCCTCCCTCCCTCTTGGTCTCCTCTGATGCATGATTATCATCTATGGCCTGCCCTCTACCTTTGGGTACACCCCAAGGCTCTATTCTAAGCCTTCTCCTTTCCTCAGCTATAGCCTTACTCTTAGTGATCAGCTCCCATGGATTCAATGATCATTTCTGTGCAGATGGCTCCCAGGTCTAAATAAGCAGCCCCACTATCTCTACTGAGCTCTAATTCTATAGGAAACAACTGCCTATTTACTATTTCCAGCTAGATGACCCATAAGCATCTCAAATTCATGATGTCCATTATCTTCCCACCGAACCAAGATTTACTCCTCCTTTAACTCCCCAGTTTCTATTGAGGATACCCTTCTAGTCAACCAAGTTCACAATCTCAGAGCCATCCTCAACTTTTCACTCCCTTATCCTGATTAGATATAAAAATATCTAATCAGCTGCTAAATCTTGTCTGTTCTGCATCCACACTATCTCTTCCATTTGTCCCCATCTCTCAACTTTCACAGGATCACTACCCTGGTTCGGATCTTCATCACCTCCAGTCTGGTCTACTGAAACAGCTTCCCAATTGGACTCAGCTTCCAATCGCCCCCCAAACCCTCCTTCAATTTACCTTCCAAACAGCTACCAAAATAATTTGTCTAAGGCAGAAGCTTAGCTATTTCACTCAACTGCTCAAAAATCCTCAGTGACTCCCTATTATCTCTGAGTTAAGATGTCAACTGCTCAGTTTAGCATTTAAAACTCTTCACAATTCAGCAGCAGACTACCTTTCTTCAGGCTTATTGAACATTAGTCCTTTTCACACACTACATTCCAGCCAAACTAGCTTGCCTGCTGTTTCCTGAATTCAGCATGCCACCTTCCATCTCTGTACCTTTGCATGCCTAGAATGTACTCCCTACTTCCTTCCATTTCAGAATTCTTAACTTCTGTCAAGGCTAAGCCAAATGATCATGTATAGACATATCTGTTCACGTTGCACCTTCCCAATAAATCTGCAAGGTAGGCACTAAAATTATTTTTGGATTCAACTGGAACAATGGGTAGAAACTGCAAACAGATACATTTCATGAAAAAGCTCACCAACAATTCAAGCTACCTGAAATAATAATGGACTCCCCAGGGAGAACGTAAGTTTCCCAGCACTTCAGGTCTTCAAACAAAAGCAGGATGACACCATGTCAAGAACGTTGTAGAGGGGATTCCTACTTAGTCATGTACTGACTGTCTAAGGTCCCTTCCATGTCTGTGATTCTCTGAGAATACGTCATGATTGGGAAGGTGCTGCAGATCCCATGGAATCTCTGAGTTTTAGGAAATATGCATGCCCAAATACAACCAGGTGTTTTTTGGCCATTTCTAATATATTTGTTAATCTTACATGGATATTGTTTAGCCCTCAACTCTTCACCAGAAAATGAATATAGTGTTTCGCTCTCACTAAAATAAAAAACCCCTGAATATAGAAGCAGCTAGGTGGTGCAGTGGATAAGGTGTTGGGTCTAGAGTCAGGAAGATGCAAATTCAAATCCAACCTTCGATTCTTACTATAATCCTAAACAAGTCACTCAACTTCTGCCTTAGCTTCCTTATCTGCAAAAGAGAGTAATACCACCTGCTAGGGTGGTTGTTGGAGTATGTAAAGCCCGACATTTGTGGTCCAACTCCTTATAATCCCATGGACCATGTTATCCACGGAGTTTTCAAGGCAAAGAAACCAGAGTGGTTTGCCATTTCCTTCTCCAGTGGACTGAGGCAAACAGAGGTTACGTGACTTGTCCAGGGTCACACAGCTAACAAATGTCTAAGGCAGAATTCGAATGAGCTCTTCCTGACCGTAGGCTCAGGGCCCTATCCACTGAGCAACCTAGCTGCCTTATACAGTAGGCACTTAATAAATGCTTGTTCTCTTCCCTCATCTTTTTTTTTTTTTTGCCTAACCTTCCACCTTCAATTTTTTACATGTTTTTGAAAGGGGAGAAAAGATGTACTACTTTTCCAGATTTAAAAAACAAATTAATTAAAGGTGGCTGCTTACATTTATCACACACACACACAAAGAAACAACTGATTTAAAAAGATCTTTTAGAAAATTATATTCTTCCTTCACCACTGTGGTAAGCTCCCCCCTTTTGTATCCATATCCTTTGGGAAGTCCAGTTTTATACCACTTAAGCAGTGAAATGTTCAATACTTATTTTAAAAAATACCCAATATACCAGATTGAAAAATAGTGCTACCAACACTCAACTTATGTGTTTAGTCAGTCCATTGCACTCACCTACATGCCTCTAACAACCTCTACTGATGTATTCTAATATATTCTAAATAGTTAACATCATTCATAATACTGATACACTTTTATCAATTTTTCTTCTTTCTCATGCCCTTATTATCTCAATTAAGAAATTATCACTGGGATTTGTCTGAATATTACTCAAAATGACTAAACGATAGTCTTGTTTTACAGAAATCACAGGGATTTACTCTAAAGATAATATTTCTCCACTGGTCTTGGATACTTCTATAGTTACTATAAACATTTTATGAAATCTATAAATTATTCATGGAGAAAAAAAGGTAATCATGTCTTACTAATTTTTCACTAATCAACAGAAATTCATATGAGGTGGATAATAATAGCACCTAGTAATTAGTGCTTTATAGACATATTTGTGAATAAGAAACTTTGGACAAGTCACTTAACCTCTGTAGATGTCAGTTTCTTCATCTGTAAAATGAGAAGGGCATGGTAGATAAATCTAGAATCCCTTGGAATACTGAATTTCACGATTCTGTAAATATTTTTGCTACCTCTTTGTCCAAAACATATATACACATTTGACTGGTGGTCTACTTTCACTCTTGGCATTCTTCTAAAACTATCTGAGTCACAGAATCATGATAGAGTTGAAATAGACCTTGAAGACTGTCTACTCCTCACCCTCAATTTAAAGATGAAAAAATTAGAGCCCAGAAGGATCCTTACTCATGATCATGAGACCAGGTAGTAGGTAGCAAAAACCAATCTAGAACCCAGTTCTCCTAACTCCCAGTCTGCTGAATACACTAAATCTCCGAAGTTATGTCTTCTTATTTTCAGAACCATATTTTAAACATTTATACTGCTAACAGTGTTCAACATATTTCTTTTCCAATGTCTTATGATGTGCATTCTGCCAGTTGATATAAATTAGTTATTTCTCTACTTCATGAGACTTCATATGCCCCCTCCAAAAAAGGAAACTGAAATAAATCCTTCACATTTTTTTCTTTCTAAAGTGCACAATTAACCAATATCCTTAATTAAGGCATCTATTTAAGCCACTATGAAGCCCACATAATAGGCAAATAATAAATATTCATAAGATACAGACGATGCTGAGCTGAGCACTTAGATTTGATTCTAGGTTAAATACTAATTTCTAAAAAGGAAAAACAATGTGGAAGAATGAGGAAAAGTTAATTTCATTTCTGCCTTTCTTCTGAAAAATTGTTCTACTAATATTCAGTGTGGAAACATTTTGTACCTTTCCATCTCTTTCTCTGGGTACAGTAGTAACCCATTCAACTTCCCTATGACTCTCCTGACCAAAATTCCCCCTGGCCACTACTTGACTACATATGTTGTCTCAGTCTGTTAGAATGTAAACTCTTTTAAGGCAGGGACTTCCTAGCTTTTGTATTTTTACCACCAGGGCTTGGCTCTGTGTCTGGAACATACTAAGTGCTTAATAAATACTTTTTTCATTCATTCATTCTTTCTTTCATTCATTGTAAATGACAATTTTCAACACTTACATAAGGTCATATTACAATTTAGAATTGATATCTATGAGTTGTAACAGTCTCCCTCCTCATTTTCATATCTCATACAATAGTGAGAAACAACCCCCTCCCCCACGTGGTTCTGTGGGTGGTACCATGGTACAGTGGAGAAGGGCCCTCGCTTTGAAGTCAGAGGACCTACGTTCAAAACCCAGTAAGTTCACACGTATTACTTGACTGTGTCATCTTGGATATGCTGCTTGATTTTCTTCACCTCAACTCTAAATCTGTGATTGTATATGCATGTGTGCATTTTTCCAATGGGAAAACTTGAGTAGCATTTAACCGATGCTGAATGCTTTAAGTCCAAAACTGAATTTCTAAATTCCAAAATGCATGCAATGAAAAAACAAATCCCTAGAGGAATCAATGACAAGAAAAATCAGAGTAGAAGGCCAAGGTCTATCATACAACAGCATACAAAGACCGATGGAACCTAAAAGATTTTGAGGCCAAACTGTTCTTCATGTAAAAAAGTTAAAAGGTAGGCATTTGCTTCTCTTCCCACTTAGAAAAACAGCAGGAGTTTATCTTCCCTAGTTTACCTCTGAGCCTCTGGGGGGGGGGGGGGGGGGGTAAACCCTGAACCCCATAAAATCGAAAGCAGGAATTAAGTAAAAGAAATTGATATAATCAAGTGGTTTCCCAAGAATCCATGGCCTGGGATGGAGGCAACTGCTCAGGAGCCGGTCGCCTTTGGGCACATCGTTGGATTCGGTTCAGCTGCAAAACCTCAGGCACCGGAAGAAAATGCCTATTTTTTTTTTTTAACGGAGCTTAAAAGACAAGGTGCGAGGCTTGGATTCATTCCTACAACTGCTCCTGCGGCCCCCCCGCCCCCCCATGTAAACCCGACCAGTCCATTATCCCCCTCTTAGGTCGGTTCCAGCTAGTGTCACTTCTCAAAATCTGTGTCACGGCCAGCTGTCAACACGGCCCCTTTGTGTCTCATTCATACAGCAAGTGGTCTACAACCTCTCACACGCAAAATGGAAACTCTGGTGGGGACAGAGTGCATACATGTTTTTGGTCAACTCAAAGACATTTAATGTGGAGTGGAGGAAAAAAAAAAACCAAATGGCAGGTTATGCATGGACTCACTCCAAACCTGACCCCTACTCTCCCAGCCTCAACTCCAACAGAATGTCTCACCCGGTCTGCAGCTCCTCCTCCTCCTCGCCGTTCTACCGGCATCTGGAGCAGGGTGCCCTCTTTGCCCCACCTGTGATTTGACCTCCAAGCTGCGTCCAGAACCCCCAGGGTCAGTCCGCTTTCTCTCCCTCCCCACGCCGCAGCTCCAGAGGTCCGAAGGACAAGTCTCAGGCGGGGCCCAGCCACCCCTACATTTCCTCTGCAGTCCTTTCGGGTCAGCTCCCCGCGACCTTCCTCCCGCCCAGCTCAGCGCCGGGAGGGGGCAAAGCCAGGCACGCGATGGGGGTGGGCGGTGTCCGCCTTGAGCTCCCGCTGGCCCCGGGGTCCAGCGCCAAGCTCACAAAGGCAGCCCGGTCCCAGGATGCCAGGGCGCGTTCCACGGACCCCAGCTGACAGGCCCTGGCCTCTGGGGACGCTGCCCTTGTGGAGAAGTTTTTGCACAAGGGGAGTGCATTCACGGGGGGGGGGGGGGGGGGGCGGGCGGGGGGGGGGGGGGGGGGGGGGGGGGGGGGGGGTGCACCTTCCCGGGGGAGGAAGAGTGGGAGAGGGGAACTGGGTTTAGGAAGTCCGGGAAGATAGGGAGTCAGAGGCTTGCACGCACGCACACACGCACGCATTTGCTACCTTTGTACGACCGAAAGAGACCCGCAAGAACTGGAGCCTAGGACACCAGGAGTGGCCACAGCTAGCTACTCTGATGGGCTGGCTCGGATCAGGAAGGTCCTGGGCTCACCCTGCTCCTCCCTCTTCTGCCCTTGTCCTCTTCCCCACAATCCGCCTCCCCCCGCGCTCCGTCTCGGAGCCTGGTGCCCTCTTACCTTGCCCGGCAGGCTGGCGAGGCGCAGAGGACAAGGGACTGGCCCTTTTCCCCACCCCACCCCACCCCCAGTCCTCGTCCTCTAGCTCCAGCTGCCTCCCTCCGCTCCACTTTTTTTCTCCTGTGCTAGCGCCGCCCGCGGCTAGCTCCTCTCTGGACGACTGGCTCCCACACTCTGTCCCCCTGGGGCGGAGCGAGGCGGCTGCCGAGGCAGCATGGGGGCGGATTCTGCAGGTGCCGCCCCTCCCGCTTTGACAGACCTGGGACCCCAGCCTGCCCCCACTCACGCTACTTTGGCTCCCTAGTGCGTTATGGCCCCAGCTACCCCGTGGGTGGCCTAGGCAGCCCCACTCTGCCCGCTTGAAGACGTGGTGGCTCCCATCCCCCCCCCATAAAAGTCCAGGAGTGCTCCTCCCCCACCCCCACCCCTACCCCGGAGGAGTGGAGTACCCTATTCTGCTTGCACCTCCAAATAAATTTAATTTTCCCCGGCAAGAATAAGGCCTCAGGAGGGCACACGCACACCCAGCTCCCCAGCCACCGGAGGAGCACCTCGTGCTGTGTAGAACAGAAATAGCCGCTCCTACTCGGCTCCCTAACACACATCAACTCCCGCCACATACAGCGATTTCGTCCACTGCGGAGCGGGGCTAGAGCGGGCTGAGCATGAACTCGGCCTGGGCCACGGGGAGGCCAAGGGTGGCCGACCTTTGGGGGAGCGCGGGTCGATGGAAAAAAAGGGGACCAAAAAAAAAAAAAGTCACACACGGACAGGAGAGCTAGAGCTCAGACACCCCGCCCGGGGCTGCGCCTTGCTCCCAGTTCCTCCCCCTATTAGCACGCCCACCCTCTGGCCAGCGGGTCCTGCTGGCCTTGGCGCTCTGCCTCCCCTGGTCACAGCCACTGCCTTTTCGCCAAGGCTTCCCTTGCGCCCTGCAAAGAGTAAAGGCACAGCTCCGCCCGCAAAGCAGCCATGTCCAGCGGGGGCAGGGAGACTGGAGCTGCCCAGAGGAAAGTTTTCGGGAGATTCCGTGCCTAGACAAACTTCGCGTTCAATTGGATTTGGGGGCGGGGTGGTGAAACACCGACACCCTTAACTGGGGTCCTTTCCTTAATGATTGCGGTTGTGCAGAGAAATCCGCAGACGTTTCTGGAATCCCCATCCTCCAGCTGTGTGTGCCTTCTAGGAAATGAATGGCCCGACTCCGGGAGCCCTCAGCGGGGCAGGGTGGTGGAGGAGTCTGAGGCTAGGAAAGTTGTTCTATTTTTAGTGCCCTTGGGGTAATAAGTACAATTCGGTGCCCTCTGGCACCACGTTCAGGTCAAAGAAACCGCGGCAATGCTGGCGCCTGGTGCCCTCTCAGGATTTCGGTCAACTTTCACAGCCCCATTCGCTGTTAATTATAATGCAAAAACGGGCGTGACTTAGACGATTCCGACACTAAATTCTGGTTTAGTTTTCTTTTTTTAAAGAAGGAATGCATTGGTCGCACTGCTTTCTCTTCTCTCCCCACTGCTTTTTCTTTTTCCATGCCTCTTCTCTCCCTCTTTTCCTCACTCTGTCTCTGCCTGTCTCCTTCTGATGGATCTAACTTTATATCTCTAGCTCTGTCTTTTTTTTTTTTTGGACTTGGGTCTCTGTTTCTCTCCGTCCCCCCACC
>NW_027186304.1:35079797-35108206 GCF_028583685.1 Petaurus breviceps papuanus | reverse complement strand
AAAAAGTACCTTTTTTCCCCATCCATGCTCATCGGACCTCCTGAAGTCTAAACTATAGAAGGAATCGGTGGACCCCAGGGTAAGAACCCCTCCCATAGAGGAAATAAATAGGAAATAAAGGTAGGTCTAGCTAGTGTGCATAGCCAGAATAAGCCAATGCCTCTGATTTTTTATGCTCTGAAACCTCTTCTGTTGGGAGCGAACACTTCTGGCCAGGTACCCTTCCACCCTAAGAAAGCCACACCCCCCAGTACCATGCCACGTGAATCTGCTGACCCCAGAGTGCTTCGGCACCAGGTGTCCTAACCACAAAATGTTTCAACAGTTGTTTACAAGAATTCCTCTCCCCGCCCACTTCCTCAAAGAGTATATAAGTCCTGTTTACCAGCAATAAAGATGATCAGACCTTCAGACCTTAAAACAAACTCTCTTGGTCTCGCTCCTTCTTTCCCACCCATTCCTTTGCAGGCTGGGTCCTCCTCAGCCCCACGAATTACTTGGTCCCGCAGGACGGGACACTCTTCGCTAGATTTAAACCTATAATCAGATGCCATCAAACAAATATTTCTTCAGTTTGTTGTGGGGATTAGGAGCTGAAGTCTTAGATGTTCTAGATCTGAAATTGTAAGGTCATTGTCTGGCCTTTAAAAAACTTAAAAGGTATGTCCTATCAACCAAATGATGCAAATTATCTACAAAATAGCCAAAACTATTAACTTCAAGGTTGTATTTTGGGAGAGAAAACAAAATTGTTTTAAAAACTAAATATATGTGAAAAGGCAAATAGTAAAAACTTAGGAGCTTTTCTACAAATTTGTAAATATAAGCTAGGCAACCAAGGGACTAAATTATTTATCAGCCTTTAAATATAGAATCAGTCTTTCATGTCTTTAGTACAGGTAAAAATTGAAAAGACATTTTACAATTTACTGATTTTTTATACTTAAAGAGCTAGGAAAGTTGAATATAAACTACAATGTCTTTTTGAAAATATTCATTCAAAACAACTGCACTGGAGTAAGACTTCTGTTTTCACCAAGTCATCTCATTCCCTAACCCCTACATGAAATCAGTCATTCAACCTTTAAGTATTTATTGAGGGCCATCATTGTGCCATGTCTTAACTCCCACCTACTTTGGAAGCTCCTTGAGATCAGAGATTTTACTTTTCTGTAATCACATAATCTCTGGATTTCCACAAATGCTCACTCAATTAGTAAATAAACAAGTTTTGTCATTGCTGAGTGTGAGGCACTGACCAAAACACTGGGAATATACAGAGAGGTAAAAACAGTCCCTGTAATTAAGGAGCTTATATTTTAATGGGAGAGACATATATGAAATTAGAGACGCAAGATATGCACAGAGTATATGCAAGATGACCTTTGAGGGAAGGCTTTAGAAGCTAGGGCAATGGGAAAGGCCTCCAGAAGAAGATGATGCTTGAATTGAATATTAGAGGAAGTCAGGAATTCTAAGAGAGAGAGTGAAGAATTCAATTTGGTATCTCGGTTGGGGAGACTGAGAGGGTGGTGGTGCCCTCTATAGTAATAGGTAAATTTCAAAGTGGGGAGGATTTGGGGGCAAAGATGACTTCAGTTTTGAAATTTGAAGTGGAGTTTAAGGTATCTCTAGGACATACAGTTCCAGATATCTAATAGGCACCTGGGAGACACTGGAGATCAGGAAGGACATTAGGGCTGGATAAGTAGATTTGAGAACCATCAGCATAGAAATGATCATTGAATCCATGGGAGAAGATATCAGCAAGTGTAGTACTATAAAGAGAAAAGAGAAGAGATCCCAGGGCAGAGGGATACCTATGGTTAGTGGTTGCGACTTAGATAAAGATCTTAGCAAAGGGGCCTGAGAAAGAGTGGTTAATAGGTAGAAGGAAAATCAGGAGAGCTTAATGTTCCAAAAGCCTAGAGAGAGTATTGAGAATAAGAGGGTCATCAACAGTATCAAAGGCTTCAGAGAAGTAAAAAAGGATAAGAATTGAAAAAAGACTTTTATTTGGCAATTAAGAGATCGTTGATACCTTTGGAGAGAGCAGTTTCGGTGGAATGATGAGGCTGGAAGATTGTAGAGAGTTAAGAAGAAAGGAGAGGAAGCAGAGGCAGCTCAAGTAGACAGCCTTCTCAAGGAGTTTAGCCACAAGGGACAAAAAAGATAGGGGATGGTAGTGAGAATAGATAATCAAGTGAAGGTTTTTTGAGGATGGGGGAGACGTGGGCATGTTTATAGATGGTAAGGAAATAGCTAGCTAGTAGACAAGGAGAGATTGAAGATAGATGAGAAAATGCAGATTATAGAGGGGGAAATCTGCTGGAAAGATATGATGGAATGGAAGAGGATCACTTGTGCAGGTACAGGGTTTAGGAGGGCAGAGTCAAAATGGCAGAAAGGTGACAATTGACAAGCTTCGCCCAAAAGCCCATCTACAAAACAACTACAGAAAGTGCCAAACCAACTTTTGAGTGGGGAAAACCAACAAGTCATGGTCAGTCATTTTTCCAGGCCAGGGTAGCTCAGGAAGATGGAGAGAGCTATAGAGAGTAGGGTAGGAGCTGGCAGAGAGTGCAATATGAGCAACTTTGGGGCTGCAGCAGTATCTCTCAGCTCTTTTCTCAAAAAAAAAAAAGTATTCATGGTGTATAAACAAAGGACTTCTGCATTGTCTATCAGCTAGGGGAAGTCTTCACATGCTTGGAGTAGACATCTGTTGGTTACCTTCATGAAGGAGTCCAGAATGCTTAGTTTGAAGAACTTGAGATGCTGTATTATTATTTTGCTCTTTATTATTTGAGATTACAAATTGTGTTACATGAGTCCTGCAGCTACATTTATCTATTAGTTATTCATTGTTTTGCTGTTCATTTGCATATATTCTACTGTTGAAATAACATGTTCTGTTATTTTAAAGGACTATTGATATTGTTTTAACCTTATATTGTGGATATGTATGTATTGCTGTTTTATGTACACATAATATGTCCTACATGTAATTTAAACATGTCACTGAACCAGCCTGCCAAGTTATGCTTTATATTGTGCTATATATACATATATATACATATATATATATAGCCTATATTATTGATAGGTAGATAGATAGATAGATAGATAGATAGATAGATAGATAGATAGATAGATAGATAGATAGATAGATATTGTTGTGATTCCATAAGACAGTTACAGGGATGCTCCTTGCTCTTTAAGTATTAGTGTTTATTTTAATGGTTACAGTGTTTTTTGCAGATGTCAAGTATCCTTCAGTTGATTTTGAAAGAGATTTAAAAACTTAGGACTCTAGGAAGCAATGTAGTTTGTGGTTATTTTTATGTAGAATTACTTGAGAGACTTGAGACACAGCTACAGGCTGGCTAGGGTGAGTCTTTACCCAGGATTCCCAAAATCCCAGGGGTCCTGCCCCTTTGGATTCACATTGGAGATGAATGGGACTTAGACAAAAGAAAATAGGAAGCCAGGAAAAAAGACAGGTAAAGGCGTTTTCCTAAAAAAAGAGGGTTGCTCTTCTTGGCTTATCTTCTTTGACTTTTTCTTTGTTGTTAGTCTCTTCCTTCCCACGCTCTTCAAAAGAACCAGGGAACAAATCAGAAGTCTCTGGTCATATACATCCATTAGTAAGGGGTAAGAGTATGGGCTCCTCTCCATCTCCTGGGGTGAGGTGGCTTCCATCATTCTAGAGGGCAAGTCCTTCAGCACTGAGCCAGAGCACATATGAACCACCAAAAGGGGGTCAGGGCACAAACCCATCCCCACACATGCTCCATGGAAGAGTTCTATAGGCCTATCCCCACATATACTATGTGGCATGACCCCGAAGGGCCTCAGAACAGAAAATCAGAGCACTCCTCTGATTACCCTTGTTATGTGTGTATATTCTTTCCTCAACAGAATGCAAACTCCTTCATGATGAACACTGTTTAATTTTTGTCTTTGTGTCTTCGGTATGTACTACAGTGCCTGACAAATACTATATATTTAATAAATGCTGGTTGATTGATTGGTTGGACTGGATGGGCTCTGAATTTCCTTCTAACTCTGAGATTCTATGAGTCACAGAATAATAGAATTTGAGAACTGGAAGAGACCATTGCCCATCTATTTAGTCCAATCCATATATGAAAAAAATCTTCACTATAACATGCCCAACAATTGTTATCTTATTTTAAAATAATTTTTTCATCTAAAAATAAGCCATCAAAGAAGATAAATAATGAAATTAATATAAAAAGAAGGGTCAAGCTCATATCCAAAACTTTGTACATGTTATCGCTAACATTTCAACAAAGTAGAACCAAACAAATTAGGAAATAAGAATACAAAAAAACTATTTACTTTGTGTCACCTTCCAGTGCCACCTAAAATTCTATTACTTTTGATATTGTTTTCTCTTTTATATTAGTTGCAATGTATATGCTTTTTGATTCTTATTTTATCTTGCACTGCATCATATAGATCTATTTTTCTTTTGAATCTTCATATTTGTCATTTTATGGTGACATAAAATTACATTCCATTAATTTATAATAATTTATTCTGCCATTCATATAACATATATATATTTTTTCTTTTTAATAGTATCTTGATTTCTCATAAAGTCATTAGCTTCCATTTGCTCCAATCAAATTCTGAAGGAATTATTCTCTTCAGTGAGCTTTTGAAATTCCTTTTCCATCTGGCAAATTCAGCTTTTTAAGGCATTTTTCTCCTCATTGGCTTTTTGGGTCTCTTTTGCCATTTGAGTTAGTCTATTTTTTAAGGTATTATTTTCTTCACTCAAGTTGTTGACTCTCTTTTCATTATTTTCTTTCATCATTCTCATTTCTCTTCCCAATTTTTCCTCCACTTCTCTTATTTGGTTTTCAAAATCCTTCTTGAGCTCCTCCTTGGCCTGTAACCAATTCATATTTTTCTTGGAAGTTTTTGGTGCAGGAGTTCTGACTTTGTTATTTTCCTCCTCTTCCATGCTTTGATCCTTTTTGTGATCAAAAAAAGAATCTAAGGTTTGATTGCTGAGCTTTCTTTGTTTCCTTTGCTTGCTCATCTTGCTACTCAATTACTTGACTTTTGAGCTCTTTGCCCCAGTAGAACTCTGCTTCCAGAGAGAAGAGTTTTGTCCCAAATTGCTGGGGTTTTTGAAGCTTCAGGAGCTATTAGTTGGGCACCCTCTCTACAGACACCACAAGCTCTGGCACCTGGTCACACACCCCAGGACCTCCACCCAAGACATCGATCCAGACCCAAGCAGGTTAAAGCAAGAGCGATTACCCTCTGAATGGTTGCTTGGTTCCCCTACAATCTGCAGACCAGGAGCTCTGAAGCAGCTATGTGGCAGCGGCTGCAGGGCCACTGTGCCTCCACCACTCTGGGGGCAGAGTCTGGACCAAGCTCTGTCTCCCCCAGTTCCAACAGAGTTCCACACTGACCTCTCACTTTGTGTTTGGCATTTATGGGTCGATAATTCTGGAAACTGCAACAGCTGCTGGTGATTCACTATCCTGAAGTCTGCTCCTGGGGCCACCCTGAGGCTAAAACCAAGGACTCTTGAGGGGCTGGGCTCGGCTCCCAGCACTCTGTGATAGACCCTTCCTGTCTACCTGTCAGGCTGCCTTCAGCAGGAGATTTGTTTCTTTCTATCACTTTTTGACTTCTGTAGCTCTAAAATTTGTTTAGAGTCACAATTTAGAGGTTTTTGAGGTGGTTATGGGGAGAACTCATGGAGTTTTACTGCTTCTATGTTGCCTCCACCTCTACAATATAACATATTTATTTTCAACCACCAAACATATAGAAGAGTATAGATTTAGAACTGGAAGAAATGTGAGAGACCATAAATCAATGAGCATTTATTAAGTTCCTTCCATGTAACACTTGGTATTGGGGATGTAAACACAAGAATGTGACAGTCCTTGCCCTCAGGGAGCTTACAGTACAGTCTATGATGTTGGGGACAGAGTGCAATAGGAGTAGATGGACATTTTCTACGTGTATTCTGTCCATGACAGCAGCTATTCCAAACTTATATTACTCTCCTGTAGTACTTCCTAGTCAGAAGACGACCTTGACTTTACATATATTAAAGCCATGTAGTGTAGGGTTCTTTTAAATCCCTTCTTCTCCATGCCATTGATTTGTCTTTACTTTTGCTCACTTTCTACTCCTTCCTTCTTGTCTCAGAGGCTATGCCTCTCCTTGCCAGTCTATTATCCTTTGATCCTGGAACTATGACATTATGATTCTTCCAACTCTAAATTTATGATCTTAGAATTTTCAGTTGAATATTCATGATACCTCAAACTCCAGGATTGAGTGAAATTGAATTTAAATCTTTATCCTGAAGTCTATACATACCTCCTTCTGATTTTTTCACTCAGCAGAGTGGCTGTACCAAACATTTTCATTCCTCCTCAAACCTCTCTTGCCTCCCTCTCCCCCTATTCTCTCAGGTAAGAACCTTGCCTCATATTTCACAGAAAAAAAAATGAAACCACTCATTGTGAACTCTTTCTCCCCTCTTCCTCATCTCTTATCACTCAGGTACATTCTGCTACTTTTTCCTCCTGTCTCCAATGATGAAGTGACCTTACCATGATTAACCCTTCTACTTGTTTAAGTGATCCCATTCCATCTCACCTCCTTCAATAGATTGCCTCCCCTGTTATCCCCACTCTTTCACTTCTTTTCTTTTCTTTTTTTTTTTTTTTTTGCTTTTTGGAGGGGGAAGGCAGGTCAATTGGGGTTAAGTGACTTGCCCAAAGTCACATGGCTAGTAAGTGTTAAGTGTCTGAAGCTGGATTTGAACTCAGATCCTCCAGTGCTCTATTCATTGTGCCACCTAGCCACCCCTCTTTCACTTATTTTCTTTCATTCATTTTTTTTTTTGCTTTTTGGAGGGCAATTTGGTTTAAGTAACTTGCCCAAGGTCACACGGCTAGGTTTTTTGTTTGTGTGTGTTAAGTGTCTGAGGTCAGATCCGAACTCAGGTCCTCCCAACTCCAGGGCCAGCACTCTACTCACTGTGCCACCTGGCCTCCCCATCTCTTTCACTTATTTTCAATCTCTTCCTCTCTACTCGTTCATTTCCCACTGCCTACAAACAGGCCCATGTCTCCCTTATCCTAAAAAAAAAATATCCTTACTTAATCCTTCCTTTCCTGCTAACTATTGCCCTCTATCTCTTTTGCCCTTCGCAGCTAGCTAAACTCCTTGAAAAGACTGACTACAATGAGTGCCTCCACTTTGTCTCCACTCAATTGTCTTCTTAGCCCCTTACAATCTGGCTTCATTCTTTATTATTCCATTGAATCTGCTTTCTCCAAAGTTACCAATGATCTCCTAGTTGCCAGATCTGATGGTGTTTTCTCAGTCATCATTCTCTTTGACCTGCAGCCTTGACACTGTTGATCAATCTCTCCTCCTTTATATCCTCTAATCTCTAAGCTTCAAAACACCATTTTCTCCTGGTTTTCCTCCTGTCTGACTGCTCCTTCTATGCCTTCTTTGCTGGATCTTTCTCTAGGTCTCTAACTGTAGGGTAGTCCTCAGGGTTTGGTCATGGGCCCTCTTCTTTGCTCCCTCTAAACGATTTCACTTGGTGATCTCATCAGCTCCCATGGGTTTAATTACTGTCTCTACGCTGATGATTCTCAAACCTACCTTTCCAGCTCCAATCTCATATCTCCAGCTGCCTTTCAGATATCTGGAATTAGATGTCCAATAGACATCTTGCACTCAATATGTCCAAAACTGAATTCGTTGTCTTTCCCCCTAAACCCTCCCCTGCCTCGACCTTCCCTGTTACCGTAGAGGACAACGCCATCCTTCTAGTCCCTCAGGCTGTAATGGGAATGTAAATTTAAAGATCTTCCCTGCCCCAGGCTAAAGTGCACCTGGAGCCTGGGCTGGGAGGCTGGTTTTTCAGTAGATACTTCTTGATTGTCCAGTGGGTCAATAAGGTTGTTACATTCTCTGAGCCAGGAGAAGGCTATATAAGCCCTGATGTGTAGCTTTGTTTTGGGGCTCACTTTGAGAAGTGTTCTGTGATTTGATATGGATTCTGGGAAGCTGTTGTCCTGAGCCCCCCAGCTTTGAAACCCAGATGTTGATTGGGTATGGATGTAATGGTTGGACAGTTTGGAAAGCTGTCTACTTGATCTGTTTCTGTCTTGATAATTCTGCCTGTATACTTTGAAAATCGGGATACTGACCTTTTTCCCCTGAACGAGGTACACGATACATGTTTGACTGATTAAAGTAAGCTTGTTAACCCATTTTGAGTTGCTTTCCTTTATCAAAGCAGATCTAAGAACCTGTATTGGCAGCAAACCCTGAGGACGCTTGGGGTGCTTGCTGCTACACAGGCTCACAACAATCCATTCATCCCACCTTCCTCAGTATCTCATCTGCATATCCAAGCTATTGCCAAGGCTTACTGATTTTGCCTTTGTAATATATCTTTAACATTCCCCCTTCTCTCCTCTGAGAATGCCATCACTCTAATGCAGGCCCTCCTCATCACCTCATGCCTTAATTACTGCCATAACCTGATGATGGGTTTGCCTGCCTTATGCCTGTCCCTACTCCAATCCATCCTTTATTCAACCACTAAAATAACTTTCCTAAAGCACAGGTCTGATCATGTCAACTGCCTTCTCAATAAACTCCAATGGCTTCCTATTGCCTCCGGGAGCAAATAAAAATGCTCTGTTTAGCATTCAAAGCCCTTTAGAACCTAGCCCCCTTCTACCTTTTCAGTCTTCTAACACCTTTACTTCCCGACATGTACTTTCATTCCAGTGACACTAGCCTCCTGATTATGCCACGAACCAGACATTCTACCTCTTGGTCCTGAGTGTTAGTTATCTCTGGCCAGTCCTGGAACACTCTACCTCCTCAACTCAACTGCTGGCCTCTCTGGCTTCCTTTGAGTACCAACTTCTACAGGAGGCCTTTCCCAACTACTGTCAATTCTAGTGTTTTCCCTCTTTTAATTAAGATACCTTTATTTTCCCAGGCACCCAGGATAGGAAACTTGGTATCATCCTTTATTTTTTTTCTCTCTGTCATAACCCATTAGTTATCAAATCCATTCTAGAGTACAAGTATTAGTTTCATTTTGATAAAGGAATGAGTAGGAAGGAGGAAAAGAGACTGACTCCTCCATATTGCTGACAATTGTAGCCCACTTTCACTTGAACTCATTGTCATGGGTTTCTATTCACTTGGGAAACATTCTCACACAGTTTTCTAAGGTCACACAGATATAAAGAGAAACGTTAATAAAAAGGGAATCAAAATATGCAGATTGAGGGAGAAAATCGTTGTGTATGTGAGGACGACAAATTGAAGTAGTGTAAAAAGAGGGCCTCAAACCCAAGCTGTTGTATCTTTTTGTCACTCTTTGGAAGGGAAATACTAATAAGACACACAGAAGAAGGCTGCATCTTTATGAGACTTAGAAATCATGTTGCATTTGGAAAAGATGCACCTGAGACAAGACTTGGAATAGAATTACAAGCCAAGAGAATAAATATAAATGCTTAACAAGGATGGGGATGTACCTAGAGTTTCCTGGAAAAAGATTGGAGGTTTCAGTGTACTGTGAACTTAATGAGAGTTGAAAATACGAAATGGCAGCTAAGAAAGTTAAAGCAATCTTAGGCTGTTATTAAACACAGTGTCCAGGACTTGGTAATGAATCTCACTGTACTCTCCCTCTGGTCAGAACACATTTGGAATATTATGTTCAGTGCTGGGCAGGACATTATAGGGAGGACATTGATAAGGTTACTAGGATGGTGAAGGGCCTCAAGTTCATGTCTACGAAGGAACTTGGGATGTTTATTTAACTTGAATACTGTAGGAGGGAGGAAATGGGAAATCGGTGAAGAGATGATAACTGTCGTCAGATATTTGAAGGGCTGCAAATTGGTAAATTTAGGCTCAGTGAAAAGAAAAACTTCTGCATAATTAGAGCTATTAAAAAGTGAAATGGCTACTCTAGGAGGTATTGAGTTGCCCCTTAACTAGACAGCTTAAGCAAAGATTTGAGGACCACTTTTCAGATGTGTTGTATAGGGGATTCTTGATCAGGGTGGGGGTTGAGCTAAATGGCTTTTGAGGTTTCTTCCACCACTGAAATTCTGTTATTCTATAATTTATTTATTTATTTATTTAAAAAAATATTTAGCAAGCATTTACAACATACTGTGCACTGTGCAATGCACAGAGGGAGACAAATAAAAATTAGATAAGATCTCTGCCTCAAAAGAATTACCTATATACTCATGAAGATGATAACAATCAGAATATGATGGTGCATTATATATGCATAGAGTAGTCTGAAGAAAGAATAAAGGGAAGGGGAGTAAGTATTTATTAAGTTTGCCTGTCATTTATTAGTACCTATGTGCTAGGCACTGTTAAATGCTTTACAGATATGCCAAATAAGGAAGAAAATTTTTATTAAAGCTTTAGTTCAAAAGACTCATGATAGTCTTTTGACTCTATGCTAGACTCGTAATAGAGTCATGGTAGATATTACTCACATCTAGAAAAAGAACTATGGATTCTGAATGCAGACTGAAGCATACTATTTTCCCTTTTTTGTTGTTTTTTTCTTTTGTGATTTTTCCCTTTTGTTCAGATTCTTTCACAACATGACTAATATGGAAATATGTTTAATAAGATTGTACATGGATAGCCTATATCAGATTACTTGCCATCTTGGGGAGGGGAAGGGAAGAAGAGAGGGAGGAAAAATTTGGAACTCAATATCTTATTGGACAGAAGTGAATGATGTGGAAAAAAATAAAATAGTATTAAGTGGGGGGAAAATAAACTAATGCCAAAAAAAGTCTAAGTAATAGGTAAAGAGAAATGAGAGATTTATATGTATGCCAGTATGGAAAACAGAAATATATTTATCTACTCAGAAAGATATTGGGTAAGAATATAAGCCTTGATGCTGTAAGAGTTTATTGGTATGTAATCATAGTTATTTTCTGAAACTAGCATTTCTGTTATGCTTTAAGGTTTTCAAATTGCTTTATATAGATTATCTCATTTTATCCTCACAACAACCTTGGTGGGTAAGTGCTGTTATTATCCTTATTTTACAGGTAAGAAAACTGAGGCAGATAGAAATTAAATAACTTGCCTAGAGTCACACAGCTAATGAGTATCTGAGGTTGGATTTGAACATAGGTTTTCCTGACTCCAAGTTCAGTGCTCTATCCACTATGTCACCTAACTGCCTATTTAGAAATAAAACCATATTATATCAACCTATTATAATAGGGCATCAATAGTTAATGGGGGTGGGGTTACAAGGAAGTATTTAATTAATGAATACTTGCTGAATTGAATATTGCATACAATTAGAAGTCAAACACAAGGTATGATTTCTTTTATCATGTTTGGACCCAAGAAGAAATTGTAAAACTCTCTTTGAACTTAATCAGCAGGAGATAGAGAATAATGATCACAGCCATCACCAGGAATTTTTGTAACTAGTGCAAACACACAAACCATATTGGGGCAAAGAGCTTGAAAGGCACCATCAGTTAGAGAGAGAAAGGGCAAAACTCCATGGAGGGAACCCATGATGCTTCTACAGAAGCTGGTGACATCCCTCACTCTCAAAGTCTAGGAAGAGGGCCATTTGATAGCTTCCCATTTAAACCAAATTTAGCGCTGAGTTATCAAGAATGATCAATAGTTTCTTCACATTTGGCCTCCAAGGAACTTGATTATATGAAGGGAAGGGGAAGAAGGAGGAGGAGGATGAAAGTAGAGTGGTAGCCCTTACAGCAAACAATATTATTTTGGGGGAAGAGCTAAAGGAAGGCTTGACTACCGCTGCCCTTGCCCCTGCCCCCACTCCAAAAGAAAACACAAAGCCAACTGCAAACAGGAGGGGAGGTAAAATATTTCCCCATCCTGCTGCTGGCCTACAAATTGTCCTCCTCCTTAGTCATCAAGAAAGACTACTGGCTGTCTGAACTGAGGTAACTAGCTAGTATTTGACCCCTTCTGTGCTCAATCCCCCATGCTGGAACTAGGCAGAGCTGAATCCTTTCAAGGCCTTTTCAGTAGTCTCCTTGGGGGATGGTTTAGGGTATAAGCTTTACTTCACTCACTATTCTCTTCTTCCTAACCTATATCTCTTAAGATTTAATCAGCTGGACTCAGGACCTATATGAACACAACTACAAAACACTTTTCACACAAATAAAGTCAGATCTAACTAATTGGAAAAAATATCAGGTCGAGCTAATATAATAAAAATGACAATTTTACCTAAATTTAATTATATATTTAGTGCCATACCAATCAATCTACTGAAAAATTATTTTATAGAGCTAGAAAAAATAGTAACAAAATTCATTTGAAAGAACAAAAGGTCCAGAATATCAAGGGAATTAATGAAAAGAAATGCTAGGCAGTCATCAAAACTACTTGGTACTGGCTGAGGAATAGAGTAGTATGTCAATGGAACAGATTGGGCACACAAGACAGCAGTCAACGACTATAGTAATCTATTGTTCGATAAACCCAAATACCCCAGTTTTTGGGAGAAGAACTCGCTATTTGACAAAAACTGCTGGGAAAACTGGAATATAGCATGGCAGAAACTAGGCATAGACCATTATCTTAACACCATATACCAAAATCAAGTCTAAATGAGTGCATGATCTAGGTATAAAGGTTGATAGTGTAAGAAATCTGGGAAAGCAAAGAATAGTTTACCTGTCAGATTTATGGAGAGGAGAAGACTTTATGACCAAACAAGAATTACAGAGCATTATAAAATGCAAAATGGATCATTTTGATTACATTAAATTGAAAAGTTTCTGTACAAACAAAGCCAATGTAACCAAGATTAAGAGGGAAGTGGAAAATTGGGTAAGAATTTTTACAACCAATGTCTCTGATAAAGGCCTCATTTCTAAAATATAAAAAGAATTGAGTCAAATCTATAAGAATACAAGTCATTCCCCAATTGATAAATGGTCAAAGGATATGAACAGGCAATTTTCAGAGGAAGAAATTAAATATATGTACAAGCATATGAAAAAATGCTCTAAATCACTATTGATTAGAGAAATGCAAATCAAAACAACTCTGAGGTACCACATCTCACTAGTCAGATTGGCTAAGATGACAAAACAGGAAAATGACAAATGCTGGAGAGGGTGTAGACAAATTGGAACACTAATGCATTGTTGGTGGAGTTGTGAACTGATTTAACCATTGTGGAGAGCAATCTAGAACTATGCCCAAAGGGCTATGAGTAATTTCATATCCTTTGATTCAGCAATACCACTTCTAGGGTTGTATCCCAAAGAGATCATAGAAGTGGGAGGAAGACCCATATGTACAAAAAGTATTTATTGCAGCTCTTTTTGTGGTGGCAAAGAATTAGAAATTAAGGGAATGCCCATCAATTGGGAAATGGCTGAACAAGTTGTGGTATATGAATGTAATGGAATACTATTGTTCTATAAGAAATGAGGAGCAGATGGACTTTATATTTACCAGGAGAGGCTTATATGAACTAATGCTGAGTGAGAAGAGCTATGTGTAATGACCAATTTTGATAGACTGGACTCTTCTCAGAAATGCAGTGCTATAAGTAAACTCCAAAAGACTCATGATGGAGACAGAGGTCTACATTCAGAGAAAGAACTAGAAAGAACAGAGTTTGAATGCAGATTGACGAAAACTACCTGCTCTCTTTTTTTTTTTCTTGTTTGGTTTTGTTTCCTTTTTCCCAGTGTTCCTTCCATCTGTTACAAGCCTTCTTTATAACCTTACTGATGTCTAATGTGAAAGTATTTGCAGATCCTGTACGTGATTGCATGCCGCTATGGCGGGGCAGGGGGGAGGGAAGAGCACAGGGAGGGGAAGAAAATTTTAACAAACAGATGAAGAACCTGAAGCATAAAGAAGTTATATAATTGAGTGCCTGTAATGTAATACCAAGCAAAGGCAACTTCCCAGGTTCGAAATACCAGCATAGGTGCTCTCTATTTTATTCAGTAACAAACCCAGAACAGAGAAGATCGAAACATGACATCATTCCAAATGCAGCATTTACTAAGTGTGATTAAATAATCTCCAAGTACTACCCCACCCCAGGACCTTCCAATCATTCAATCAATTACAAAGTCTCTGTTCTAAATACTTCTCCACCCCTAGGCTATACCTTAATTAAGTCCACCACAAAACCCCTCTTCTCAAATGGAGATTAGTTTCCAAACATAAGTAAAATACATTCATTTGCTCAACCATAGAACACAAAAAGGTCAAAAGTTCCCCACCCCTGGATCACAATTGAATCTACCCCAGAGTTACATCAAGTTTAAACACAGCACTTAATACCCAAATGGAGGTCTTTTCTTCATCTTGACACGAGGCAAGTTCTCAGCAATCTTAGTTCCTGGGGAGACAAGGTTTAGCAAGGCCATAAGGTACATTGCCAGTCCCTTCATGAATTTATCCTCTGTCTGTAGAACAGTCCTAGAACCCCTGAACACATTAGCAAAGCCCTCTCCCAGGATTTCTGTAAACATCCAACAAGAAAATCCTTCTTCAGGGCTCCTGAACCAACAGAAAGGCTCCCAGACCCCTGCAACAACAGTACTGTCCCTCACCAGTGGACAGTATTCATTCTGTCTGCAGGACAGTCTCCAGACCCCTGCAACAACAGTACTGTCCCTCACCAGTGGACAGTATTCACTCTCTGTCTGCAGGACAGTCGCAGGCCTTCTTAGCGAACAGCCAGGTTCCAGGACTTCTTCAACAAAAGGACAGTCTTTCACCAGTGGACAAATCTGGCAAAATAACATCAAAACAGACAGACAAAGTACCAGCAAAACAGCCATGTCTCCTCAGTCCTTGGCAGCTCAGGGGGCAGGTCTCAAAAGTCCAGGGCAATTCAAAGCGGCCACCAGCAATTTTTTTAGTCTCTCTCTCTCCACGAGGTGCTGCTACCAAAAAAGATCTTCCGCCTCTCTCTAGTGTCTCTCCAAATCTACGTCACCAGCTCCTCCCAGTCAGGACTTTCTTTTCACATCAAAAAGTCCATCCCACAGGTGGGATTAACAAGCTCTGGGTTTTAATACAATCAATTTGAAAACCAAGCCCAATACAGGGGAATCTCCACATTCCATTACTATCACAGTGCCAGAGCCTGGATTTGAGTCCTAGCTTCCTTCCTCCCCACTATCTTCAGAATAAAATCCAGATTCCTTGGCCTGGTATAGCACCCACATGGGCTACCTCCCCAACTCCTGCCCATACTGGTGGGTTAGGTCCTTAGAGAGTGATTAAATACTATCCCCCTTAGGCTTCAAGGGATAATTATCAGAAACAGGGGTTTCTAATCCTGTCACTAGCCCTAGTATATGTATATGTCTGTGTATAAACTAGGAGTAAGTTCTTAAGCAATTTCAAAGGGTTATTAGAAAAAAAAAGAAATGATACAACAAAGGAAACGCATTGTGATTATTTGATGATGTCAAGTCACAATTTTTTGTGCCATGTACAGAAACAGTAAGCTAGTTCAGAACCAGTCAAACAAGTGAGAATGTGTGCATATGTGCACATACATGTATACACAAGTACACACATATGTACTCCTGCACACATATGTCTAGTACCTAGCACTATATATGTGTATATGTGTGTGTACATAAACACACATATACTTACATATGCATATTTTCCAGTAACTAGAAGCTTTGAGTTTCCCTTTTGCTACCCAGGGTGCCTACACATGTGCCTTAGCACCTCTTAAGTACAGTTGAGGCCCACTCTTTCCAGGGATAATGGGCGTACAAGGGGAGAATAGGCTCTTGATTTGGGGTGGTTATTTCTGTAACAACTATCTTTGCCCTCAATATATGATCTTATGATCCTATTCCTTGCAGAGATTGGGCCCCAGCTTAGAGTTAAATGGTACTGAGGTGCATGTGCAGGGAACCCATGTGGCAAAGGGGAAGCTCATGGTCCCTAGTCAGTGAAAATCCCTTTCTCCCTTCAGGGAGTCCTCATGACGTTATGGTTAGGTGTAGCTCCCAGCTGAGCTCCCGGGCTCAGTGCCCAGTAGAGTCCTCAGGCTGCGTTTCACTGGCATGTCTAATTGGTACTTAATGTGTCTCTCACTCAGCTCCAGTGCAGTTGCTGTTGTTACCCACTGCTTCTCCAGAAATTCTAATAGAACTTTCAGAGCTTGAAAAGTCATAACTTGATAAATTTTGTCTGTGAATGCATGGTTGCCTATTCTCAGGACACTTTTCTATTTACCTTCAGCAGGTTCTCTGCTCTCAGCTGGGTGTGTTGTCTTCTATTAGTCAATGTACCATGGTCAATAAGGTAGAGGAAGGAAAAAGAGAGAGAGGGAGGTACTATTTACTCTCCCCAAAGTCAGTTCCCTCTCAGAGGGCTGGAATCTGTAGCTCTCAGATTTGGAGTCTTTTCCCACTTTACTGACTGGCTCTGAACCAACTGTCTTTATATGTGGCACAAAAAACTGTGATTTAAAATCACTAGCTAATCACAGTATATTTCCTGTGTGGCAATAACCTCAAGCCCCTATGATCCTTTGAAATTGATTAAAGATTTATTCCTAGTTTACTTTTGATTGACTGGTTGATTTAATTGAGATGTCAAGGCCTTCTGTAATTAGTTGGGTCTGTCTCCATTTTTTTTTTGCCTTTTTTTTTTGGAAGGGCTGTTGGGGTTAAGTGAGTTGCCCAAGGTCACACAGCTAATAAGTGTAAAGTGTCTGAGGCTGGATTTGAACTCAGGTCCTTCTGACTCCAGAGCCAGTGCTCTATTCACTGCGCCACCTAGCCACCCCAATCTGGCTCCATCTTTATGGAAAAAAGGAAGGAAGGGAAGAAGAAAAAAGAAAGGAAGAAAGGGTGGGGAAGGGAAGAAGGAAGGAAAAATGGAAGAAAGGGAGGGAGAGAAGAACATACCTGACAAGAGGTTTTCCAGTCTTTGTTTGAAGACTTATGGTGACAGGGAACCCACTACCTTCTGAGACAGCACATTTTATTTCTGGATAGCTCTAGTTGTAAGGATTTTTCTTTTACACCAAAGTCTAAATCTGCTTGTCAGTAACTTCTACTGACTGCTCCTAGTTATGTCCTCTGGATCCAAGCATAATGGATGGGAATCCCTATTCTTCACAATAGCCCTTGAAATACTTGAAGACAGTTCTAGAAGCAGTTATCATACAGTCTGATCAGACAGAGTCAGGGACCCCTCCTACACTAGTGATGTCATTGATGCCCTTCACGCTTTGCCAGGAGGTTGTTTCACAGAGGGAACTGTGAATTTCTAAAACTCTGCAGGATGAGATACTCCAAGGAAGAGGATGCTCCCTCTCTGCAGGGTGCCGCTTTTTCTAACTGTCTTCCTGTTTGAGTTTGTGTACTTTACGATGGGATAAAGATGCAGGTGTGAGTCCAAGCAGGGTAATAATGTAATGGAAAGAACTAAGGGGGGGGGGGAGCAAGCAAAACAAACAAAATTGTGGTTCTGGTCCTGACTTTGCCACTTATGCTAACTTGGTCATGTCATTTCCTCTTTCTGGGCCATAATTTTCCATCACAAAATGAGGACTCCAGATTCTAGATGATCTCTAAGGGCCCTTTCAACACTTTAATTCTGAGTCTTTACATATAAGTCCCTTCTTTGTGTTTCTGGGAGAGTGGGGGTATCTAAGGGCCCAAATTAGCCTGTGTGTGATACCCCCACTCAATCATTGTCTTTAACATTGAATAAAAATAGTGGAGAAGAAATTTGCCTTCCATTGAAAGAACTAATAGAAGGATACAACTTATTTCAATTCCTATCTGCCTTTCCAACTCTTTTACTTTTTGAATCATTTCTTCCAAGGAGTTCTTCCTCCTTCCCAATGAGACAGAATATAAAAATGTAATTCTTTAAACCCTGTCACCTTTTCAAAAAGGGAGCCCCGTTTGCTTTTAATACAATTAGTCAATACATTTCTTGAGTACTTACTATCTAATGTCACTGTGCTAAGCACCAGAGATACAAAGAAAGGAAAAAAAAAAGACAGTTGCGGCTCTTGCAGGAACATAACCATAGCACAACCCCTCATGTCATTAGGAAAGTTCCCTAAGTTTTTATACCTCCTGGTATGGAGAGAATTGGGGTTGCAGTCCTTATCAGTACTCCTTGAAGACTCCTACTGCCAACTGTAATGGCAGATTCCATTTGCCACACCTGTTCACTGCATTGCAAAACTTTGAGACCACTCTACTGAAGGTGGTAAGAAAAGAGAAATAATAGTCTGAGAGTGAGGAAGGAAGCAGGAAAACGAAAACATGAAAGTAGACATCCTAACTGAAAAAGCATAGTTTTCTGCTTTGTTTTGTTTTTGGTGGGGGGAGGGCAGAGGGAGAAGGGTAAGCAGACCAATAAAACAAGACAGTGCGTATGTATAATATAGCATAGAAAGGTTTCTGTCCAATAATGTCTAATTTTTAAGAGTTGATCAGTTATTCAATAAACATTTATTAAAGGTAGGGATTCAAAGAAAGGCCAAAAGATAGTTCCTGTTCTCAAGGAGAAAACAGTCTAAAGGGATAATCCTAAATTATCTGGAAAATTCCCACAAAGTCAGATGAAGAGAGTGTTAATATGTCTGTTACCTTTTTAGTTATGTGTTTCTGTATGCATCCACACATTACACCCAATTCCAGGACCAATTTCTTGGGGTATAAAAAGGTATGGTTAATGTTTTTCCTATTATTCCATGAGACTCTAAATATGTTTTTGGTAGTTAATAGCAAAAGAACTGGGATTTATAATGTCACAGGAAAACAGAAGGCCAAAATACATAAATTTTAAAAGCCTATCTCTTATTTCCAGAGTTTTTAGGACCCTGTAGTGCCCACCTATCTATATTC
Source organism: Petaurus breviceps papuanus (assembly GCF_028583685.1). Classification (NCBI taxonomy): domain Eukaryota; kingdom Metazoa; phylum Chordata; class Mammalia; order Diprotodontia; family Petauridae; genus Petaurus; species Petaurus breviceps. The sequence continues at coordinate 35,089,226 of NW_027186304.1, read as the reverse complement.
TCCCTCCATGACCTCTGCTGCCAGTTTTCTAGCTCTCACCCTCTTCCAGAGCTACGTGTTGTTGTTTTTTCCTTGACTTCTGTGGGGGCATAGGGAGTAGAGGATCTTGAGGCATAAGGCACAGGAATGATGTTCTTTTAGATCAAAGCAGAGAAAAAGTATTACTCCTTGGGGGAAAAAATGGTAGTACCATCTCAGGTGGCAGTACCTAGGCAAAGACCAGGCTAGTTACAGCTCTGCTACTCCCCAAGCCCAGCCTTCTGTTCTAGCCACATACAGGTTTTCAGTTTCTTCTCCAGCAATCATGCTCAGTCCCCAGTTCCAAGCCTCTGATAGGTTTTTCTTTCTGACTGAAATACCTTCTTCTTTCTCTTCTAATCCTGCCCATCCTTCATGGTTTGGATCAAGTGCCACCTCCTGAGTAAATCCTTCCCTGAGATACCTAATGTACATGAATAAACCCTGCTTCTCCACCTAAAGTGCTTGTGGCCTCTCTCTGCTTTAGGTTTTTATTTTTTTAATTTATTATTATTATTATTATTTGCTTTTTGGAGGGCAATTGGGGTTAAGTAACTTGCCCAAGGTTACACAGCTAGTTTTTTTGCGTGGGTGTTAAGTGTCTGAGGCCGGAACCGAACTCGGGTCCTCCTGACTCTGGGGCCAGCGCTTTACTCACTGCACCACTTAGCCACCCCCTTTAGGTTTTTATTTAATTGTGTCATCTGTATATGCCTTGTCTCCCCGAGTAGAATGTCAGCACTTATAAGGAAAGAATCAAGTCTTTAATTTCTTTTTCATCCTCCTTCTAAAAAAACATTGTACGAGGTGTATGGTACCTGAGCAATAAATGCAGAAAGGGAGTTTCAGAAAGGGATAAGTCAGAGTATCAGGAAAAGAGTCAGTTCTTCAATATACCAATGTAGGTTCCACCAGTCCCAGCTTTTATAGTGCAGGATCTTCCTCTGAAGTCTTATCTAGGGCTGCAGAGCTGCTCTAGGCTACCCTTGATCAACAATCACATTGAAAGATCCTGCCAACATTCTTCATAGTTAACCATGGATCTCCTCACATCAGGGAGATGGAAAACTCAGGGAAATGACATGTCCCAAGTCCGAATTTGGAGATCTAGCTAAACAGCCCTATATTCTAACCAGTCTTGTCTGGTGGTAAATTAGAAACCCAACTACTTCACACTTGATTTTTTTTTAAAGCTCTATTGAAATGATAACTAGTATTTATTTAGAGCTCTGAGGTTTACAAAGCATTTCACATATGTTAGCTCCTATGATCCTCACAACACAGAGACTTAGATGTTATTACTATTCCCATTTTACAGAAGAAGAAACTGAGGTTGAGAAAGATTAAGTGGCTGAACTCAGATCTTCATAATTCTAAGTCTGTCACTCTAAGCATGATGCCATCTCCTTGCCTATGCCACCAAGTTACTGTAATTTATTTTTTATTCTTATTTTTAATTAAATTAATTTATTTATTTACTTTTAGTTTATAACATTCAGTTCCACAAGCTTTTGAGTTCCAAATTTTCTCCCTTCCCTCCACCCCCATTGCAGCATGCAGTCCGATATAGGTTCTACAAATACCTTCAAATTAAACATTAGTCAAGTTGTAAAGACAGATTATAACCAATGGAGTGAACAACAAGAAAGAAGGAACAAAACAACAAAAAAGAGAGAGCAGGTAGTTTACTTCAATCTGCATTCAGACTCCAGAATTCTTTCTCTGGATGTGGATAGCCTTCACACCTGATTTTTTATACTTGTATGCAGGCTAGGTCTGGAGTCAGGAAGACCTGAGTTCATATCTAGACTCTTACTAAACACTTATTAGCTATGTGATCCTGAGAAAGTCATTTGACCACCACTTGCCTCAGTTTCCTCATCTATAAAATGGGGATAATAGTAGCACCTTCCTTCCTCTCTCCCTCAAATGAGATAATAATTACAATTGTAATAATTTTCACACAGTGCCTGAAACATAGTAAGCATCATAAATGTTAGCTAGTATTATTAACATTAATAATAACTAGGTAAAGTTATCAGAAAAGCTATGACTGGTCATCTGATCCACTGATAGTCAATGAAATAGCACTTCCTAAAGCAAAGCTGATTCTAGAATACTATAGGTTCTAATACTTTTGTCTTGGCAGGAATCTCCAAGTGGGACTAACACTCCTTCCATTGCTGTGTGTTTCTTGTCCCAGCATTTACCCACTGAACATTCACCTAGCTCGGCCCTGTGCTAAGCAGGGTGAAGGTACAGAAGAAGCCTCAAAGGCATGATGTCTGCCCTCAAAGAACTAGACATTGAATGGGAGATGAACATGAAACATCAATATTTGACAATGTTAAATGATTCATTGCAGACAAAGTAAAAGGAGTTCAGAAAAGAATGAGACTGTGGGACTGTCAGAGAAAGTTTCATGTAGTCTTCAATCTTAAAGGATAGCTAGGGTTTGGGTTGGTAGAGTGAAAGAAACAGGGTATTCTAGGCAAGAGAAAGAACATTAACTCTTCTGACCACTGTGATGTCATTGAGCAGGTTCTTTCTTCAGTGTATAGGGACATTCAATTCTAGCTCCATTTATAGCACTAATTATATGATATCAATGGGCAGCTAGGTGGTACAGTGGACAGAGCACTGGGTCTGGAGTAAGACCCGAGTTCAAATTAAATCTCAGATACTTCCTAGCTGTGCGACCCTAGGTAAGTCACTTACTTCTGTTTGTTTCAGTTTCCTTATCTGTAAAATGAGCTAGATAAGGAAATGGCAAACCACTCCAGAATCTTTGCCAAGAAAACCCCAAATATAGTCATGAGGAGTTGGACGTGACTGACACAACCGAACAACAACAAATGTGTTATCAACCAAGTCTGACTTCGGACTTCACTTTCATTTATCAAATGAAAAAATACTTATCAAAAGCGCTTAGAGTGCCTGGCACCTAGCAGATACTATATCAATATTTACTCTCTTCCCCATTAAATAATATCTATTAAGCTCCTCTTGTGTGCGGAGCACTGAGTTGCTGAAGGAGAAACAGATTTTGGATAATATGAGGTCTCTGCCTTCACGGAGTTCATGGAGTACGCCTCACTTAAATCCAGTTCACTTTCAAGTCATGACATCACCTTCCTGATGTCCTGGTCCTCTTCAGGAATGAAAGACAAATAACAAAAATAGCCTAGAAGCAGAATATGATGCAGAGACGCCAATAAGTATAATACCAAATTTTGTCAGAGAAGTGTGAGCAAGGCGTTATGCTATGTCAGTGAAGGCTAAAGGCAAGAGGGACTAGGGAAGATTTTGTGGAGGCTGTGGCATTAAAGTTTGATTTTAAATGATAGGTAGCAATTCAATAAGGAAGGAAAAAAGGGTAAAGAACATTCCAAACATAAGGAACATTATGAGCAAAGGCATGCTATTTTTTTCACCTTCTTTATCTTTATTGCTTTAAAAAATTTTTGCCACATGGCTAATGTGGAAATATTTTGCATGACTTCATACGTACAACAAGTATTGTTTTTCTTGCCTTCTCAATGGGTGGGGCAAGTAGAGGGAGGGGGAGAATTTGGAATTGAAAGTTTAAAATAATTTTTTTTAAAAGAGAGATTTATAATTAATTCTAATAAACACAATGATCAACCATAATTCCAAAGGACTCATGATGAAATATGATACCAACTTCCTGATGGAGAAGTGATGGCTTCAGATCACAGATTAAAAATTATATTTTTGGACGTGGCCAGATTGGGGATTTATTTGCTTGATTTCTCAGTGGAAAGGGGGATTATAGGGAGATAAGAAAGAAGACATGTTTTCATGAAAATAAAATAAAAATTTAATTTTAAAAATGAATAAGGTGAAGAAAGTGGAAAAGTGTAGTATTCATATAGAGGATGACAAATAATCCAGTTTAACTGAAACATACAGCATGTGGAAGGAAGTAATATGAAATAAGGCTGAAGGAACACAATTTGGTGCCAGTGGGGAGGGCATTGAATTAGGCTAGAATTTTAGTGGCCTGAAGATGAATGTACCTACTAAAAGAGCTTTTTGATTGGTCAGTATCTAGCACAGTCTATGTTCTCCAAAGAATCTTGAGAGAATGATAATAATGTTATTCATCACTGTGTCTATCAAGCAGATTACTAAAAAGAAGTAAAGTATAATCCATCTACAAGTGTAGCAAAAGAGACAATTGAACCCCCTACCCTTACTGCCCACCCTTCATTGCCTCAATCTTGGGATGATGTCATATGTATTCCCCAAATTAGGAGCAGCAACAATGGGTCTTTTACCAACTAGAAAACGTTATTGCTAGAGAGGAGCTGCTGAGGGAGATGATTATACATTTCTTTGGGATATGGGCTACGAGTGACATGTGTATTGATGTGAAATAGCTTTGACAGAAGATAGTCACTTTAGTGGCTGTACTCCTCTGTGGCACAGCCAAATTTCACCTAAATCAGAAACAGAAGATCAGGAAGCCTAGGAATTCAACCTTATCTCTGTGCCAACATGAATTACCTCCAATTAATGAACGCATTTCGTCCTTGAAAAACTTCCTTGAAGTTTGGCTATTTAGGAACCTTGCCAAGCACTGTGTTTCCTGTACTTTGCTGATAGTATTTCTGCCCTAGGTTTGTCCCCAAGTTTCTGCTTAAACTTGAAGACCACTATTGGTTTTCTTCTTACTTTTTCTCTGTTGAAAATGCTTTCAGCTATAGCTTTAATTGGCTGATGTAGGAATGAAGGAAGCCAAGTAAATCAGGTTGATTTACAGTTTGGGAGAAAAAAAGACCCATTAGCATTGGAACATTCTGATCTTGAATACATCTGTACTTGATGTGCTCATATTTCCTTAGTATTTTATGACATTTATTTCATTTCAATAGACTTTCTGGTGTGTATTATTCAAATAAATAGTGCTTTCAAGAAAATTAAGTTGTTATTTTCCATTGCCATGTTATTACCATTAGCAAAATTATTTTGGAAGAAATTAGGAAACACTGATAAGTTGACAAAAAGTTATTGTGTTAGACTTTTACAATAGGCTTCCAGATTCACCTTCCTCCTCCATGCCTTTTCTCATGCTGTTCCTGCTGCTTTTAATCCCCACATCCCCAGCCATCCTTCCCCTATTAAATTTCTATTCCATTTTAAAGCATAAATCAAATCCTGCTTCTTTCATGAAACCTTGCCTAAAGCCTGACAGTAATCACTTTCTCCTACATACTTCAGGTAACATTTTATTTTGCAGCTCTCATGAACTTACTTTGTTGAGTTGTATTTCCACACTATCTTTCCTATCTGCTACCTTCTTTCTGCTTATGTGGCCACCACCCTAATTCAGGCCCTTAAAACACCCTTAATGTGGGCTTTCACAACAGCTTCCTATTTAGTCTCTCTGCCTTCAGTCTCTCCGCTCTCCAATCTATCCTCTACACAGCTGACAAAATGCTTTTTTCTAACACACAGGCAAGACCACATCATTTCCCTGCTAAGAAAACTATCAGCAATAAACTATTTATTGCCTTTCCCATAAAATACAGACTCTCTGTTTGGCATTTAAAGTGCTTCACAGTCTTGCTCTGCATACTTTTCCAAGTTTATTACAAATTGCTCTTCTTCATACATACACTTCATACACTCTACCTTTCAGCAAAACTGACCATATACCGATCTATCTGCTTACCTTTGCTCAGGTTTACCTCAGTATCCGGAATGCACTCCATACCCATGTCTACATTTTACAATTCCTACCTTCCTTCAAAATTCAGCTTAAGTAAGTACCACTTCCTGTGTGAAACCTCCCTTGATCCCTACCAGCTGCTAGTGTTCCCTGGTAATTTCTTGATGTTTATATGCATCTATTTTGCATTTATTTATATATGTATATGTTGTTTTCCTTCCGAGAATGTAGGTCTCTTGAGGGCAGAGTCTGTTTTGTTTTTGTCTTTGAGTCCCAAGTGGAAGGTATAGTGCCTGACACATAGTAAGCACTTAATAAATGCTGTTGATTGGTTATTTAATAGTTTGTATTAGAATTTACTGTGTTTCTGTCTCATCTCCTTACTAGACTTGTGAGCTCTACAAGGAAAAGAAATATATCTTATTTAAACTTTATGTCTCTCCCAATATCGAGTAAAATGTACTTAATTAATTAAAGATTAATCACTTAATAAATATAGAATGACTGAATAGATGGATGGATGAATACCATTTTTACTATGTAGCAGGATTTTATGGTCTATGACATTCATACATGGTCTATATGGTGTGGTCATCTTTTGGTCTACTACTTGAATGAATCATGTTCATTCCCATCATCCAGAGGTCTAAGGTAATATATGAGGTATGTTTAGATATGTCCTTATTATTAGTGTATTCTTCAATTCCTTATTAATTATTAAAATGGTAAAATCTTTCTCATTAATCAAACAATTGGCTCTGTCTTCACTTCAGTTTATAAAATGTTATTTATTTAATAAATTTGAGAAACCTCTTTTCCCATGAGCATTTGCTCATCTCTCTCTCTCTCTCTCTCTCTCTCTCTCTCTCTCTCTGTGTAGAAATATATGGATATAGACATCTGTATCTCTCTTTTTATACATCATATATACATATATTATCACATATATTTAATAAACAACACATGTATACACAAATATATGTATGTATAAATATCATATATATTATATATACTCCTAATCTCTTAGGCTTAAATAAACATAAAAGTTATTTGCTACATAAGTTAACAATATAACAAATAATAAAACAAAGATATAAATAATTATTTACAATGTTTTAGCAGTGAAAAAGATCATAGTCACGTTTAACCATCACTATTACTTTTAACTTCTCTTCACTTCTGAAACTCAGTCCCATCATTCATATGTCAAGATTGTAGCCAAAGTTTCTCAGGATTCCTCTTTTTTTCTTATTCACAAGAGACAAACAGTTCTGTAAGGAAATAAGTTTTTTCATCTTTCTTCTCTTTGTCTTCTCATAGTTTTTTCCAACCCCTCATTGCTAGCAGCTTCTCCCAAATGTCAATTAAGATAAATCTGTTTACAGATGATAGTTAAAACTCAAAGTCTTTTATAGATAACCATTAAAAACTCTTCATTCTCATGGATTCCTCACAACTCAAAAGTAAAAAACATTTTTTCACCTTGACTTTTCAAGAAATAAAAGTAAAATGGTCACTGTTCAAGATTCCAAAGCCTCTCAAAGCTATAGTGAAAATATCTTTAATCTCTGTGGGAGAAGTTATTGATACTCACATCAAAATTACATTATATACTTATGAAAGATACAATGAACATTAATCATCTATCACATCAAAGTCATACTCTTTATGCTTGGCATTCAAGGCCTTCCATATTTTGCCTAGACTCTACCTAACAAATCTTTTCCCCTACTGTTTCTTCAATCCTATTCTTCCACTCTAGGCAAGATTATTTCCTTGTTATCCTTTAAATGCCTTGCCCATTTTCACTTACATGCCTTTATATTTACTATTGGTCTATCTTCCTCAGTCTTCTGCTTCCTCCATCTTCTCCTGGGCTCTTCTGTCACCTGGGTTCCTGGGCTCCTGGGCTTCTTCTTCATTCTAAGTCCTACCCGTCCTTCATGGCCCACCTTTTAGAACTCAAGTACTCTGAACTTTCTCTACTCTGAGTTTCTATACCACTCAATAGATTTTATCATATATTGTCTTATATTACTCACTTCTGGAGCACCATATCCCATAGTACTCTTCCTCAACAAAATCCACAGTAATTCAAAGGAGATCATCTTAGCCACTCATAGAGGAAAAACTGAATCAATGAAAAATGACTGTTGCCTACACTGTGACATTCAGGTGAATTGACAATCCACTGAATTAGTCCATTGGTAGTGCATAGAGCTGTAATGGTAATTTGAAGACCCCTTTTTGTATTGGTAAGGAAGCAGGTACTTAGCACTTAATAACTAACCAAACCTCTGTGAAAGAAACAGAAGGTGTGAACCCCTGTTCCTGACATAACAGGAAGGGGTTGGCTGAAACAGGAAGTAGCTAATGCTGTATATATAAGAAAAGCCCCAGAGAGGCACAGTCAGAATTTCTTGGGACCAGCATCTGGTGGCAGAGCAGCTACAGAAGAGAGAATCGAGAACTGAGGCAGAATTTCCTGAGAATTTGTGGTGGTGGAGCTTCTTCTGAACAGAAACCCAGGAGCCCAGGAGCCAGGAGCCTAAGAGCCCAGGAACCCAGGTGACAGAGGAGCCCAGGAACCTAGGAGAAGACTGAGGAAGCATGACCGGGATGCAGGGACTTTGTCTGTTTGTGGCTTGCTTGGGCCTTGAATTCCCAGGAGCAGAAATTGTGAAGGATTTGAGACAGACTGCATCCTGTGAACTTCAGTGTGGAGCAGGACCTACCTGGAGAGTGTAGCAGCAAGCACCCCAGCGTCCCCAGGGTTGCTGCCACCACAGGTTCTTGGATCTGCTTTGATAAAGGAAGGCAACTCAAAATGGGTTAACAAGCTTACTTTAATCAGTCAAATATGTATCATTTACCTAGTTCAGGGAAAAGAGGTCAGCACCCCGAACTTCAGAATATACAGACAGAATTATCAAGACAGAAACAGATCAAGTAGACAGATTTCCAAACTGTCCAACCATTACATCCATACCAAACAACATCTGGGTTTCAAAGCCAGGGGGCCCTGGACAACGGCTTCCCAGAGTTTCATCTGATCAAATCACAGAACATTTCTCAAAGTGAGCCCCAAAACAAAGCTACACATCAGGGCTTATATAGCCTTCTACTAGCTCAGAGAATGTAACAACCTTATTGACTCACTGGCCAATCAAGAAGTATCTACTGAAAAACAAGCCTCCCACCCCAGGCTCCAGGTGCACTTTAGCCTAGGGGTAGGGAAGATCTTTAAATTTTACATTCCCATTACAGAGAGCTGTACTAGGAACTGGGAGCTGTATGTCATTGAACCCAGGTGACATTCTGGTGAATTCAGGTAGAATCTGGAATCATGGAAAGGGATCCAGGGAATCTGAGAACTGGCTCCAAGCCAAGAAGAAAAGACCTCTCCATGGGTACTGAGTAATGATGAAATTGTAGTTTACTAGTGACCTAGGGGGCAGAGGGTTTGTGTATTAATGATACTTAGTAATTGATTGATAAGTGACTGATTGTGTTAACTTACCGTGTTTCCCCGATGATAAGACACTGTCTTATTAATTTTTTTGGAAAGAAAAACACCAGAGGGCTTATTTTCAGGGGAGGGCTTATGTTGTCCTGCCTCAGCTCTCCTCCGCGGCACTGCTCGCAATGGCGCCAGCAAGCAAACCACTGGGAAAGAACAGGATGACACGCTCACTGCTGCAGCTCTGATTGGATGC
>NW_027186304.1:35049051-35079697 GCF_028583685.1 Petaurus breviceps papuanus | reverse complement strand
GTAGTTGCCCCATAAGTGGAAGACTTTGATTATTGCACTTTGAGATGATTGTTCTTTGTTCTAAATATTGCGACCATTTTGGTGAAAACTATGTGGCCATTTTAATGATAAGCTGTTGAGAATACTATTGATGATTTTCTGTGATAAGTTGTAATATTGTGAATGCCGTACCTTGATTTTCTGTGAATGTTTTGCTTTGATTTGTTATGGAATAAATAGAGTGTTCACTATACTGTTGTAATGTAATGCCAAGCAAAGGCAACTTCCCAAGGTTCAAAATACCAGCATAGGTGCTCTCCATTTTATTCAGTGACAAATTAAGAACAGAGAAGATCAAAATATGACATCATTCAAAATACAGCATTTACTAAGTGTGATTAAATAATCTCCAAGTACTACTCCACCCCTAGGCTGTACCTTTATTTAGTCCATCACAAAGCCCCTCTTCTCAAATGGAGATTAGTTTCCAATCATAAGTAAAGTACCTTCATTTGTTCAATCACAGAGCACAAAAAGGTCAAAAGTTCCCCACCCCTGGATCACAATTGAATCTACCCCAGAGTTACATCAAGTTTAAGCACAGCACTTAATAACCAAATGGAGGTTTTTTCTTCATCTTGACAAGAGGCAAGTTCTCAGCAATCTTTGTTCCTGGGGAGACAAAGCTTAGCAAGGCCACAAGATACATTGCCAGTCTCTTCATTAATTCATTCTCTGTCTGCAGAACAGTCCTAGGACCCCTGAAAACATTAGCAAAACCCTCTCCCAGGATTTCTGTAAACATACAACAAGAAAATCCTTCTTCAGGGCTTCGGAACCAACAGCAAGGTTCCAATAATTCTGCAACAACAGGACTGTCCTTCACCAGTGGACAAATCTGGCAAAAACAACATCAAAACAGACAAAGTACCAGCAAAACAGCCATGTCTCCTCAGTCCTTGGCAGCTCTGGGTGGCAGCTCTCAAAAGTCCAGGGCAATTCAAAGTGGCCCTCATCAATCCTCTCAGTCTCTCTCTACCTCCAAAAGGGTGTTTCCAAAAAGTTCTTCTGCCTCTGTCTTGTGTCTCTCCAAATCTACGTCACCAGCTCCTCCCAGTTCAGCACTCTCTTTTCACGTGAACAAGTCCATCCCACAGGTGGGATTAACAAGCTCTGGGTTTTAACACAGTCAATTTGAAAACCAGGCCAATACAGGGGGATCTTTATATTCCATTACTATCACAACTGTGTAATCAGAACCTTAAAAGCTGTTCATAGTAGCATTCTTCTGGAAAGCTGCTTGTGCATAGCATTACAAGAGCACTGGGCCCAGGGGCGGCTAGGTGGAGCAGTGAATAGAACACCAGCCCTGGAGTCAGGAAGACCTGAGTTCAAATCCGGCCTCAGACACTTAACACAAAAACTAGCTATGTGACCTTGGGCAAGTCACTTAACCCCAATTGCCATCTTAAAAAAAAAAAGAGCACTGGGCCTGGAGTCAGGAAGATCCGAATTCAAATCCAGCTTCAGACACTAACTAGCTGTGTGACCCTGGGCAAGTCACTTAACCTCTGCCTCACTTTTCTCAACTGTAAAATTGGGAATAATATAAGCCAAGTCCAGAATTGAATATGAGAAGAGCAGACTGGCTCACATTTGGAAAATGGTGCAACATTTTCAATAGTCTCAAATTGTTACCTGACACAAAACTAATTTTTTAAAACACCATAAACATATATTTGTGATGCTATGCAGCTGCAATTCATGGGACACCATAATTTCCAAAGGACTTAACCTGTGTGTGACTCAGGGGACAATGGAATTATATACTGTGGGCATAAGGAAGCTACCACATGTCACTAGTGATAATTGGTGTGCATGAAGGGACATAAGGAATGTCATCTAGGAAATGTATGATCAGAAAAAGAAATAATTTGGTCAATTATAAACATGGATCAATAACGGGTGACTAAACTGAGTGTTGGGCAGCTAGGTGGTGAAATAGATAGAATGCTGGGCCTGGATTCAGGAAGACTCCTCTTTGTGTGTTCAAATCAGGCATCAGACACTTATTAGCTGTGTGACCCTGGACAAGTGACTTAACCCTGTTTGCCTCAGTTTCATCACCTGTAAAATGAGTTGGATAAGGAAATATACCATTCCAGTATCATTGCCAAGAAAATCCCAAATGGGGTCATGGAGAGTTGGACATGAATGAAATGGCTGAATAACAACAGCAACAACCTGGCTGTTGCTCTGGGATCCATGAAATAGGAAAAGTCCAAGAGGAAGACTTTCTAAACATTGGGTAGATCTTCTGTGGAGGATTTATGGGAGGACAATGCAAAGAATCCCAAATGAAAAGTCATGGGTGGATGGTGATCTACACCACTGAAGGAAGCAGCACACATAAATGAGATTAGAGAGTAATTGAAATGGAAAAGTAAGTATTGTTCATTCATGGTGCTAATCATGTCTCCCCAACTGAATCATTAGCTATTTGAGAACAGATCACGCCATGCACGTCTCTTGGTTCTCTCTGTAGAAGCCAGAATGATGCTAAGCATATGTTGTGACTTTATTTGTATGAATATAGTAAAAACATATTTGAAGTAATCGTGGTGAATTAAAGGAAGCAAGGAAACAAGCATTTATTAAGTGCCTACTATGTCAAACACTGTGCTAAATGATTTACAAATATTATCTCATCTCATCCTCATAACAGTCTTTCAAAGTAGGTTCTATTATTATCCCCATTTTATAGTTGAGGAAATTGAACATAAGTGACTTGCCCACGGTCACATGGCTAATAAGTAGCTAAGGCAAGATTTGAATTTGGGTCTTCCTGACTCCAGGATCAGTGCTCTATCTACTGTACTAACAGCTTCTTTGAACTTCACAGTTTCTCTGTTGCTCTGGTCTTTTCATCAGGAATGCTTAGAAGTTCTCGATTTCATTAAAATTCTTTTTTTTTTTTTTTGCTTTGTAGAATTATACTCAGTTTTATTGGGCAAGTTTTTCTTGTCTGTAAACCTGTATTCTTTGTCTTTTGGAATATTGTATGTTAAACTCTCTGATCCTCTATACGGGTTACTGCTGAATGGTATACGACCCTGATAATGGTTCCTCCATACTTGAATTCTTTCTCTCCGAATGCTTGCAGCACTTTTTTTTCTTTAATCTGGAAATTTTGGATGTTGACTAGAATGTTCTTTAGAGTTTTCCTTTGGAGATTTCTTTCATCTGAAGACGAGTGAATTTTTTTTTTCCACTTTGCCTTTTGGTTCAAAGAAATCTAAGCAGTCTTCCTTTATTTCTTGAAATATGATATCTAGGCTCTTTTTTGGTTTTCAGGTAGCCCAATGAAACCTAAATTATCTCTCCCCAATCTGTTTTCCAGGTCAGTTATTTTTGCTTTGAGATATCTTACAATTTTTTTTTAAAACTTTGTTTTAATATTTCTTGTCTCATAGAGTCATTAACTTCTCTTTAATTCTTTCTCACTTTCAGGGAGATTGTTTCTTGTGCAAGGTTTTATGCCTCTTGATGCAAGCTGTTAATTTTCTTTTCAAATCTTTCTTCCTTGGTTTTCATTTCTTTTCCAATTCCTCCTCCACCCAGTGCTTTCATCTGATTTTTGAAAAAATTTTTAAATCCTTAAAAAATTCTTTCTTCATCTCTCTGCAGAATTCTAGCTGAACTTATTCCCAACCTGTGTTTTCCTTTGAATCTTTATTTGCAGATATTTTGGATCCATTTTCTTTTTCTGGATTCATGTTTTGAGCATCCCCATAACCATAATAGCTCTTTTTGGCTGAATTCTTTTCTTATCTTTTTTTAAATTCTAGCCTACTTCCTAACTTTGGACTTTATGCTAGAGCTGTGCTCAGTGCGATTTGGGGAAAATATCTGGGTTGAACTTTTGTTCTTGGGTCCTTCATCTGCTTTCTTGGGGTATTGAGTGTTGTGTAATTCCAAGATTTCAGCAGTCCACACTTTGGTTCTGCAAGTCTTCAGTGCTAGGGTAAAATCACTAGCCTCATGGTATGAGTTTTTCAAGTTCCTGAGCCATATTTAAGTCTGTGCAACATTCCTGTGGCCTTGCTCCTAATTCAAAATTCCGGTAGACTGCTGATGAACTCATCCATTATCAGCCATTTGGAAAGCTCTGCAAGTCAAAAGGACATAGCTACAGGTTTCCCTTTGGTCTGGGATCCTTGCCCTGGTTATTTTACTGAAGGTTTCAGACTGGGATAGAGGGTAGAATTGAAACCCCACTTAGCTCCTGGGATATGAGCAATCCAACTACATTTGCTTCTGACCTTGTTCTTTGTCTAGTACATAGTTTAAAGCCCTTGAGGACACCTAATCTTAAATTGCTTCCACTCAGGGCAGGTCCCTGCTTCAGTTTGCCTTAGATTTGTGACCTAGATTTGGGTAATGAATGACAGAGATGTCAGTGTGATACCTGTTCCCAAAGTCAACACAAGGTCAGGGACTCCTTTATGGATCTGGGACTTCATCTTGTCCTAGTGAACAGCCGCTGTCCACTTTCAGTTCCTGAACATTGGAATGCTCAGTATGGCATTATTCTTTTGAAACTGTCCCCATGTCTATAGACCTCTTTGTCTTCTGAGCTGGGCTAGAAATATGACTGACCTATTGTAATTTTTTTTTCTTGGATGTCCCTAGCAGGATTCATACTGGTGCATTTTTAATATTTCTGTTGAGGAGTTGAATTGAGGAACTTGGCTGTACTTTTCTCTCTGCTACTCTGCCATCTTGGCTCCTTATGTAGTATCTTAATAATAAAATAAGAGCAATGATTTGAATTTTTAATTCTTATCTGGAACTCTGCTTTCTGTCTGTTTCCAGTCTCTTTTAATTTTGCCAAGTGGCAGTCATCACTGAAAAACTAAATCCTGTAGCAATATTATAATTGTAATTATATATTTATATATATTATAATATATATTATAAAAGGTTTCAATTCCCTCTCCTTGGTAGCCTTTCATTTCAATAAAATATGTCATATTTGTCACAATGCCAGGATCTTTGTATAGTGAATCAAGAGATATGCTAGAGGGGCAGCTAGGTGGCACAGTGAATAGAGTATCAGCTCTGGAGTCAGGAGGACCTGGGTTCAAATCCAGCCTCAGACACTTAACAAACACACACAAAAAAACTAGCCATGTGACCTTAAGCAAGTCACTTAACCCCAATTGCCCTATCTTCCCCCTCTAAAAAAAAGAAAAAATTTAAAAATTAAAAAAATTTAATTTAATTTAAAAAAAAGAGAGATGCTAGAGCCAGCTTCAATCTCACAAGTGTCATTTGTTAAATTTTTTCTATTTGAGCATTTACACCTCAGAAATTGAAAGATGCTATAAATCAGGAATTAATTTATTATTGTGTTTTTTTTTAATTTCTAGAGTTAAGAAGGCAATAGAGAAAATGTTAATAATGCAAGTGTGAGAGGTAGAACCAAGATAGCAGATTATAGTCAGCAAGTCTGCTGAAGTCTCCCAATATTCCCCTCCAAACAATTTAAAATAGCTCCTCAAGTAAAATTTTAGCACCAATAAAAGGTCAGAATGAGACATTCTTCCAGCCTAAGACAACTTAAGAGATCAGTGGGAGAGGTCTGTGACACTGGGGTGACCAGGGTGGGTACCATCTTGAAGCCCACATAGCAGCAGCAGTGGGCCCTGGATGTGGCCGTGGCTGCAGTGGCAGCAACAGCAGTAGGTGGCTATGATAGTGGCAGCAACAGTAGCTTTGGGAATTCTCAGCTCAGAGAGGGCAAGTGGGCAGTTAACTGGCCAGAAAGAGGTTTCAGGGGACCCTTTGCTGGCACTGATGGGAAATACTATTGCCCATGTTCAGAGTTCCAGGGTAGAGAGGAGTATTTGTGGTTAGTCACAAGGGAGCAGGGACCCAGGTTGCAGTTCCAAAGCAGAAAGGAATGCTAATACTTTTGGCTGCAGAAGTGCAGAGGACCTAATTATAGTTACAGGGTCAAGAGGGGCACTATCACTTATAGCTGCAGGGGAACAGGGGCCCTTCCTGGGTAAAAACCTGTGTGAAGACAAGGAGAGCAATGACCACAACTCTTCCCAGATCACACCACCTTGGAAGAAATGAAAACTTTCAGACCCTTAGAACTAACTCTGAAAATAGTAGTACAAAAAAAGACTGAAGTTTGGGACATTACCTTTCTACCCCCAGGTGAGCAAAGCCCAACTTTAACAAAAAGTTCAAAGTCAAGAAATAAACTGGGAAAATGAGCAAAAACAACAAAAACTGTCTTGACCACAAAAACTACTATGGTGGCAGGAAAGACCAAGACATGAACTCAGAAGAAGACAAAAGTATGAAAACAGCTACAAGCAAAACTTGTAAGGAAAATACTAATTGGAGCCAAGCCAAACAAGAATTCCTGGAAGCATTCAAGAAAGATAAGTGGTAGAAGAAAAATTGGGGAAAGAAATGAGGTGATGCGAAAAAAATTATGAAAAGAAAATTAACAGCTTGCTAAGAGAGACCCAAAAATACTGAAGAAAATAACATCTTAAAAAACAAAATTGCCCTAATGGTAAGAGAGACACAAAAATCCACTGAGAAAAGAATTGTAAATGGCAATGGGATGAGCATACTCATAAAATAGAAGAGGATAGCAGAATGAATTAGAAACCAGAATCCAACAATATATTGTTGCTGGTCAGCCTGTGGGAGTCTTGAAACAGCCTTGAAACTTGAAACTTGAGTTAAAATAAAGGACAGGAATAGAATAAAAAATCTATTATGGTTCAGCTGAAGTAATAAAGGCAGGAGTAACAATCATGATCTCAGACAAAACAAAAGCAAAAACAGACCTAATTAAAAAGAGATAACCAGGAAAGCTACGTTTTGCTAAAATGTACCATAGACAATGAAGTAATAGCAAAAATTTTTACAGTAAATTTCTCTGATAAAGGCCTCATTTCTTAGCTATATGGGTACTGAATCAAATTTATAAAAATAAGAGTAACTCCTCAACTGATAAATGGTTAAAGGATTTGAACAGGCAATTTTCAGAAGAAGAAATCAAAGCTATCCTAGACATATGAAAAAATGGTCTAACTTACTACTGATTAGAGAAATACAAATTCCAACAACTCTGAGATACTGCCTCACTCTTCTTAGAAATAGCATGTGTTGGAGGGGATGAAAAGAATAGGCACCAAAAACTGCTGCTGGAGTTGTGAACTGGTACAGCCTTTCTGGAGAAAAATTTGGAATTATGCTCAAAGGGTTATCAAACTGTGCATACCCTTTGACACAAAAATATTACTACTAGATCTGTATCCCAAAGAGATCAAAAAGAAAGGAAAAGAACCTATATGTACAATAATATTTATAGCAGTTCTTTTTGTGGTGGCAAAGAAATGGAAATTGAGAGGATATTCATTAATTGTGGAATGGTTGAACAAGTTTGGGCATATGATTGTAATGGAATACTATTGTGCTATAAGAAATGATGAGTGGGATACTCTTAGAAAAACCTGGAAAGACTTACATGAACTGATGCAATGTAAAGTGAGAAGAACCAAGAGAACAGTGTATACAGTAATAGCAATACTGTATGATGATCAACTGTAATATCTTAGCTATTCTCAGCAATACAGTGATCCAAGACAATTCTGAAGGATTTATGATAAAAAATAATATCCACCTTTAGAGAAAGAATTGGTAAAATCTGAATGTAGATCAAACATAACGTTTTTACTATATTTTTTGTGGAGTTCTTTTTGGTCTGTGTTTTCTTTTCTGTGATTTCTTTCACAACATGACTAATATGGAAATATGTTTTGCATGACTGCATGTGTATAACCTATACCAAATTGCTTGCCTTCTCAATGAGGGGGCAGGAGAGAGAGAGAGAGAGAGAGAGAGAGAGAGAGAGAGAGAGAGAGAGAGAGAGAGAGAGAGTATGGAACTCAAAATTTTTAAATGTTAAAAATTGTTTTTACATGTGATTGGAAAAAAATAAGATATTTAATTTTAAAAAAAAAGAGATGACAAGACGACCCTGGGCGGTGCTGAGACCTGAAAGACAACCCTGGGTGGCACAGAGGCCTGGAAGATGCCCCCGGACACCACAGCGTGCAGAGGCCTGGAAGATGCCCTCGGACGCTGCAGCGTGCAGAGGCCTGCCTGATCAACCTGGCAGCAAGTTGACTCACCAACCACAAGGGCCACTGCCAGGCCTTTTACTGCAGGGCTGGGACTAGATGGAGCAGGGTAAGAATAAAATGCAGGGCCCCTGCCAGGGTCAGCAGCTACTCCTGGGACTACCAATCCACAGCCTAGAAATGTAAAAAGCCCCTATCAGTACCTCCAGGGACCAGGATGGCAGAGTGAACCCCAGCTGCTCTAATCCGCTCTCTGACCCTGAAAACATAGGAATTATTGCCCCAGGGTAAAACCTTAAACAGTAAAGGCTTGGGAACCCTAGAGGAAGGGTGTGGCTAGGCCCTGCCTTAAATGGGTAGAAAGCAGACTGTAAAGGCAAAGACTCTGGAGTCCTACTATTGGGAGAGGGAGGAACCAAATTCAGAGGGAAACAGTGTTGACTCCACACCCACCGCTGAAGCCTCAACAGGGAACTGGTCTCAAGCACAGAAAGCATTCTTAGATGAGCTCAAAAGGAATTTTGAAAACAAAATTAGAGAGATAGAAGATAAAATGAATAATTCTCTTAAAATCAAAATTGCAAAATCAGAAAAACATTACAATGAAGAAAACAGCTCCTTAAAAAGAAAAATGTGTGATATGGAAAAGGAGCTCCAAAAACTGAGGAAAATAATTCGCTAAAAACTAGAATCAGACAAAGTGAAGCAAATAACTCTACGATGAACCAAGAATATTCAAACAAAACATCAAGAATGAAAAATTAGAAAAAGAGGTAAAATATCTCAACAGAAAAATAACTGACCTGGAAAACAGATCCAGGAGAGAGAATCTGAGAATCATAGGCGTACTGGAAAATCATGATGAAAAAATGAGCCTAGACAACATCTTCCAAGAGCTCATCAAGGAAGGCTGCCCTGAGATACTAGAACCAGAAGACAAAATAGAAATCAAGAGAATCCACCAGTCACTTCCTGAAAGAGATCCCAAATTGAAAAGTCTGCAAAATGTTGTGGCCAAACTCCAGAACTACCAGGTAAAAGAGAGAAGACTACAAGCGGCCAGAAATAAACAATTCAAATATCATGGAAGTACAGTGAGGATCGCACAGGATCTGGCAGCCTCTACACTGAAAGATCAGAGGAAGTGGAATACAATTTTTCACAAGGCAAAAGAGCTTGGGTTACAACCAAGGATCACACCTACCCAGGAAAACTGAACATATTCTTCCAGGCAAAGAGATGGTCATTCAACAATATAACAGATTCCCAGACCTTGCTGATGAAAAAGCCAGAGCTCAATGGAAAATTCAACCTCCAATTATGTGATGCAAGAGAGACATAGAAAGATAAACAAGGAAAACACACACACACACACACACACACACACCCTGTTATTTAATAAGAGCAAACTGTTTATAGACAAAGTAAAGGGTATGGGTATAAATTACATAAAATGACGATAAAAAAAAACCTTATTAAGGGCTACAAAGGGACTGCAATGGAAGGAGAGGAAAGAACAAAGTGGAAAAGGGTAAATTATGCCACACAAAGAGGTATAAAAACAATATAGCAGAGGGAAAGAAGGGAGGGACATGAGTATTATATGAGCTTTTTCCTCATTGGTTCTGGTGCAAGAAGGGAATAACACAACCAGTTAAGCATAGGACTCTATGGAGAAGAGACACAAAACATATCATAATAGAGGGAAAAAGGGGAGGGAGAGGAGCTTTGCATGAGATCTGTTCCTGTCATTCTTGGTTCGAAGAAGAAATAACATACTACATTAAGTATAAAAATATCCTACAGGCAGTAGGAGGGGGGAAGGTCCACGAAAAGGGGGGGTAGTTAGAAGGAAGGAAAGAAGAGGGAAGAGGAGGAAAAGAGGGGGGGCTGATAAGAAGGGAATACTGAGGGAGGTGGTGATCAAAAGGAAAACTCTTAAGGAGGGGAAGGGAGAAGGGAAGAAAAATAAAGCATTAACAGGGGAGGGAATAGGATGAAGGGAAAGAGACAGATGGCAATCATAACTGTGAACATGAATGGGATGAACTCTCCCATAAAGCGGAGGTGGATAGCAGAATGGATTAAAAACCATAATCCTATAATATTCTGTTTACAAGAAGCACATCTGAAACAGAGGGATACACATAGGGTAAAGGTAAAAGAATGGAGTAAAATATATCATGCCTCAGTTAAAGTAAAAAAAAGCAGGAGTAGCAGTCCTTATCTCAGATAAAGCAAAAGCAAAAACTGATCTAATTAAAAGAAATAAGGAGGGGTGGCCAGGTAGCATAGCAAGTAAGAGCACTGGCTCCAGTGTTGAGAAGACCTGGAGATCAAATCCCGGGCTCAGATACTCAGCACCACACCCAGAAATAACTGGCTGTGTAACATTGAGCATGTTACTTAACCTCAATTGCTTTAAATATGCTGCCCAGATTAAATGAAGAGTAAGTAAATTACTTAAATAACCTCATCTCAGAAAAAGAAGTTGAACAAACCATCAGTGAACTCCCTAGGAAAAAATCTCCAGGGCCAGACGGATTTACTAGTTAATTCTATCAAACATTTAAAGAACAATTGATTTTAATACTCTAGAAACTATTTGGGAAAATTAGTGAAGAAAGAGTCCTACCAAATTCTTTTTATGACACAAACATGGTACTGATACCCAAATCAGGAAGAGATGAAATGGAAAAAGAAAAATATAGACCAATTTCCCTCATAAATACAGATGCAAAAATTTTAAATAAAATATTAGCAAAAAGACTACAGCAACTTATCACAAGAATAGTACACTTTGATCAGATAGTATTTATTTCAGGAATGCAAGGAAGATTTAATATTAGGAAAAGCATCAGTATAATTGATCACATCAACAATAAAACCAGCAGAAACCACATGATTATCTCAATAGATGCAGAAAAGAATTTTGACAAAGTACAACATCCATTCCTATTAAAAACACTAGAAAGTATAGGAATAAATGGAGCCTTCCTTAAAATAATAAGTAGCATCTCTTTAAAGCCATCAGCAAGTATTATATGTAAGGGGGTAAGCTAGAAGCATTTCCAATAAGATCAGGGGTGAAACAAGGGTGTCCACTATCACCCCTCTTATTCAATCTGGTACTAGAAATGTTAGCAGTAGCAATTAGAGAAGAAAAAGAAATCAAAGGAATCAAATTAGGCAAAGAAGATACCAAGTTATCACTTTTTGTGGATGATATGATAATATACTTAGAGAATCCTAGAGAATCAAGTAAAAAACTACTTGATACAATAAATAAATTTGACAAAGTTGCAGGATATAAAATAAACCCACATAAATCCTCGGCATTCCTGTATATTTCTAATGAAATCCAATAGCAAGAGATATAAAGATAAATCCCATTTAAAGTTATTGTAGACATTATAAAATATTTGGGAATCTACCTGCCAAAACAAACCCAGGACCTATATGGACACAACTACAAAACACTTTTCACACAAATGAAGTCAGATCTAACTAATTGGAAAAACATCAATTGCTCACGGCTGAGTCGAGCTAATATAATAAAAATGACAATTTTACCTAAATTAAAATACATATTTAGTGCCATACCAATCAATCTACCAAAAAAATTACTTTATAGAGCTAGAAAAAATAGTAACAAAATTCATTTGGAAGAACAAAAGGTCCATAATATCAAATTGATTGATGAAAAGAAATGCTAGGGAATGTGGCCTAGCTATACCAGATTTTAATCTGTATTATAAAGCAACAGTTATCAAAACTACTTGGTACTGGCTGAGGAATAGAGCAGAGGATCAATGGAATAGATTGGGTACACAAGACTCAGCAATCAAGGACTATAATAATTTACTCTTTGATAATCCCAAAGACCCCAGTTTTGGGGATAAGAACTTACTATTTGACAAAAACTGCTGGGAAAACTGGAATGTAGTATGGCAGAAACTGGGCATCGACCATCATCTAACACCATATACCAAAATCAAGTCTTAATGGATGCATGATCTAGGTATAAAGGCTGATAGTGTAAGAAATCTGGGAAAGCAAGGAATAGTTTACCTGTCAGATTTATGGAGAGGGGAAGATTTCATGACCAAACAAGAATTAGAGAGCATTATAAAATGCAAAATGGATAACTTTGATTACATTAAATTGAAAAGTTTCTGTACAAACAAAGCCAATGTAACCAAGATTAAGAGGGAAGTGGGAAACTGGGAAAGAATTTTTACAACCAATGTCTCTGATAAAGGCCTCATTTCTAAAATATAAAGAGAATTGAGTCAAATCTATAAGAATACAAGTCATTCCCCAATTGATATATGGTCAAAGGATATGAACAGGCAATTCTCAGAGGAAGAAATTAAAGATATCTATAAGTATATGAAAAAATGCTCTAAATCACTATTGATTATAGAAATGCAAATCAAAACAACTCTGAGGTACCAAATCTCACTAGTCAAATTGGCTAAGATGACAAAAGAGGAAAAAGATAAATGCTGGAGAGGATGTGGCAAAATTGGAACACTAATACATTGCTAGTGGAGTTGTGAACTGATTCAACCATTCTGGAGAGCAATCTGGAACCCCAAAGGGCTATGAGTAATTTCATATCCTTTGACTCAGCAACACCACTTCTAGGGTTGTATCCCAAAGAGATCATAGAAGTGGGAGGAAGACCCATATGTACAAAAATATTTATCGCAGCTCTTTTTGTAGTGGCAAAGAATTAGAAATTAAGGGGATGCCCATCAATTGGGGAATGGCTAAACAAGTTATGGTATATGAATGTAATGGAATACTATTGCTCCATAAGAAACAAAGAGCGATTGGACTTCATAGCCTGGAGATGCTTATACAAACTGATACTGAATGAGAAGAGCAGAACCAGGAGAAATTTGTGCACAATTACATACCACGTATGTGAGACGACCAACTTTGATAGACTGGACTCTTCTCAGAAATGCAGGGCTATAAGTAAACTCCAAAAGACTCATGATGGAGAGAGAGGTCTACATTCAGAGAAAGAACCAGAAAGAACAGAGTTTGAATGCAGATTGAAGCAAATTACCTGCTCTCTTTCTTTTTCTTGTTTGGTTTTGTTCCCTCTTTCCCATTGTCCATTTTATCCGATATAATCCTTCTTTATAACCTGACTAATGTCTAATGTCAAAGTATCTGCAGATCCTATACCTGATTGTATGCCACCATGGTGGGGGAGGGGGAAAGGGGAGGAAGAGGGAGAAAATTTGACATTCAAAGAACTGGGGAACTGAATCTTGTAAACTCACAGTAAACGAACAAATTAATAAAGACCAAAAAAAATTTTAAAAAAGAAAAAATTGTAAAGTGTTTATCACATAGTAGGCACATAGTAGGAACTAAATAGATGTTAGCTGTTATTATCTTCATTATTATTGTGTTGTGCAAACGATAAGCCCAATAGTTGTGGAAAGACATATGCTAACGGATACAGATCAAAATTCATAGAACCAGGAGAGCAGCTGACATAAATATCATAATAAGGTAAAGAAAAACAGTGCTGGAAGACATTAGAGCTCAGACTGAGGCTGTTAACAAGTCTTGATTTTAGAAGCCTGACAGTAGAATAGAAACCTCACATTTCAGCAGAGGTGGCTGCAAAATGAGACATATGATGTGACACAGATGAGGATTTGATTTGTTTCCATTGTAACTTCATTGTTACCCAGGAAGATTCTTGTTACTGGGTATTCACTGGGAAATGATATTAAAAGTATTGACAAAACACTTATTTTTAAAAAATTAAACCTAATGGGTAAAGTTCCTTGAGACCAGAGATTTCCTTTTTTTCTTTATATTCCCAACATCTAACATAGTGCTTTGTACATAGTAGGTGCTTAATAAAAACATATTGGAATGAATTTAATATAATCTTGTCCAACTCACACCTGACTTTCAGTTCTTTTGTTCTTTTGAACACTTTTCAGTTTTTATAAAACCTTTACTTTTCCTATCATTTATACATGTTTTCTCCTGAATATGCCAAAAATTTGTTTGAGTCTGGGTCAAGGCTAAAAAAATTTAAAGTTTGGGTAATGGTCATATTGTGACTTATTCTACAATTTTCTGTTTGTTATTGTAGAAATCTAGAATTGCATCCTGGGACCCCTTCTCTTAATTAAAATATATAAAAACATGAGTATACCATGTCTTTGGCCTTCTGTTTCATTCATCAGCACCTGCCTTCCTTTTAGGTCTATCGATCAGACTTGCTACATCTCCTCCTTAGGTTTCTAGGGGTAACCATGATGGGTCAGGGGGTATCTTTTCAATACTATTTCCTCAAATCTACACCTATCTGCTTCCTACCGTGATTGCCAATTGATACAAATGTCAATCACACTAAACTTTTAGAGAAGGGATCTTACTAACGTGTTATAAGAACAGTTGGTTTCCAGGAGTGGGGAAACTTCAGCCTCAAGGCCACATGTGGCCTTATAGGTCCTTGGGTGTGACCTTTTGACTGAGTTCAAGTTTTACAGAACAAACCCTTTTGTTAAGGAGATTTGTTCTGTGAAGTTTGGATTCAGTCAAAAGGCCACACTTGAGGACCTAGAGGGCCACAAGTGGCCTCAAGGCCATAGATTCCCCATTCCTGGTAAGCATTCTCTTCAAAAGTCTATGAGACAAAGACAGCTAGTGAATAGAGAACTGGCCCTGGGGTCAGGAGGACCTGAGTTCAAATCCAGCCTCAGACACTTAACACTTACTAGCCACGTGACCTTGGGCAAGTCACTTAACCCCAACTGCCCTGGCTTTCCCCCTCCAAAAAAGTGAAAAAAAAGTCTATGAGACATATTACTGTGTGTAAGAAAACATGAGCAAGCTGATCTCAGAAAAATCTGGAAAGACTTATATGAACTGATACAAGGTGAAGTGAGCAAAACCAGGAAAACATTGCACACAGTAACAGCAATACTGTACAGTGATCATCTATGAATAACTTAGCTCTTCTCAGCAATATTATGATCTAAGACAATTCCAAGGGACCTATGATGAAAAATGCTATTCACCTCCAGAGAAAGAACTGATGGAGTCTGGATGCACGTTGAGGAATATTGTTTTTC
Organism: Petaurus breviceps papuanus; assembly: GCF_028583685.1. NCBI lineage: Eukaryota > Metazoa > Chordata > Mammalia > Diprotodontia > Petauridae > Petaurus > Petaurus breviceps. Next base: position 35,064,426 of record NW_027186304.1, on the reverse strand, counting down.
ACTTTCTGTATTTTGTGTGTGTATGTGGGGGGGGGAGTGTTTCCCATTGTGTCTGTGTCTTTTTTCACAACACGGTTAATATGATAATTTGTTTTGTATGATTGAATATGTATAACATATCAAATTGATTACCATCTCAGGGTCAGGAGAAGTGAGGGAAGGAGAGAAAAAAATTTAGAACCCCAAATTTTTTTAAAGTGAATGTTAAAAATTGTCTTTGCGGGGCGGCTATGTGGTACAGTGAGTAAAGTGCCAGCTCCAAAGTCAGGAGGACCCAAGTTCGGTTCTGGCCTCAGACACTTAACACCCACACAAAAAAACTAGCCATGTAACTTTGGGCAAGTTACTTAACTCCAATTGCCCTTGAAAAGGCAAAAAAAAAAATTGTCTTTGCATGTAACCAGGGGAAAAATAAAATTTTTTTTTAAGTCTATGAGACATTCTCTCATAAGTACATCCAGACTCCAGGGAAAAGTGGATTCATGCTTACAGCAGTGTGGCAAAGGGTAACATAGATCCTGGAAATCCTTTTGCTAGAATCCTCAAGAAGTTCACCTTAGGCATGGTGTAGGGTTTGTTTAGGTTTTTTTCCTTGCTGGACTCTTTATAGAGCCTTGAATATGTACCTAGTCTTTTCAGGCTTCAATCTAGGTGTCATCTTTGACTCCTCTTTCTTTATCATCCCCTCTATCCAATAAATTACGCGGCCTGTTTATTTTACGTTTGTAACATTTCTTGTATACTCTCTGTCCCCTTCTGACATTGCTACCACCTCAGTGCAGGCCCTTGTTATTTCATGCCTAGACTACCACAATAGCCTTCTGAGTCAAGCCTCTCACTAACTCCAGTCCACACTCCACTCAGCTGCCAACATGATCTTCCCAAAGCATAGGTCTGACCAGATCACTGCCTGCCCCATTCAATAGGCTCCAGTGGGGCCCCATTACTCCCAGGATCAAATATAAAATCATGTATTTGGTGTTCAAGGGCCTTTCTTCTTTTCCAATCTCCTTGTATCTTATTCCATTCTCTGTAGTCTGGTGACACTGGTCTTCTCCAGTTGCTTGCACAGGATACTTTCATCACACAGCTCTCTGCATTTTCACTGGTTCTCCTCCATGCCTGGAATTCTCTCCCCTCTTATCTCTTCTGCTTGGCTTTCCTGACTTTAAGTTCTCTAAAATCTTTCTTTCTGTAGGAAGGTCCTTCCCAACCCCACCCCCAACTCCCCTTAGTGCCAGTGCCTTCCCTCTGAAATTATCTTCAGTTTATCTTGTACGTGTCTTTTTTTGTACATAATTGTTTGCAAGTTGTCTCTCTCATTAGACTGTGAAATCCTTGAAGGTGGGGACTGTTGTTTCCTTTCTTTGTATCCCCAGAACTTACCCCAGTGCCTGATACATAATGCATGTCGACTTGAGGAGGTTTGTTGCCTGATGGAGACAGTCATCAGCAGTTCAAGGGACACTGCTGTGACACTTTAGATAGGTGGGAAATCCTACAAAACTCAAGTTCACAAGGTTCTCCTCCAGGAGAGGGAAAGAGAAGGAGGTCTGCTTCTCCCTTCTAACTCCCAGTCAATTCCTTCTTAAGGGATTAGGTAGAATATTTTCCCCTTTCAGCTTTCTCAAACCTCCTAGGCTCTGAACGATCTCTTTGGTTTTATAAAGAGTCCATGGAGCATTACCAAGTTTTCTCAGTCAATCTAAACATTCTCCCTTTGCTGACCAAAGTCTTTTTCTTCACTTAGTCTAAGCCAGGAGTAATTGATTGAATGAGATACGTTCTCCCTTAGTTAAGGTATCAAGGTAAAGCATGTTATCATTTACTTTAAAAAGGGTTGGGTGACTTCAGTAATTTATTCAACAACTTTCCACTGCCATTCTTTTTTTTCTAATGTATTTATTTTTAATTTTTAACATTCACTTTCACAAGATTTTGAGTTCTAAATCCCCCCCATCCCTTCACCCTCCCCAAGATGGCATGTAATCTGATATAGACTATCATGTACAATCATATTAAATATATTTCCACATTAGTCATGTTGTGAAAGAAGAATCAGAGCCAAGGACAAAAAAGAGAGAGAAAATAATATGCTTCAATCTGCATTCAGACTCCATAGTTCTTTCTCCGGATGTGATTAGCATTTTCCATCATGAGTCTTTTGGAATTGTCTTAGATTGCATTGCTGAGAAGAGCTAAGTCTAACAAAGTTGGTCGTCACACAATGTTGCTATTACTGGGTACCAGGTTCTGATTCTGCTCACTTCATTCAGTATCAGTTCATGTAAGTCTTTCCAGGTTTTTCTGAAATCTACTTGCTCACCATTTCTTATGGAACGATAGTACTCCATTACATTCATATATCACAACTTGTTCAGCCATTTCCCATGAATGGACATCCCCTCAGTTTCCAGTTCCTTGCCACCACAAAAAGAGCTGCTACAAATATTTTTGTACATGTGAGTTCTTTTCCCTTTTTCATGATCTCTTTCCACAACCATTCTTATAAGAGCAGTTCATGCACAAAGCATCATAGGATTGAGAACTGGAGGGCGCTTTAGATATTGTATAATTCAATTCCCTCTTTTTTTTTTTTATCATTGAGAAAACAGACCAAGAGAAGTTAAATGACTTACCCAGTGACACACAGGAAATTTGTATCAAAGCCAGGAATTGTTCTAAGGTTCTCTGATTCTAAATACAATGTTCTTTCTACTCCTTCATTTTTTTTTTCTGTTCTTTCCAAGATTGCTACTTAAAACCAGGGCAGTCTCCAGATAGGTCCTTTCCTGGGATTAATAGTCATATCCCAGTTCCATTATTGTGTGTATCCATCCACTTATTCCTGCTCCTGAAACATCATCTCCTTATGACTGAGTCCAACAAAAAACCCTGGCCCAAGTCTGTATGTTGACTCCACTTCTACCTATTGCCTCCTCAGTGGTTTGAACCTCATGACTATGCCTGCATTCTCTTCTAAACTTGAACCTCTGAACACCCCAATCTGTTCAGTCTCTAAACAACAACATTTACCAAAAATCACTGAATTTCTACTGTGTGCAAGGCATAATCTTATGCATTGAAGGGGCTAAAGATACCTATGTTCTGCAATTTGTCCTGATACCTTATGCTCTAACCTTACTTTCCCCTCTGGACTGAAGCTAACCACATAGACCCTTTCTTTATGCATGGATTGTCTACTGTGACTTCTATCCTATAGACTCTCAGAGGCGGTTTGTCTATTAGCCTAGCCTGGGTTCTAGTCTTGGTCTGCCTTGTTTTGCAGTTGTTCATATGTGAATGCTGAGATTGTTATAGGCTCATTTGAAGCATCAGTAGTTAAAGAAAAATCAAAGTATTTCCTTTGAAGTCATTAAAATTCTTTAGAATGGATTATTGCAATAGGATATTCTTGCAGTGCCTTTGCCTTTGTCTTATTACATACCAACTTTTTTCCTAATGATGAAATCACTATAAATCCTCAGACTAAATTAGAGCTACTTGCATTTCTAAGCATGAATTATTATTTCAGAGATAAAAGGGAATATCAGACTAACATATCATAACAACATTTTAATTTCTCCAACACTTCAGTATTTTAAGGACTTGTGATTTTATCAGTGTGAGATATTCTTTCTACTGATACAAACTACTGCCCCAGTATAACTTAATGTTCACTGAATCACAGAATCTCAGATTTGGAAAGGACCTCAGAGGCCCATATCCAAACAAGGTTTTACTCTACAAGATGATTGAGAATACAAATGGAAGAAAACATAAGCCTAATTATCATAACCTTAAATGTGAATGGATTAAATAATCCAATAAAATGAAATAGGGTGGCAGACTGGATAAGAAAACAAAATCCCACAATATATTGCTTACAAGAAGCACATTTAAAAAGCAAAGACATATCTATAACAAAAATGAGAAACTAGAATAAAATTTACAATGCATCAGGTGAACAAAACAAACCAAGAGTTGCAATATGCTATTAGGCAAGCAAAAAGAAAAAGATAAACAAGAAAATTAACTTATACTGAAAAAACTATATGCAATATGCTAAAATCAATATTAAACTTATTTGCTCCAAATGCCATAGTACTCATAAATTCATAAAGGAAAACAATAAATGAATTGCTAGAAGACATAGATATGACACAATAATAAGTAACTTTAATGTTTCTCAGTTTTAGACAAATCTAACAGAAAGATCAACAAAAGGGAAAACATAGAATTAAACAAATTGCTGGAGAAATTAGAACTAAAAGACTTATGGTGTCTTCTGTATGGGACCACTAAAGAATATACATAATACTCAGCACTCCATAGAACTATTACAAAAATTATCCAGCACCCAAAGATCTTACAAATAAATGTAAAAAGGCAGAAATACAAAATCATAGATCACAGTGCATTCACCAGTTCAGGGAGCCCACAAAAATAGATATACACTTAAATGGAGACTTAACAATGAGGTTCTAAATAATGAGTAGACTATACAACAAATTGTAGGAACAATTAATAATTATGTGAAAAACATTGATGATGAAACGATATATCAAAATTAATTTTCATTATGCACCTTAGAGTACTCTTCAAAGTAAAAAAGCATATCCCTAAAAATATACATTAACAAAATAGAAAAAGAAGGGATTGATAAACTGAAACTACATTTTAAAAATTTGAAACTCAACAAATAAACAAACAGCAAATAAGCACAAAAGAGGACATACTGAAAATTAGAGGACAAATAAATAAATTGGAACCCAATCCCAATATAGACAAAACTAAAGTCTGTTTCTTTGAAAAAATTAATAAAATTTATAATAATAAATAATGAATAAAATTAGTAAACCCTTAGCCGATCTGACTTAAAAGGAAAAGAAATCAAATCAACAAAAATAACAAATGAACAGGTGAAATTCTAACAAAACCAGAAGAAATAAGAATTATTAGAACCTACTATACACAGTCATATCATAAAAGGAAGAAGACAACTTTCAAAAACATAAACTGTCTAAATTAACAGGACATAAAATGGAGGCCTTAAATAATTTAATCTCAGAAAAGGAAATAAACAAGATGAAGAAATATATGTTAGACAGTGAGATAGATTCAGAACTAACAGAATGGTCAGACTGAGAGAGCAGTCATGAATGGATCAATGTCAACTTGGACAGAGGTCTTTAACTGATTGCCCCAGGGATTGATTCATCCTTTGACTGTTCTGTTCAGTAATTTTTAATCAATGGTTTGAATGAAGGTATTTATGGTAGGAATAGCTAACTATTGGATGACAAAGTCAGAATTCAAAAAGATCTTGAGAGTTAAGAACAATGGACCAAATCTAGTAAGATAAAATTGAATAGGGATACATATAAAGTCCTTCACTTGAGCTCAAAAGAATGAACTTCACAAGGACAAGATTAGGGAGATGTGGCTAGGTAATAGTTTGTTTGAAAAAAACGTGGGGATTCTGATGGGTGAGCTACAAGCTCTACATAGGTCAATGGTATGTCAAGGTAGGCCAAAAAGTGAATGCAATCTTGAACTGCATAGAGTCATAGTGTTTAGAGATAGGGAGATAACCTTTCTACTGTGTTTTCTACGCTGATCAGACCACAACTGGAACATATTGTGCTTAATTCCAGGTGCCACAATAAGAAACTGAAGTCTTTCTAAAGGAGGATAACCAGTATGACAAACTATTCTTGTAGAGAAGAGGGATTAGACTTGTTCTATTTTACCTCAGAAGACAAATCTAACTAGTAGTTATGGGGAGAAGTTGCAAAGAGACAAATTTAGGCTGTAAGTAATGAATATTTTCCTAATAATTAGAGTTATTCAAAAAGAGGATGCTCTGCTTGGAAGGTTATAGGTTTCCCTCACTAGAGGTCTTCAAGGAATAAATAAGTGATTTCTTTTGAGAAATGTTGCAAAGAGAATTCCCATTCAGGTATCTGGTGAACTAGATTCAATTTAATTCAAAATGTCTTTATTAAATGCCTCCTGTGTCCATAGCGCTGTGTTAGGTGCAACGAATATATATATATATATATATATATATATATATATATAAAGCAAACAGTCCTTGCCCTCAGGGAGAATAATAATAAATAAAATTTGTTAAACATTTAGCTAAACTGATTAAAAAGAAGAGGACAGAAAGTCAAACATTATACTGGGGGGGCAATTAAAAAAGGTAAACATGTAATAATAATGTAATAAATATATAAGTAGACACAAACTTAGCAATTTTACCTTCTGTAATGACTCTTGAACACAACCCCTTCTCTCTTCTGACATTGCCACTACTCAAGTGCAGACCTTCATCTCCTCAAAACTAGACTATTGCAATAGCCTGCTGGTGGATCTGCCTGCCACAAGTCTCTCCCCACTCCAGCCCATCCTTCACTTAACTGTCAGAGAGATCTTCCAAAAGCTCAGGTCTCATCTAGTCACCCCCCCTATTAGATAAACTCCAGTGGTTCTCTAAAATCCTCTGACACCCAAAGCCCTTCATAACCTGTCCCTCTCTACTTTTCCACTCTTCTTACACTTTATGTTTCCCTCTGTCTCCACCCTCACTTACTCTGTCTTTCAGCAACATTGGTTTGGGTTTCACAAACAAGACGCTCCATATTCCTACTCCAGGCATTTTCTTTTGCTGTTTCCCATGCCTTCTCTTTCTTCATCTCTGCCTCTGGGCTTCCTTGTCTTCCTTCAAGTCCCAGCTAAAATCTCTCTTTGTTCTAGAGTCCCCTCTGTTGCCTATTTCCAGTTTATCTTGTGTATATATATCTTCTTCTTAGTTATTAGCAAGTTGCCTCCCAAATTAGACCGTGAGCTCCTTGAGAGCATGGACTATCTTCTGCCTTTCTTTGTATCTCCAGGGCTTTACACATTGCCTAGCATGTAGTAGGCACTTAATGACTGGCTTATTATTGATGATTGACTGGCTTACAGAAGAAGAAACTAAGAACCAGAGAGATCAGAAAAGACACTGCAGGGGGCATTTTAGCTAGGTCTCAAAAGAATCTAAGTACATATTCTAAGAGGCAATATCGAGGAGGAAGTATGTTCCAGTCATGGGTGATAGCTTGCAGAAGGGTATAGAGAGACAAAAGGCAGAATGCCTCAAGTTGCTTCTGAGGCTCCTTCCATCTCCAAAATTCTATGATTTTTATGAAGTTAGGGAAAAACCTGTGCAAAGAAAAAAGACCAATAACATAAAGTTCCATTTAGGATGTGATTATTTGTTATCTCATAAGAAAAATAGAGGAAATAGAAACATCCACTTTCCTAACAAAAGAAAATGGAAGAGGACAAATGGCTACCTTACACAACACAGTCATCATAAACTGCAAAATTGCACCACGTATTCATTAAGCAGATACCCAACTGACTGAGTTTTATAGTTTAAACTTATCAGTGACTCACTGTAGACTTGCAGGACAGGAGGATGAGAGGGATACATGTGGTGCCTCATAGAAATGTCATGATTACTATTTTTAATATTTTTTTGGTTTTTTTTGGAGGGGCAGTTGGGCTTAAGTGACTTGCCCAAGGTCACACAGCTAGTAAGTGTATTAAGTGTCTGAGGCCAAATTTGAACTCAGGTCCTCCTGACTCCAAGGCCGGTGCTCTATTCACTGCGCCACCTAGGTGCCCCCTATTTTTAAAATTTTCATGAATAAGTTATTTGATAGCCTAATAATAATTGCTAGCATTTACATAGCATCTACTACATGCCCAGCACTATACTAAGCCCTTTACAATTATTATCTCATTTAACCCTCACTATAACCCTGGGAGAAAGATGCTATTCCATTTTACAGATGAAGAAACTGAGGCAGACCGAAGTTATGGGGTTTGCCCAGGGTCATATGGCTAGAGAGTGTCTAAGGCTGAACTCAGGTATTCCTGATTTCATCTCAACACTCTATCCACTATGCCATCTACCTGCCCCTATTTTATATCACCCTCTTTAAGCCCTTAATTCAATTTATAACTAACAGAAAGTGACAAATAGTGGCAGAAGAGAAAATTAAAAAAATTACTTTGGAGGATAGGATTAAAGCCTTTAAATAATCTTGATTTGTGAATGAAGTTGTCAGAAACAAACTGAATGGACACCAGAGGGACAGGTGCCAGGGACAATATTTGCAGGCAGGAATGTAAGACAAATGATTTCTCCATAATCACTGTAAAAAAAAGTCCCAGAGTCTATGATGAATCTCAAGTTAAATAAGGGTCAACATTGAAAGCTGAAAAAAAAAAGTTTTATACCAGAATGTATAAATAATATCACCAATAAATATTTACATAGAGTTTTAATGTTTGTAAAATGTTTTTAGAAGCACTGCTATATCATTTGTTCTCACAACAACCCTACAAGTTGGTGATGTTATTATTCTCATTTTTCAGATGAGGAAACTGGAGCTGAAAGATGGTTATGCAGGTAGTAAGTGTCTGAGGCAAGGTTTGAACTCTGATCTTCCTGGCCCCAAGTCCAGTGCCCTATTCACTATTCCACCTAGCTAGGAATCCAGATCCTATTATACTAAGAACTAAGTTGAATTTTATTAGAGGAACCTCTCAGTGCCCAACAGAGTAGAGGTTATGACCTCTCTGACTAAATCTCCAAGAGAACAAGTGCCTAACAGGGGCTTTCTAACTAGGGAATTCTGAATACAATCAAGCAAAACTCAAACCTTCACTTTTAGGGTGGTTGATGTTTCCAGAGCCCCATAGTATTTCTGTGGTATGAAGATAGAGTGGGCTGTCTGGATCAGTTCAGATCTGAAGTATGATTTGTTTACAAACCTACATCAATTTATCTGCCTTTTCAGAGACATAATGGTAAAGTGGAGAGTGCTTTGGTTCTGGCATCAGGAAAATCTACATTCAAATCCTACCTTAAATGAGGACTGTAGGATAATGTATGCAAAATGCTTTGCAAATCTTAAATCACTACATGTGTCAGGTATTATCATTTGGTTTTCACAAACAGAATTGTCTTTTATCATTGCTATTATTTGTTTCAAAAGCTGAACAGCTTTAGATGCCAAAGTTCTTTTCAGGTAGCTTTAGATATTTAAGTTCTGTTTTCTTTCTTTTTTTCAAGTGTTAATGTAGTGAGACTACTGTGTGTCTTCTCTCCATGTTCCCAACTCCTGCTGGCTTCCATTTGGTCAAAATTTCTTACATGTGGCTTGTGATGATTTTCAAGTAAAACATTAGAGAGTGACAAATCATGAACTTTAAGAATGAATCTCTACATTTTATTTTATTTTTAGTCCACCAGCATTTATTTATTGATTCCTTGCTTCATTAAATGCCAATGCAAAGAAGATTCTTATATGAGGCCTAGCAAAATTGACATTTTTTTTAAAGCAAGGATGTTTAAATCATGGGGTATATAATCCAATATCTTCGCCAAGAAAAATCCTAAATGGGGTTGTGAAAAGTCAAACACAACTAAAAATTAACAACATCAACAACAAAACAAAAATAAAGATATAAGGTTTTGGGGATCACTTGAGACTTTCGGAAAAATAAAATAAAATAAGATATAGGGAAAGTGTTCTTCTGGATTGCCTGAAAGTAAAGATTCATAGGAGTCTTTGTGGATACACGGGATACTTACTGTCTGTACTATCTTTTCCTTTACAGGTCCATGGGCTCTGTTATTTTTTTTTTGTAGCCATGATATAGTCTCACTCCTCTATACCTCAAAACACTGTCAACTTTACACTAGAGGTTCTTAACCTGGGGTTCATAAACTTGTATTTTTAAATATATATATATATGTATATGTTTTTGATAACCGAACTTCAAAATCATTGTTTTCCTTTGTAATGATATATATTTTATGCATTTAAAAATATTCCTTTAAGAAGGGTTCATTGACTTCATGAGAGTGTCAAAAAGGGGCTAGGGTATAAAAAGGGTTTAAGATCCCCACTTTAGAAGAATTCTCATTTTAAAGAAGTATTATATAAGACATGAAAGTCGTCAAAAGAAGATAGCAATGAGCAAAGAACTAGTTACTGTCAGAATACTTGGTTGGCAAGATTAAACTATTAAAATTCATGTGTGTGAAGTCTAATAAATTATATTAACACATGTATAATATGTATGATATACTTGGTTATGAATATAAGATTTCTATGTTCCTGTTTTCTTTCTAAAGTATCTTTTATACTCTCCTCCAATCTACTAAATATCTAGTTTTTAACAGGGAAAAAAATAAAGAGAAAATGGGTTGGGGGAGGATGCTACTTGAGAGAGTGAAAATTTGTGATAAAAAAATGAAGCAGCAAAGAGGAGAGAGGTAAAGGAGAGAAGGGTAGGACAACTTTCATGAATTTTGGTAAAACCTGACTTTTTTTCCTTTTTCTTATTTTTCTCTCCTTTTTTTAAAAGGAGAAATGATAGAGTGATGAGTAAGGGGGAGGGGCAGGATTCATCAGGCCTCCATTTCAAAGAGGAACCAGGATTTTAATCCCAGGATTTGGGAATCTATATAGGCCAGCATCTGCCACTATAATTACAAAAGGTGTCATCTGACCAGCCTCATGCTGCAATGTTAAGCTAGTGGTGTGAAGCAACACAAAATTTTACTTTCTTAGCATCCTTTAAAAAGGTGTTACTTCCCTTAGCAGCACTGATGTGCTTGGTCAGAGGAGAAGAGAAGAACTTAAAAATTCTCCTTCACTTTCTTTTTAGTAATGTTCTATCATTTTTAAGCCTGTAAAATTTCTCCTAAATTCTCTCTAAATTCCTTTCCCGGTCTATGTTTTTGAGTATTCTTTTTCTTGTTTAGGGAGCTTGTAGTAGTGTATTCACGAATTGTTGTCATTAGAGACATCATCCAGACAAAGTTAGCTGTTTTTAAACTAGATGCTATGGTTAGAATCCAAGTGTTGAAATTCTAAAATATGAATTATGTTCTCAGTCAGTACAAAGTGCTTCCTCTTCTAAACCCTATTCTATTTAGTCCTCTTTCCATTATGATTGGGGGAAAAAAGTGACACTTTTTAGAACCACAAAATTGGAGAGAGAGAAACATTAATTTGTGATATTCCCAAAAGATCACTGAGGATTAATTTTAATTATGTGCATTTGTGGTTTTGACCTCAGCTTAAATGGAACATTTTTTCCCCCAGTTCTAATAAACCTTTAATCTTCTTCACAAACCTTTGACTGAGCACATTAAGCCAAAAGACTCACAGAAAGATGTCTGAAGAGAAGAATGGATTCACTATTGCTAACAGTACAAACATACATTCATTTTGCCACCTACCAATGTAGCATTTCTTCCCACTTTAGCATCTGATCCACTTAACATACGGTATTCTATCCTATAGCTTTACACTGTGGGGTCCTTTACAGGAGGGGTCATGGAATGTTATTTCCAAAGCTCAATCCATTAGACTAAACTTTATAGTTTTTCCTGGTAGTGTGGGCTGAAGACTGACAGATCCCTGGTTTGCTCATGCTCTTACTTGGCAGTATACATGATCTTCAGGAGTTTACTTAATCTCCTCTCTGTCTCAGTACAAATCTAGAAAAGAACAAAAAGCATACCCAGAGCATATAGCGAAACCTCTCAGTATGCACAGATAATGGAAATGGCTACTGGTTCTTTTGATATTGGAAAAGATTTCTAATCACCCCCTCCATTTAATTTTGAGGGATGTTTTTGGAAGGAAGATTAAGATGAAATTTCAAAATCTATTAGCAATACTTTCTAAATTTGTCTTGGAAAAACATTTTCTCTCATGTGTTTTAGTTTAATGTTTCTGCATTTGCTTTTCCAAATCAACAGGAAATGCCAAAGGTTCTATCTCTTTAGCCTGTTTTTAAGTCCCTTTGACTTTTGTCGCTTTATTTTAACATGAAATGTTTAATAACAGTGCTTCTCAGAGTGTGATCCATGGATCCCTGAAGATCCCTGAGACCCTTTGGGGGGTCTAGGAGGTCAAAACTATTTTTAAATGAACATGAAGATGTTATTTACCTATTAAGAGACTCTCCCATTTTCCAACTATATATTGGTACGAGGTAGATTTTCCACAATCTTCCACCAAAACATCACCACAGATTGAGAGCAAATAAAAAAATCCAGCTCTTCAGTTAAGCCAGACATTAAAGAGATTTGCAAAAACATTCAATGTCACCCTTCTTGCTAATTTTTTTTTGTTTTGGAAATATAATGTTAACATGTAATGGGTTTATTATTGTTACTTTTAATGAATTAGTAAATGTTTAAAAATTTATCAGTTTCAATTTCTAATAAGGTAAATATCAATAGATATAACCCACATAAACAAAAGTTCCTTGGGGTCTTCAATAATTTTTAAGAGGATAAGGGGGTCCTGAGACAAGAAAAAATCATATGAAAACTGCTGTCTTGCTCCTTTCATTCATTCATTAACTCATTAATTCATCAAATGTCTATTGAGGGCCTACTTCATGAAAGGCATTGTGCTAGGTGCTTTGGGACACACACAGAATGGCATGGTCCCTGCCTTTATAGGGTTTGCAGTCTTTTAAAGGAGTTGACCTGCTATATTTATTCAAGGTAGGATGTGAAAGTGCAATCAGATAAGTACAGAGACCTAGTACTGCCTCAGAAAAAGGAGAGATTCCGTCCAGCTGGAAGGATGTGCCCAGGACTCACTTGTAAATATCATTTTGGATAAAAGACTATATAAATGAATCTTTAAAAGGAAGACAAATACCTAAGATATACAATTACTTTTTTCTTGACCTCTTACCTAATCTACTAAACTTAAAAAGAATTTGAAAGGAATTTGTTCATAATCTTGAAGCAAAACTTATAAAATATGAATGATCTTCATTTTGGCAAAGACTTGAACGAATCTCTCTCTCTCTCTCTCTCTCTCGGGACTAGCTCAGATCTAATGTTCCTTTTAGTGCTCAGGGATATGGAGGACAATGTCCAGAAAAAGAATTTGGAGGACAAGGAAAAATTCAAGCTGATAGGTGCCTTTTATTCCAATCTTATTTATTTGGTTTTCCCTTTCTGGATTCCAATGACAAGAAAAAAAAACCCTACCTCAAGAGTCAGCCCAGAGATTAATTTTCTGGATGAAGATTAAAAAGAATGTTCAGTAAAATAAAACGGGTTAGCTTGACCCATGCCCTGTATAATTGATGGGATGGATTACCCATTTTAGGAGAAATAATAAAATATTGATGTCTCTGGCTTAATCAGTATAAATAAATCAGCTATGAAAGTTTAGTCTGGTTATAAAATTGTTCTTCATTGAAGAGAAGTACAAATAGGAAAGAATGTTATGTGGTAAAAACAGGTCATTCAAAATTTGCATATATGTTGACACCAATTATTTGCAGATGATCTGTTTGGTTAGTATAACACAGAGTACTATTGCCACAAGAAAATTCTTTGGAGATGAGGTGTTCTTTCCTTAAAATAAATAATTTACATCTGGAACTCCTGATAAATTGAAATCCAGTTAAGCAAAAAACATTGACAGTGGTATCCTTCTGAAATAAAAGGGCAAGAATGACCTATTTTCTTGAGGGACTGTGAACTCAGTGGGGGTTTGATCTTTCCCAGCATTCTCTGAGCTAAGTAGAGAAGAGTTTTCTGTTGAAGGACCTAGTTCCCGAAGTATGGAATGGGATTCTCTAAGGATCAGTAGGGGATAGGTTAGAATTAAGTTAATCCCTTCCCATTGTAGTTTGGGGAGTCACCAAGTTAGAACAAGTGTGCTGTTGAATATCTCCACAGGACTGAACTTGGTGGGGAATTTGGGATTTTGCCCTCAGAATAGAAAGCAATGGAACTTTCTTGTTTCTGGATAAATTTACTCACTCAAAAATCTCATGCAGAAAGTGACGGTAAGAGATGGTTTCTTGATGGGAAAAATGTGACTGTCACCTTTCCATCCTCAAAATCAAAGAGTTATTTGTACAAGTAGAGTCAATTTTCTTATAAGAGTGAAAAATAGTCTTGGAGTTCCACCTTTCATAACTTCTCTACAATAAACACTGGCTAAATCAGTGATCCACCGATCAATATCAATCGTTGATTGATGATTGATTGAGGATCTAAATATTCTTTAAGACCAGTTGTAAAGATGATTTTAAAATTTTCTGTAAAAAATGGAAAGAAAAGTAAATTGCATTAAAAATGCCCGTGGCTAAGAAATTCAAAAGTTTTCCATTTTTGTGCTTAAAAACAGTTTAGAAAATGAATTCTCAAATCAGTGTTGGTCTTAATACATACATTAATCTGTCAACTAGAATTTAAGCTCCTACTCTGTGCCAAATACTGCTAAGTGCTGGTGATACAAAGAAAGGCAAACTAGGCCCTGATCCACAACCTAATGAGGAAGACAATTGTTTCTCAGACAATATTTGTAGAAGCCTATGTAGTTGATTATGAAAGAGCATAAATTTAGGCAGCTGTACTTCATTGTAAGGGGATATGAATACAACTCTTTCACAGAGATTATTTCAAACACAAAAACAGAATTGGTCAAAATCAACACCAAATTTTCAAACACGATTTTTCCAAATTCCATTGCTTTTTTCAAATAAAACACTTGAGAGCATGGTTTTTCTTAGCAAACGTAGATGAACAGAGGGCATGCTTTGTAAAGTGTGGGTGTCAAGTAGAGGATAGACAGATTATCAAAGTAAGCACAATTCATAAATGTGGCAGGGAAATGCAGAATAAAAAAAATCAAAACCAAAACCCAACAAGTATAGGGGGCTTTCAAAAATTACAAGGTTTCTTTTATTCCATGTTAGAATCTCACAGTTTGAATTTAAGTTGAACAAAACAGTTTGTAGCTTTAAAACATAAAAGGAACGCCATATATGCAAGCTTATACATAACCGGGAGTTATTTATATTAAGTACCGGTACAGAAGCGCTGCCACAGAAGCTGTTTTCTTGCTTAAATGAAATCTAACAGTGACACCTAGTGCCCATCAAGATTGTATGTGGGTTTATTCTTGCCGTGGGCTTTTCTATCCAAACAACCCTAAACTGAGGTTTAGGACTTGGGCGATATTATGGGGAAAGAAGGAAGAAAATATATTTCCTTCATATTTGAATTGTGATTCACTAAAAATCATTGCCTTTTATGAGATTGCCTTTTCAGATGTGAGGAGAAAAACAACTCATGATTAAAAATGCTGTCTACAGGGGCGGCCAGGTAGCACAGCGAGTAAGAGCACTGGCTCCAGTGTCGGGATGACCTGGGGGATCGAATCCGGGCTCAGACACTTAGCACCCACACAGAAACACCTGGCCGTGCAACCTTGAGCAAGTTACTTAACCCCAATTGCTTAAAAAAAAAAATGC
>NW_027186304.1:35000262-35049041 GCF_028583685.1 Petaurus breviceps papuanus | reverse complement strand
AACCTTGAGCAAGTTACTTAACCCCAATTGCTTAAAAAAAAAAATGCTATCTCCCTCCAGAGAAAGAATTGATGAAGTCTGAAATGTTTTTCACTAAATTTTTTTCTTGTCTTTTTTTTTGTTCTGTTTTCTTTCACAACATGACTAATATGGGAATATGTTTTGCATGATTGTACATGTATAACCTATATCAAATGGCTTGCTGATTCAGGAAGCAGGGTGGGGTAAAGAGAGAAAATGTGGAACTCAAAATTTTTTTAAATGAATGCTAAAAATTGCTTGTACATGCAATTAAGAAAAAATAAAATATTTTTTAAAAGTTGTTATGGAAAATGAAATGGACTTAGAGTAAGAAGAACAGAGTTCTAAACCGAGTTCTAGACCTAACTAGTAGGAATACTTCCTACTTGTGTTATCTTAGGCCATTGATATAATTATGATGAGCCTCAGTATCATCATTTGTAAAATGTGCAAAATAGTATTTGTACTACCTGTTTCACAAAGTTATCGTGCTTATATTGTGTTTGTGCATAGTTGAGTTTGCTTGTTGTCTCCACCTTTAGATTGAGAGCTACTTGAGGGCAAGGATTGTTTTTTGCCTTAGCATTTAGCTTAGTACCTGACACATAAGTAGGTGCTTAATAAATGCTTATTGACTGACTTATAGACTGCCTGATTGTGAAGAGAAAATTAGATAATACAAATTAGATAACACAAAATGGCTTTGTAATAGTACATCTCCACATGTGCTGTCTTTGCTAAGAAATGCTTTTAAAAGTCTAAGAAGAAGCAAAGTTTTGTTCTGTTTGTCATTAGACATTGATTAAATGGCATACACTAAAACCAGGTTTTAACCTAGGATCCACAAGGAAATTATATCTTTATTTCAATATAATTGGTTTCCTTTGTAATCCTATGTATTCTGCTTTATGCATTTTAAAACATTATTTTGAGAAAAAATCTACACTTTTCACCAGACTGGGGGGGGGTGGGAGGTCCTTACTCAAAAAAAGTTAAAGAGTACCGCATTAAACAAAAACTACAGGCACATATTTTTAAAAAAATCTAATTGAAGGAGCAAAATTATTTGTATTTTGTAATTTTGTCCCCAAAAATGTAATCGTATTTCCATTTATCTGGCATAGTTATGACTGTAGTCAAGACAGATTATGAAGAAGTCAAGGACCTACTCAAATGAATGGAAAACTCAGACAAAAATTAAAGCACACTTTAATGGAAGCTGGCTACCCAATAAGAGGCAAACAGGACATTTTGTTATATGTTTGTGTTGATAAGTGTAAAATTGGGATAACACTCTTTTCAAAATATTTTTGTTTTATCTTTTGTTAGCTACACGGTGGAAAAAGACAACTGCCTTCTTCACTTGTGCATTGGAATAAGTACCTTAAAAAACAAAATAGGTCAATTGGTAAAAGAGGTACAAGAATCCACTGAAGAGAACTCCTTAAAAAGTAGAATTGATCAAATGGAAAAGGAGGTACAAAAGCACACTAAAGTAAATAATTCCTAAAAAACAAGAATTAGGCAAGTAGAAGCTAATGACTCCATGAGACATCAAGAAATAATAAAACAAAATCAAAAGATTGAAAAAATAGGAGAAAATATGAAATATCTCATTGGAAAAGACAATGACCTGGAACATAAATCAAGGAGAAATAATTTTAAAATTATTGAACTACCTGAAAGTCGTGATCAAATAAAGAGTCTAGACATCATATTTCAAGAAATTATTGAGGAAAACTGCCCTGATATTCTAGAACTAGAGGGGAAAATAGATATTGAAAGAATTCACTGATCACTTTATAAAAGAGATCCCAAAATGAAAACTCCCAGGAATACTAGAGTCAAATATCAGAGCTCCCAGGTTAAGGAGAAAATGTTTCAATCAGCAAAAAAGAAACAATTCAAATATCATGGAGCCATAGTCAGAATAACACAAGATTTAGCAGCTTTTACCTTAAAGGATTGGAGTGCTTAGAATATGATATTCTGGAGGGCAAAGGAGTTAGGATTACAACTAAGAATTATCTCCCCAGCAAAATTTAGTATAATCCTTCAGGGAGAAAAGTGGCATTTAATGAAATTGAAGATTTTCAAGATTTCCTGATGAAAAGGTCAGAGCTGAAAAGAAAATTTGACTTTCAAATATAAGACTCAAGAGAAGTACAAAAAGGTAAACAGGAAAGAGAAAACATAAGGGATTCAATAAGGTTAAACTGTTTATATTCCCACATGGGAAAATGATACTTGTAACTTCTAAGAACTTTATCATTATTGAACAGTTAGAAGGAGGATACACAGAGGGTACAGGTGTGAATTGACTATGTGGGATGATATCTAAAAAAATAAAAATTGAGGGGCGGCCAGGTAGCACAGCGAGTAAGAGCACCAGCCCCAGAGTCAGGATGACCCGGGGATCGAATACCAGGCTCAGACACTTAGCACCCACCCAGAACCCTGGCTGTATAACCTTGAGCAAGTTACTTAACCCCAATTGCTTAGGGGCAGCCAGGTGGCTCAGCGAGTAAGAGCCCCGGCTCCAGTGTTGGGATTGACCTAGGTATCAAATCTAGGCTCAGATACTTAGCACCACACCCAGAAATAACTGGCCATATAACCTTGAGCAAGTTACTTAACCCTGATTGCTTTAAAAAAAATAAATAAATAAAAATTGAGGGTTGAAAAAAATGGATGCACTGGGAGAAAGGGGAAGGAAGCAGTAGAATGGGGCAAATTACCTCATATAAAAAGAGATGTGAAAGAGCTTTTACAATGGAGAGAAAAATGGGGGGGGGGTGAGAGTGGTGGGCAATGATTAAACCTTACTTTCACTGAAATTGAATCAAATGGAATAATATACACACTCAGTTGGGTATAAAAATCTATCTTACCCTACAAAGAAGTAGGAGGGAAGGGAGATAAGATAAGAAGGAAGACTGATAGAAGGGAGGAGAAACTGGGGGAGATGGCAGTCAGAAGCAAACAATTTTGAGCAGGGACAGGCAAAAATGAGAGAGACAGACAGAGAGAGAGAGACAGAGACAGAGACAGAGACAGAGACAGACAGAGACAGAGAGACAGAGAGAGAGAGAAAAAAGCAGGGGGAAAAATAGAATGAAAGGAGATAAATAGCAATAATAATTGCAAAAAAAAAGTTATACAGCAAGTTTCTCTGATAAAGGACTAATTTCCCAAATACATAGAGAACTTAGACAAATTGCAAAAATACAAGTCATCCCCCAGTTGATAAATGGTCAAAGTATATGAACAGTAGTTTTCAGATGAATTCAAGCTATCTATAGTCCTATGAAAAAATGTTCTTAGATCCCTATTGATTAAAGAAATACATATTAAAACAACTGAGGTACCACTTCACACCTATCAGATTGGCTAATATGACAGGAAAATGGCAAATGTTATTGGGGATGTGGGAAAATTGGGACACTAAGGCACTGTTTGTGGAGCTGTAAACTGATGCAACCATTGCAGAGAACAATTTGGAATGAGGCTCAAAAGATTTCAAACAGTGCATACCCTTTGACCTAGTAATACCAGTACTAGGTCTGTACCTGTTCCAGGATCGATGGCCATTTAGATTGTAAGGCCAAGGATCCTAGAGGAGTGGAATGTAATGGCAAGCAAAGTGATATTTTTTTTGCTGGGTTGGATTCTAGCCAATCAGAGACTTGTATGTGCATTGAGTTTTAGCCAATCAGATATGTGTATTAAGTTTTAGCCAATCAGAAATGGGTAGTGAATTTTAGCCAATCAGATGCCAACTAGAACTGTATAAAAAGAGAGCCAGTGGTGTGAGAGAGCAGAGCTGTTAGCATTGAGAAGAAAATAAAGAGAAGAGACCTCTGAAAGTGGAGAGGAGACCTTTGATGACAGACTTGCTGACGGAGTTTCTGAGCTATAAAAGCAAATAGAACTGTATGGCAGAAACCTACCTGTGGGAAGGAGACTTAGCTGAAACCCCTTTTAAGAGCTGTTAGAGTGAACTGAGCTGTTAATACAGAGCCTCTGAACTTTGGAGGTGAATTGAGATAGTGGTGTTGGTAATGTGTATTGTTGCCCTGTTAAGCTTTGTTTTCCCAGAGGCAGAAGCTTTGAGGAAGAGCCCCTGGAGCCTCCTGTCAGACAGGAACTTGGAGTGGAGCAGTTCCCATGAGCTGAAACTTGGAGCAGGAGCAGAGAGTTGCCTATGTCTGAATCTAAGCAAGAGTCGGGAGCAGTCAGCCCACAGAGGAAGAGTCATGGAACTTGTAAGTCACTCTTGAGTCAAGGTGAAAAAGAACTTGGACACTTGGTATTAAGGAGATTGTTCTTACAGTGACCTAGGGGTGCATGATGTGGTATTTTCTGCTATTCCTTAAGGATGTGTCATGCTAAGAAGACCCTAGCCTGGGACTCTCTGGTTTTGGGGATGCAGTGATATATTCTGCATAATGTGTTGTACTTTGGAAGACACTAACCTGGGACCCCTTGATTGTATAAACAATTATTTTGGGGAATGCTACTGAATGAAAAGATATATGCTATATGCCATATGATATACTGAGTGTTATTATATACACACACACACTCACACACACACATACAAAATGATATGTTTTGCTTAAGGATGTTGCTGTGAATGTTGTGCTTACTTAACTGTGCCTTACTGAACAATATTAGTTTATTGCTGAATAAATAGAGAGCTCATTATACTAGGCAATTAGACCCTTAAAATTATTCACAGCAGCAGTCCTCAGGTGTGCTGCCATTATTAGTGTTACAGTACCCCCAAAGAGATTTTTTCTGGATGGGGCAAGTGACTGACTCCAGGGCCAGTGCTCTATTCACTCTTCCACCAAGCTGCTCCAAGAGATTTTTTTTTAAAAGGAAAAGGACCTGTATGTACAAAAGTATTTATAGCAAGCAGCTCTTCTTATGATGGCAAAGAATTGGAAATTAAAGAAATGCCCATCAATTGGTAAGGGATGACCAAGTTGTGGTATTTGATTCTGATGGAATACTATTGTGCTATAAGAAATGATGAGCAGGAAAATTTCAGAAAAACCTGGAAAGACTTACATGAGCTGATACAAAGTGAAGTGAGCAGAACCAGGAGAACACTGTACATAGTAACAGCAATATTGCATGATGAATGAGTTAGTTGTTCTCAGCAATACAATCATCCAAGACAATTCTGAAGGACTTATGATGAAAAATGCTATGCATCTCTAGAAAAAGAACTTATGGAGTCTGAATGCAGGTCAAGGCATACTTTTAAAAAATATATATTTTATTGAATTGTTTTGTCTATATTTTTCTTCACAATATAACTAATATGGAAATATGTTTTGCATAACTGCACATTTTTAACCTATGTTAAATTGCTTGTCTTCTCACAGAACAGGGAGAGAAAGGAGAGAAGGAGAGAATTTGAAACTCAAAATTTTAAAAAAATGTTAAAATTGTTTTTACATGTAATTGGAAAAAATAAAATTTTAATTTTTTATTTTTTTAGAAGGGGGAAGGCAGGGCAATCAGGGTTAAGCAAGTTGCCCAAGGTCACATGGCTAGTAAGTGTTAAGTGTCTGAGGCCAGATTTGAACTCAGGTCCTCCTTACTCCAGGGCCACCTAGTTTTCCCAATTTTAATTTTTTTTATAAAAAGAATATATTGGTGTAGCTAGGTCACACAGTAGATAGAACACTATCTCTGGAGTCAGGATGACCTGAAATCAAATTCGAACTGAGACACTTAGTAGCTGTGTGATCCTGGGCAAGTCACTAAACCCTGATTGCCTGCAAAAAAAGTATTGCTGATATGATGACAAGCAATTAGATGCCCCTTCTATAGACCTAGTTCCATATAGACTACATGTATGTATATATGTAAGATAGATGAAACAAATGAACATTCTGGGCCAAGACATAAACAACATCAAGAGTGGGCAGGATTGCCTTCAGGAAATTGAGAAGTTCAGACTTTCACTCTCTCTCAGAAATAAACCCATCTTTAAAATACCAATATTCTACCAGAAGTTGTTGTAGGACTGTGAGTCATAGAATACTAGGGTCTCAAAAGAATTACAAATGAATCTCACATATAGGGTATGATAGGTGTGAGAGTAGCTTGCAACATGAACAAATAAGGGACTTCAAAGCAGAACTGTGTAAAGATTGGCATCAGAGAAATGTATTAGTGAAATAAGATGGGCTTCAAGAAATCAATAGGAAAGAATTGGCCTGAGTGCTCTCCTGGCATCTGTCCCCTGAACACTGAGAGAAATCCAGGAAGATCCCTATCCCACTGAGGTACATATCCTTGGGTGGACTTACAGGAGTGAAAGGACAATGGTATGGATATAACTGTAGCCAAGATAGGATGGACTGGCATGGGTAGGTTGTGATCTGTTGTCAACAATGAGTCAACAAGTCTTTATGAAGCATTTACTGTGTGCCAGATCCTGTGTATTATAGAATCATGAAAATATTTGAAATTACAAATCTATTTAAATGTAGTGCTTTAGGGGTGGCTAGGTGGTGCAGCGAATAGAGCACCGGCCCTGGAGTCAGGAGGACCTGAGTTCAAATCTGGCCTCAGACACTTAACACAAAAACTAGCCATGTGACCTTGGGCAAGTCACTTAACCCTAATTGCCCCTCCAAAAAGCAAAAAAAAAAAAGTAGTGCTTTGTAAAGCACTTTCCTTATAAAATAGGTGGTACAAATATTATTGTCTTCATTTCATTTTTCTCTCCCCCCACTAGATTTTAATTAAGCTCCCCTTGGTCTTCGTTATCTCTGTACAATATTCCCTACTGTCCATAGCAGGACACCTGTGCACTACACACAACACATAAATATTAGTTGATTCTTAGAGGATGCCACCTACAGCCTATTCACTAGAGTACCAAGATTTGGAACCAACCTCCATCTTTCTAGGAGCTAATCTGGTGTAATCTAATCCACCTTTGTTGAATTGAGCTAAATAGTCAATAAGTCAACAAGCATGTATTAAATACCAATATGTATCAGGCACTGTGATAAGGCCAAGGTATACCAAAAAAGGCAAAAGACAGTCTTTGTTCTCAAGAAGTTCATAGTCTAAATCGGGGAGGCAACATGCAAACCACTATGTACAGTCCAGATATGTACAGGATAAATTGGAGCTAATATAAAAGGTAAGGGATAGGGGGCCAAATTGTTTTTGCTGTAACCTCCTTTTTAACTACAGGTAAAGGTGTAAACACCTGGTTTTCTATGTGGCAGAAATAAACATTATAAGACAGGGTTTAGCAGAACTGATAGTGACACAACTGTTTTTACACAAATTTTTTCCTCTATCTTTTAGTTTCAACAAAATTCAGATAAAAATTTGCTTTATCTAACACTGTTTCTGGCTAACAATGATCCCTCAATTTTTACTATATAATAGAATTTTACTATAGTTTAGAAAGACCATAATAACACAATGACATTATGACATCAATTGTATTTCCGAATCATCACTTGCAAAAATTATTGATAGAAAATTGGGATTATCAAGTGCCAAGGTTTTTCTCTTCTCCTCACTGCAGAGCCTGATTGTGGATTTTGGAATTTGAAAGGAGAGGTTCATATGGGTTGCCTATAGGTGTGGGTTTCAGGGTGCCCAGGGCTGTTGCCAGTGGGGCCCTTGATATAATTAGTATGCCTCCTCCCTTTTGCCAGACTAGGGAGGGTAACTCAAATTCCCTTTTTATTTTTTATTCTTTCTTCACACTCAAACTTGGCCAGAGTTGGAATGGAGAGAAAGAGATTTTCAAGCCTCTAAAAAATCTTAAAACTTCTATTCATACTGTTCATACAAATACTTTATGCCTTATTATTTTTTCTAATTCTATCCTAATACTTCTAGTATATTTTTTGACTTGCTATCACCATCAAATTACTCACCCTCACACTCATTCACATAAGGACACAAAAACAAAGCAGATAGATACAGAAAGAAAATTGTTAGAGATCTCCTGCAAAAATTAGACATTTGCTTGGTCCTCCAGATGGTAACAGAGGTCAGGTAAGACTTACTTGATAATTTTCTTTTGATCTGTTTCTATAGTTTCAGACTGTGTAGAGACCGCTGCGTCACACTTAATTCTTCAAGCCACCCTTGGCACTTTCCTTTCTAATATTAAACATATCTTTAATATATTCCATAGAAAAAAGGCAGAAATGGGGAAATGCTGGGGTCCTTCCTCTTTTAGTTTCTCACTCATCTGTCTCCCTACTGTCTCCCATCTTACCAAATTCACTGTACCACTCTTTGGAAACCAGGGGCAACAATATTTTACATATACTAAAAATTCCTCTAACTGTTCCCTCATAATAGCAATCCCCCTTTTTAATATTTTAAGATATTGTTCCTGATCTTTGAACTGCACCCCATACAATTGACCCATGGCGATAGAAAGTTTTGAAATTCCAGTTTCAGCCTGGTGAAACAAAATAAGTAAAAAAAAAATGAACCTGTACCTTGCGCACTTGTATACCTTTGCCTTGTGCACTTCTGTACCTTTGCCTTGTGCACTTCTGTACCTTTACCTTGTGTATTTGTGTCCCCTTACCTTGTGTACTTGTGACTTGTGGAGCTCCAGCGACCCTAAGGGAAGTCTCTGCAGCAACCTTCATTTCAGGTCTCTATTCGCCCCATGTTGGGTGCCAGTTGATGGGGGCCACTTGATGCCAGCATCAAGTGTGGGCAGAGAAGTGAGAAAGATAGATGGGGCCAAGTGGGCAGTTCAGGATAGAGCTCTGTTTATTGATACTCTCAACAAGATTTTAATAGAGCAAAGAAACAAAGGTAACTATCGATCATTATAACTTTCATTACTGCTTTGTTCAGTTCCATGATGTCAGGCAGATGAAGTCAGGCAAATCTTGAAGGCTATCATGTTGCCGTACTAGATGTATACTATCTAAAATATATTAATACTCTTGTAGTGAGCTAACACCTTCTGACTAATCCAGGGCAGAGCCCTGGATCTCAGGCTATCAGGCAAGTTCCCTTAAGCCGCCACATAACTAGGAAAACCCAGAGCTGGCTGTAAAGAATGGCTGCATCGCTAGGAGAACCCAGAGCTGGCTCCATGGAACTACCTGAATCTTGGATCAGATGTTTTGGCTCCCTACAGAAAGGCACTTGGGAAAGGCTTCTTGCAGAATGTGCAACTTTAACTGAGACTAAAGTCAGAAGGTAGAAGTGAGGAAGGAGATAATTCTAGTCATGAGGAACAGTTAGTGAAAATGCAGTCAGGAAATGGAGGTTTGAAGAACCTCAAGGAAGAATGTCATTGGATCAGAAAATATGTGGGTGGAGCATAGTGGGAATAAGATGTAAGGAAGGCTTTAAAAGCCAAACAGAGGATTGTCTATTTGGTCCTGGAGATAATATGGAGTCGATGCAGTTTATTGAAAAGAGGAGTGATATGATCAGGCCTGTTCTTTAGGAAGTTCATTTTGATAGCTGAGTGAAAGATGGACTGGGATGGAGATAGAGTTGAGGCAGAGGCAATGAGGGCCTACACCAGGGTGGGTGGCAGTGTCAGAGAAGAGAGAGGGGCATGTATAAGAGATGTTATGAAGGTAGAATCGACAAGGCTTGGCAACAGATTGGATGTAGGGTAGGGGGAGTGAGAAAGAGAAGTTGAGGACAAAACCTATGCAGTACGGAAGGCATAGGTAAATTTGGAAGAGTGGAGGATAGACAGAAGAAAAACAGACTCCTAAACTGCTGCCTCCTCTGCTAGTGTGCATTCAATGCCAAATGAGTTTTACAGTTCCCAAATGAATTTTAGTCTCATTGTAATCTCAAATGCAATTTATGTAGTTTGTCATAGATAAAGCTAGTGTGGGTTCATGTATACTTGTCATAGAATTAGATCTCATAGAAAATGAGAGTCTTATTCGAAGGGAAATTCAAGAATTTATTGGAAGGAAGGAAGGAACAGAGAAAAGAAGGAAGGAGGGAGGTTTAGCAGGAAGGAAGGGGAGAAAAGAAGAAAGGAAGAAAGAAGGAAAGGAAGGAGGAAGAAAAGAGATGAAAGAAAGGAAAGAGGGAAGAAAAAAGAGAGGGACAGAGGGAAGAAAGAAGGAAGAAAAGAAGGGAGGATGTGATAGTAATGGAATATAATATAAAGATTCCCCTGTATTGGCTTGGTTTTCAAACTGATTGTGTTAAAACCCAGAGCTTGTTAATCCCACCTGTGGGATGGACTTGTTGATGTGAAAAGAAAGTCTTGAACTGGGAGCAGCTGGTGACGTAGATTTGCAGAGACAGGAGAGAGAGGCAGAAGAACTTTTTGGAAGCAGCACCCTCGTGGAGGCAGAGAGAAATTGAGAGGATTGCTGAGGGCCACTTTGAATTGCCCTGGACTTTTGAGACCTGCCACCCAGAGCTGCCAAGGACTGAGGAGACATGGCTGTTTTGCTGGTACTTTGTCTGTTTTGATGTTGTTTTGCCAGATTTGTCCACTGGTGAAAGACAGTCCTGTTGAAGAAGTCCTGGAACCTGGCTGTTGGCTAAGAGCTCCTGAGACTGTCCTGCAGACAGAGAGTGAATACTGTCCACTGGTGAAGGACAGTGCTGTTGTTGCAGGGGTCTGGAGACTGTCCTGCAGACAGAGTGAATGCTGTCCACTGGTGAAGGACAGTGCTGTTGTTGCAGGGGTCTGGGAACCTTTCTGTTGGTTCAGAGCTACTGAGACTGTCCTGCAGACAGAGAGTGAATACTGTCCACTGGTGAAGGACAGTGCTGTTGTTGCAGGGGTCTGGGAACCTTTCTGTTGGTTGAGAAGCCCTGAAGAAGGATGTTTACAGAAATCCTGGGAGAGGGTTTTGCTAATGTTTCCAGGGGTTCTAGGACTGTTCTACAGACAGAGGATGAATTAATGAAGAGACTGGCAATGTATCTTGTGGCCTTGCTAAGCCTTGTCTCCCCAGGAACTCAGATTGCTGAGAACTTGCCTCATGTCAAGATGAAGAAAAGACCTCCATTTGGGTATTAAGTGCTGTGCTTAAACTTGATGTAACTCTGGGGTAGATTCACTTGTGATCCAGGGGTGGGGAACTTTTGACCTTTTTGTGTTCTATGGTTGAACAAATGAATGTACTTTACTTATGATTGGAAACTAATCTCCATTTGAGAAGAGGGGCTTTGTGGTGGACTAAATGAAGGTACAGCCTAGGGGTGGAGTAGTATTTAGAACAGGGACTTTGTAATTGATTGAATGACTGGAAGGTCCTGGGGTGGGGTAGTACTTGGAGATGATTTAATCACACTTAGTAAATGCTGTATTTGGAATGATGTCATGTTTTGATCTTCTCTGTTCTTGGTTTGTCACTGAATAAAATGGAGAGCACCTATGCTGGTATTTTGAACCTTGGGAAGTTGCCTTTCCTTGGCATTACATTATAGAGGAAGAAGGGAAAGGAGAAAGGAAGGAAAAGGAGGGAATAAGGAATCAAAAAAGCATTTAAGTTCTTACATGTGTGCCAGGCTAGGCACTAGGAGTATAAAAATAAAAACCGGTACAGTCAACTATATAAACTGTGCATTCTCCAACACTGAACTGTGAGAATCATGAGCCTCTTGCTGTTCCCTGTGTTCCAAGAGATCTGCCACAGCCCCATCCTGGGCTGGCCTAGCTAGACCGGAATATCAGCAGCAATAGCTGACTCTTGTCTGGATGCTTCCTTCATGTTGCAAAGCAGATGTATCCCTATGTGCCTAAGTAGTATGATGGCCTTATTTATTAGGCACAAAGATGCATAGAGGATTAGGCACTGATTGTTCTTAACTTCAGTTCTTCACAAGAATAAAGAATAGAAAGCAAGACCAGAAGAATGCATAAAGGTTATTTTTTTTCCCTTTCGAACATTGATGCACATTCAGTGCCAATGTTATGTCTATGGAACATGTGTTCCTAGGACATTCCACTGAGTCTGACTTCTTGATAATGAAATCGTTGGACGTTGATTTGGACTGTTGATCCACCGCAAGTACTGTGTGTCCTTAGTGGCTAAGGGGCCACATTTCAATGAAAATATGTATCTCTGTAAGATATTTGAGAATGGGTCCTTGGCCGCATACCCTGTCTGTCCAGAATCTCACGTCCTGCCTACTCCCATTAGGTAAAGGCCTCCATTTCCCTATGCATCATTCTGAGGTTTCCACTTGGAATTTACCAAGCATGGGGATCAGAGCTGTTTGCTTTCCCTCATTTGCAGACCACAGTGATAGATGTTTGTTTTCTGTGCATACAAATGGGCAGAGAGCAGAAGTAAGCCCAGGGAGAACAATGGAAAAAAAAATGCAGGTATGAATTGGCCCTTGTCATGGGTGATTTGTTGGGGGTTGAGGGCTGGAGGTTACCGGGAATGGCTATTTGTATATACAGACTGCATTCTTATTACCAGTTTTGTTTGAAATGCTTTGTGGAAAACTCTAAAGGCTGTTCCCATCCCCAAACTGTGGGATGACGACGAGCCACAGATGTGGTATTAAAACGATTTCAGTGGTCTAAGGAGAATGCTTCCAGTTATGCTATCCTCATACCTTGGTACAATAGTAGACTCATTTTCATCTCAATCCAAGTTGACTTAACAGACCACAAAGTTAAATTTTAACTTAAAAAAAGGTAAAAGCAAAACATTTTTTTCACATTTCAAAAACAATTTGAAAATTAACTAGCAAAGGTAGTATTGACAATGTCTGGAAAAGATTCTGTCTGACTGACTTTTATCTGGTCTGTCCTGGTGGTTTTTAAAATAATGAGCTCATCAAGGGCCCTTCACTTGAATCAGACCCAGATGAAATAAACTTCATGGCCTAAAGTGAAGTGGAGAACTACTTTAAAAATAACAAAGCATATCCATGCAGAGCCCCCTCCAACAAATCAGCATCCTTTCATAGTGGAGATTTTAAAATGGGTCTCTAGGCTTTGAATGTGTTTTGGGATCACTGTGAAATAGTTTGGTCTGAGGGCATTTCCTGAGGAATGTGACCCCTGCTTGCTTACTTTATGGGCCACATATGATGTTTCATCATATATAAATTCTTGAGTCAACCAGAGGTCAAGCTTGATTATTGCCTACCCGATGTCAGTTCAAATGAAGCTGGACCTCTGGGCAGCTGCTCACTCTCCTGGATGATTTGGGGAGCTTTCCTCCTTAGACATTCCCATGGCCTACCTGCAGAAGGATGCCCAGGCAGCACCTTAGTTCCCTTTATTCATTCAATAAACATTTATTAAGTGTTTGCTATGTACCAGGCATTATGGTACCTGTCTTTCTAGATAAGAGAGAACACATTCCAGTGAAGGAGGGAATCATGGCTCCTGAAAGGTTCACAGGAGAATTTACTTGGGGAGGTGGGATGGGATGCTCCAATGAGTGTGGGGAGGATGCCATCTGATCCCCACTCTTACTTGGGACCTCTAAAGTGGCACAATCTGAGCTCTTAAGGAAGGAGGACAGAGCCACAGGGACAATGACAGGAGGGTGCCACCTACTGCCCATTTGCTACTGTTACAGAGTTGGGCACCAACCCTCCAAATCTCTAGGAGCTAATCTGGGGCAACTTAATTCATCTTTGTGTATTCTGTGGACTAGGATGGACCCCCTGGAGTCTTGTTGATCAAGCATGACCCTCCATCTTCTGGAATGATGGAGAAAGAAAGGCAAGCAGGAGCTAGCTTGACGTTAGAAGAAAAAGCAACATTCTGAGTGAGTGAACTAGAAGGGAGGCCTGAGAAAGGACTTACAAAGAAGAGGGAGCATGAATAGACCAAAGGAAAAAGCAATTTAATCAGCAGCTTATAGGCCAAATGACTTAATACAAATTGCTCCTGTTTATGTTCTAATGTTTACAAAATGCATTCCTCACAACAATCCTATGTTCAATTAAATTCAATAAACGTTTACTAAGCTCCTACTATGTGCCAAGCATTGAGGTACAAGTATCTTGATTCCCCATTTATAAATGAATAAATTCTGACTCAAGGGTACCCAGCTAGTAAGTGTCAGAGCTGGTATTTGAACTCATCACATTCTAGCTCCAAGGCCAATTTCACACTGCAAACTGAATATGTATGTATGGATATGTGTGGGTGTGTATATATATATACATATACATATACACATACACACATATGTATATATGTATGTATTTTTAATATGGATAACCAGTCATGTTATTCTTCTGCTCAAAAATCTTTGGGGCTTCCTAATAAGGTTCATTCTCTTCTACCTGGTATCACAAACCTGCATAATTTGGCACCACTTTCTAGTCTCATCTCAAATAAAGCACATCTAAGCACCCCAGCCAAACAAGACTACTCTTTGTCCCTGTGTTCTCCAGGCTCTGTGCTTCTATTCATATTATTCCATATCCCTAAAATGCCCTCCCTCCTCCCCTGTCATCTGTTAAATTTCTACCCATTCCTTTAAAACCCAATTCAAATGTCACTTCTTCCATGAAGCCTTCATAGAGAGAACTAGTGGTCCTGTGTATTGAGCCCTGGGCCTGGAGACAGGAAGATCCGAGTTCAAATTTGAACACAGATGCTTACCAGCTGTGTGACCCTGTAAGCGATCTAATCTCTGTTTGCCTCAGTTTCCTCAACTGTAAAATGGGGATAATAATAGCACCTACTTCATAGGGCTGTTGGGAAGACCAAAAGAGATAATATTCCTAAAAAGCACTTAGCACTTGTCCAGCATAAAGCAGAAATGCTTATTCCCTTCCCAGATTCTCCCCACCTGGGAGCATTCTTCCTCCTTGATGCTCATATAACATTTTGTTTTAAAGTTATCCAAAGTATTTATCATTTGTTAGATTTATTTTTTCTTTTATTTTATCCCCCTATTGGACTATAAGTTCCATGAGGGCAGGGGACTGATGGCATCTAAACTTTGTACATCTCTCAGTGCCTGACAGAAATCAGAATTGTTTCTTATTTGATTGGTGATGGTTAAAAAAGCTCATTTCAATAAATTCAGTATTCCAAGGAAAGAACAGTCAACTTTTTTGTTTTGTTTTTAGAAAATGATGCCCTGGAGGAACATCCCTAAAGAACATAAGTTTAATGATGGAGAAGGAAAGGGGCAGAAAGGGGGAGAAGAGGAAAGGAGGAGGAAAAGGCACTGATTTCTTCTCTGTCATACCTGACTCCCTTTTGGGTACCTTTATTTTTCTTCGGAAGATACCAAATCTGAGATACTGTGGAGGCATTGTATTATATTAGATATTCACATTTCATTAGTTCTAACTTGGCCATGCTCCTACATCTATTCCCAGGCACCTATCTTTTGTCCAGTAAAACCAGAGATCCCTACTTAAGTCCTCTTCTTGTACCTCAGTGTGGTGTGGAGATGACTCTGGATTCTTCATTGGTTTGCTATGTTCGCAGAATGCAATCTTGGGCATGTATTCCCAAACTGAAAAGCTTGCAGGTGATGCAATTGCATGGTGATGGACCATGCGTATGTTGTTTGAGAGCCAGCCTAGTTAAAATTCATTATTAGACTGGTCATAAATGACATGTGTTCTGTCTGGCCAACTTTCAAAAACTATCAGTCTGATAATCTATGCTACCCACCTCCTAACAGAGACATAATGGACATAGAACAAGACATGGCTTTTTAGATATGAACAGTGTGGAAGTTTATTCTGCTTTATGGTGGTTTTTTTTTCCATTTTATGTAATTTTTCAGTTAATAAACATTTATTTTTCTCTCCCTTTCAGGTCCCCCAATTTAAAAGAAAAAAGAAAAACAAACTCTTATAACAAAAAATGCGTAACAGACTCATAATTGTTAGAGTACTTTTGTTTTTCTTTTTTCCTTCTGTAATATTTGTTACGAGGGTAGGTGCTCGATTACCTAACTGCCGTGATGCAGTAGACGGAATTATCCACCAAAAGCTTGCTGTCCCTCATAAACTAGCAGATGACAAATCCCATACAATACATTCAACCTCCAAAATAGTATTTAAAATTCTTGTATTTTTCCATCATGAACTTAATAAACATGAACATTATAGTGCACAAAAAAGAATGGAAGAGAGGATTGTATATGAAACTATGAATTTTTTTGTCGTTTGTTTTTTAAAAGTATATATTAAATTTAACAAAAACTGTCTTGTTTTTGTGTTTCTTTCTGAAACTCCTTTTGTTTTCCTGTGCATTTTTTTTGGTGTTCTGTTGACATTGATCTTTTTTCTTTTATTTTTGCTCATTATGACAATCTACCAACTTCTTCTCCCCCTAAAAGTCTTCCCTTGTAACAAGTAAATATAGTTGCAAAAATGAACTAAAAACAAATCTCTGAATGTAAATATATATATATATGTGTGTGTGTGTAAATACATACATACATATGTTTATATATATATATATGTATGTATACAAATTCTGTACCGTAAGTACATCACCTGTCTTATCAAGAAGGAGGAAGCATGCTTAACCATTAGTCCTCTGAAATCATGATTGACCACCACACTGATCAGAGTTCTTATATCTTTAAAGGTTGTTTTCCTTTATATTGTTGTGGTAATTGTTCTAGTTCTATGAACTGCATCAGTTCATAAAAACCTTCCTAGACTTCTTTGAATCCATTATAGGTGTCATCCCTTCTGGTACAATAATAATTTATTATATTTACATAGCAAAATCTTTAAGTTATTCTCCAGTTGTTGGGCATTCACCCAAAAATATTCTTGAGAATTTAGCAAATAAACTATATTGGAATGAGCATTTTCATAGACAGAATTACCTAGACATCACATTGATCCATATTTTTAAGTACAATGTTTAAAATCTATGTCAACATATTGAATGTTTATAATCTTCAAACCACATAGATAAAAAGCTTTCAAAATGTACAAAACTAATATAAGAAATCAAAACCAGGTAGGGATAGGATGAAGTATATATTATCCCCATCATCCTGTTTTCTATTAGAGTTGTCCCAAAGATGCTTTAAGTGATCCTATAAAAGATGAGTTCACATCCTCATGTATTTTATACAATTATAAAAGGCAATTATTTTATCCACTTGAGCTATAGTTCACAGAAGGTAGTTAGGTGTTGCAGTGAAAAGTGTACTAGAACTGGAAACAGGAGGACCTGAGTTCAAATTCCTAGCTGTATGACCCTGGACGAGTCACTTAACTTCTTTCTATATCAGTTTCTTCATTTGCAAAATGGGAATCATACTTGGAGGGATGTTGTAGGAATCAAATGAAGTAATGTTTGTAAAGTGTTTAGCACATTATAACATTAAACATAAAACAATAACATGTCAACTTGTCCTGGGAATATGTCTATCTGAACATCAAAAA
Source organism: Petaurus breviceps papuanus (assembly GCF_028583685.1). Taxonomy (NCBI): domain Eukaryota; kingdom Metazoa; phylum Chordata; class Mammalia; order Diprotodontia; family Petauridae; genus Petaurus; species Petaurus breviceps. The sequence goes on along the minus strand of NW_027186304.1, from coordinate 35,031,650 downwards.
ATATAAGAATGAGATAAAAATAACTAAAATTGTATATAGAGCATATACATTTGCAAAATGCTTTATACACATTCACTCATTTGATCCTAGTAACAACCCTGTGAAGTAGGTGAAATTTTTATTCCTATTTTATATATGAGAAAATTGAGGCTTAAAGTGTCACTTACCCAAACCAGTTAGCTCATAAGTACTTGAGGCAAGATTTGAAGTCAGGTCTTCCTGACTGAAAGTATTGCATTCTATCCTCGAGGTAGTATCCTCTAAGAAGGTCTGAGGTCTGTATAACCACTCATGTAGTATGTTGGAGAAGCCATTCTTTGGTAGGTTGGACTAGGTGGTTTTTGAGGTGTCTTCTAATTCTAGAATCCTATGATTCTCTAGTAGTCAACTCTTCCACTAGGTATGCATATATCTTTTTATTTTTTTATTTTTGGGTTTTTTTTGCATATATCTTTTTTTAAAAAATAAATCTATCTGCCACCTCTTATATGGAGGCTTGATTAATTCTTCAATAATGTATAGTACTTTGTTCCTCTTTTAGACACTGGCCACATTCTAATTTGGATTACAATCTTCTGTGTTTCTGATTTTGTTTCAGGAAAAAGCTTGGGACTATTAAAATAGAAATTTGCATTTTCTAAATTAAATTAATGCCATCTCCCCCCCCCCAAAGAATATAATATAAAGATAAATCTGTCTTTTTAAAAAAAAGATTTTTAGAAAAGATTTTATCACCTCACTTGGTATCCCACTGATTTTTAATTAAAAAAAAATAGGGGTGGCTATGTGGCACAATGAATGGAGCACTGGCCCTGGAGTCAAGAGGACCTGAGTTAAAATTTGGCCTCAGACACATTACTAGCTGTGTGACCTTGGGCAAGTCACTTAACCTCAATTGCCCTGCATTCCCCCCCTCCAAAAAGCAAAAAATAAAATTAATTATTAAAAAAATAAAAAAATTAATGATAAGCGTTCCTCTATTAGTAAAATTTAGTGCATTCTTATCTGAAGTATTCTCAACTCTGGACAACATAAGGTGGAGGTGAGGAACTGAGTGTTGGTGTTTGATGCTCAGTTTTTTTAAAATTACTTTCTGGAGGGAATCCAGTACTCTCTGCTGTTCTTTTCTGAAAGCCAATTTTAAAACTATTACAAAGATGAAAAGTTTTTTGTTGTTTTTTTCAATCTGGGTAAAGTTATATGTCTCTACAACCCTACATGGGAATAACCGGAGATGTTATATAATTATGTCTTTGGTTTCCTTGAAGAATCAAATCATACTTCGTTTTATGTTCAATAGAGAAAGCTACACAGTTCAGTGGATCAATTGCTGGGTCTGGAGTCAGTAAGACTCATCTTCTTGAGTTCAGATCTGGTGTTGAACACATCATCTCTTGGCATGTCATTTAACCTGTTTACCAATCTACTTGAAAAGGAAATGACAAACCACTCTAGTATCTTTGTCAAGAAAACTCTATGGACAGTACAATGCACAAAGTCATGAAGAGTTGGAAAAGACTAGACAACAACATTTATTATTTACTATCTTACTGGTAGTAGTACTTTACTCCATTACTGATAGTAATTTAAATGACTATTTAGTGATCCCGATATTAAAACTTTCTGAACTGCAACTCTACTGGATTTGACAAAATATAGTTTCTGGCTCTTTAGGTTGAGGAAGGATATGACATCAATCCAAATTCATCAGGACAGACTGGAATGGTGCTAAAAAGTCACTGACTGCAAATTTCAACATGCTTGAAAATCCCAACATTAGAATCACTCTTTGGAGCAAAAATTCTGTTTACAGGGAAGCACTTTGAAAATACACATGCCCATGATATAGGCAGTACCTATGTAGCAGATGATGGCCGTTAGCACATTAACATAGATTTGATTGCAAGCTCTTTAGCAGAGAGCAAGGTTCATAGGAGATGGGATATATCTGAGTTTTGATGTGGATCAGGGGGTAAGGAAAATGTAGGAACTTGACTTGTTTTCAGAAAAAGGCAAACTTAGCATTGTAGCCAGAGAAAAATGTGCTGGGGGAGAGATCCAGGCAATCATTCATGTCCTTGGGAAATTGCGCATTTGAAACAGTTGCAGTACATGTGAAGAAGAGAGTCCGGTTGGGAGGCAGAGAAGTCCCCAAAGGGAAAGGTGACGAAAACCTGCTCATATCTATTTATCAATTGGGGAATGGCTTATATTTTCAAAAATATGACTCAGTTCTCTATATGTTTGGGAAATAAGACTTTTATCAGAGACACTTGTTGCAAAAAAAATTTCCCCAGTTTTCTGCTTTTCCTTATAATTTTGATTACATTGGTTTTGTCTGTGCAAAACCGTTTTGATTTTATATAATCAAAATTTTCTACTTTATATTTTGTAATGCTCTCTATATTTTCTTGGGTCCTAAATTCTTTCCTTATCTATAAATCTGACAGATAAGCTATTTCATGCTCTCTTAATTTGTTTATTGTATTGATCACATTTTTAAAGTGTGAGCTTTGTTCACATGTGTTTTCTTTGCTCATCACCATATTTCTTTCCAACTTAATTTCTGCTCTCATACTAGAGGACTCAGTTAACTCTCTCAGGGTTCTAGTGTGCAACCTTGGTGTTAGGGAGTTATACACTTACTAATCACAACTATACCTTCTGAGCTCCTTTTGGTGTGTTTCCATTTGAACAAATCAGCCAAGATAAATGAACGGAAGAATGATGAAGCATTTATTAGACGTTTACTATGTGCCAGGCACTGATAGCACTTGAGATAGAAATACAAGCAAGCAGCATAGGCCCTGTCTTCAAGGGACATTCTAATGGAAAAAGATAACATCAAAAAGGGGAGCTAGAAAGCATGCAATGAGGGGCAGGTATGCTTTCAGATGCATTATGTGGAAATGGCAAGAAAGTGAAAATATTTCCAAGATAATAAAAGATAATGAAATAATCACTTCCCAGGGGACAGTCCAAGGTGTGAGTGAGAGGGAAATGAGGAGGATAGCCCAAGTGCTGGCAATGACCCCATTAACTCTTTTTTTTTTTTTAAAAGCAATTGGGGTTAATAATTTGCTCAAGGTTACGTGGCCAGCTGTTTCTGGGTGTGGTGCTAAGTATCTGAGCCCGGATTCAATCCCCAGGTCATCCCAATTCTAGGGGTGGTGGTCCTACTCGCTGAGCCACCTGGCCACCCCTGACCCCATTAACTCTTAATTAGCAACATTCACTAAGTAGAAGACAAAGCAAGAATGACTAAAACATAACATTCCACTCTATAAAACTGGGACCATTCTCTCACCAATATACATTTTCAAGGGAGATTTTTTTTCGGGGAGAGTGGGGAAAGAAATAAAACTTAGAAACTAGAGGCAAAGAGTAGGAGACACATATTCCTGAGGTAACTCATGGCACTAGACTCTGGACCTTGGTGTCTTTTGTCTCTTAGGAACAGTTTGTACAGTTCACTGGCAAGTGAGGGCACTCTTCTCCTGTATGCCACGCTCAGGACACTCTTCTGGACTGCTGATGCAGTTTTAAGCTCTTTCTGGAAAATGCAATCCCTTGGCTTGGGATCTGCAGAGATATTCTAGCTCTCCTCCCTTGGCTGGCCTATGAAAGGTTTCTATCTCTCAGATAGCAGGTGGCAGAGTTAGCTCTGAAATCTGTCCCCATCCATTCCTCCTGGATCCACTGACCTCTGAGCTCAGCGCCACTTAATGGTTCAGCTCTTCTCTGAGACTTAAGGTCACCTTACTTAGCACACAGCATCAATGGACAGTCCAGGTTCTAAGATGTGTTCTCAGACCTCACTGAAGACTTTCCCCGTTCTAGCTTTGAGGACTATCCTCAGATCTACTTATATTGTTATCATGCAAATTAGATTCTGGAAAGTAGGATGATTGAGTCATTTTTACCTTGAGTAAAAATGTCTTTTCTCTGTGAGATGATTTTAAGTCTTTCTCTAATAACTACCCTTGTTTCTCCCCTTTCTATTAAGAAAATTTACCATATTATAAAAGGATACAACCTTATATTAGGCATCATGGAGATTTTATTTGAGAAAGGAATCTGATTTGCAGGGTATGACTAGTACCAAGTAACATGACAAAGTCTGGAACTGAATACATTTTAACACACAGGAAATGACATGACTCAGTTGCCTGCATAGTCAGACCATCAACTTGTCAGAGCAAAACCAAAAATTAATACATATGTAGAGGAAAGAATAAAAATGAGAAAAAGATGTGACATGCAATTTTAAAAAATCCAATCTAGACTACTGAGGGGAGCAATTCAAAGTGCATGGTTAAAAAAAATCGATGACAATTCCTTCAAAACAAAGTTAAATCAATTGCCATAACAAGGAGACCAAAAGAGTCTTTAAAGATTGCTTCAGAAAGCTATGGCAATCAAAGACTACTGTGGTTTAGGAGGTAAATTCATTTATAAAATCTTATGGAGAAGGAGGATAAAAGGTTATGAGCAGTATTACCTCATTAAACATAAATAAGCGGTGGAGGATAAAACTCATTAAAAAAAAAAAAAAGCTTGGCAAGTAATCAAACAAAGCAAGATCATCCCAAAGGCATTTAAGGATGAAAATGAAATCTTATAACATACTTTTTTCACTGTCATGGACTGTGGAACCGCAGCATTTTAGACTCTAATATCACAATTCCATATGTGCTCACAGAAGGAAATAAAGATGAAAAAAGCAACTAAACTAGACCAAGGGTAAACAGATAAAGTACCTGTTAATAGTGACACAATTCTGAAGGGACATATTCTCAAGGTACATAAAGGAGAAAAAAAACATCAAAAGGCTTGGAAAACATCCCAGACCTTATTATAAATATTTTTTAAAAGGGGGAAGGGGGCGGCTAAGTGGCACAGTGAATAGAGCACTGGCCCTGGAGTCAAGAGGACCTGAGTTCAGATCAGACCTCAGACACTTGACACTTAACTAGCTGTGTGACCTTGGACAAGTCACTTAACCCCAATTGCCTTGCCTTCCCCTCTCAAAAAAAAAAAAAAAGCAGGGAGGGGGAACCAAGAGAGTATCGATAACTACTCAAGCCTTCCTGACTTCAAATCTAGTGCTCTATCCACTAGCTGCCTGCTAGCGTGTGCTGGCCCAAAGTACTCAACATTGTCAGTCAGCAGGTTCAGTATGAGTGCTGAGTCACAGAGGCATTTCCTGCAGAATGTGAAGTCTTCCAAATGTTCCTGTTTGTAGGTGACATTGTGTTCATCAAGCTCCAGGAGATGATGGAGCATCTTATATGAGATATACTCAATCAACGAATCAATAACATGTATTATTTTTTTGGAGGGGGGAAGGCAAGGCAATTGGGGATAAGTGTCTCACCCAAGGTCACACAGCTAGTAAGTATGTCAGGTGTCAGAGGCCAGATTTGAACTCAGGTCCTCCTGACTCCAGGGTTGGTGCTCTATTCACTGCGCCACCTGGCTGCCCCATCGATAACATTTATTAAGCACCTTCTACATGCCAGGTGCTACGCTAAGCTCTAGGGAGACACGAAAAAATAAAGACAGCCCTCGTCCTCAATGTGCTTACAATCTAGTGAGAGAGACAACATGCAAGCAAATATATACAAAGCAAGTTATAAACACAGGATATAATCAACAGAGGGGAGGGGCTAGAATCAAGAGGGGTTGGCAGAGGGTAATTTTGTTTGGCTTAATTATTTACGTGGAGAAAAATCAAGTAGATGAAGAATAACTATGGTCTAGACTATGACATGCAGTTAGAGCTTGTCCATAGGAATGTATGCATATTCTTACTGGGATTTCTGGATGGACATTGCAAATGGACAATGAACTGGACCCAAACATAAATAAGAAGAAAGCAGTCTGAATCATTTTAAAGAAATTTTAATGACTCCAAACTTATCCCTGAAAAGGGAAGGCAAAGGGAACAAGTATGTATTAATTATTTATTATCTTCCAGGCCTTGTGCTAAGTTTTTCAAAAATTTTATTTTATTTGATCATTACACAAACACTGTAGGATCAGTGCTATTATTATCTCCATTTTATAGGGGAGGAAACTGAAGTAGATAGAAGTTAAATGATTTCCCCAGGTTAGCCAGCTAGAATGAGGCCAGATTTGAATTCAGGTCAATCCTGAATCAAGACCTACTACTCTATCCACTATACTACCTAGCTGCCCCAAAACAAAGGACGATCTTTTGTTTTCTCTCTTTTTTATTTTTATATCATTCATTTCCATAAGATTTTGAGTTACACATTTTCTCCCCGTTTTTCCCCTTCCCACCACCCCAAAACAGCGATCCCACTGAATATCCCCTCCCCCAATCTGCTCTCTCCCATATCTTCCCCCATCCCATCTCTGACTTTCCAGTAGGGCATGGTGGATCTCTATGCTCCAGTGCCTGTATATCTTATTTCCCAGTTACATGTAAAATAATAATAATAGTATATATTTTAAACATTTGATTTTAAAACTTTGAATTCCAGATTAATTCCCTTTCTCCCTTGTCACCCACCCTTACTGGGAAGATAAGCAATTCAATATAGGTTGTACATGTGTAGCTATGCAAAACATTTCCATAGTGGATATATTGTAAAAGACTGACTATATTTCCCTCCATCCTATCCCACCCCCTACTTGTTCTATTCTCTACTTTGATCCTGTTCCTTTTCAAAAATGGATACTTCCAATTTCCCTCCGCCGCAGCCTGCCCTCCCCTCCATCATCCCCGCTCTCATCCCCTACCCCCCTACTCTCCTATATGGTGAGATACCCTATTTAGTGTGTATGTCATTCCCTCCCTAAGCCAAATTCAATGAGAGTTAAGGTTGGCCCATTCCCCTCCATTGTAACAGTTTTCCCTTGCCTCTTCTATATGAGATAGTTTACCCCATTCTGTCTCTCCCCATCTCCTCTCATTATATTCCTCTCTCCCCTTTTAATTTCACCTTGCAAGTATCATCCCTTCCTGTTAAATTGGTCCTGTGCCCTCTATCTATGTATACCTGTACACAGATATACACACACTCTCATAGGTATTCATATGCCCATGTACCCTTCTATATAGACATATATATGTATGTATACATATATATACATTCCTATTCCCTTCAACTATTCTCATATTGAGAAGTTTCATAAGTTACAATTATCATTTTTTTTAAGCAATCAGAGTTAAGTAACTTGCTCAAGGTTACACGGCCAGTTATTTCTGGATGTGGTGCTAAGTATCTGAGCCTGGATTTGATCCCCAGGTCATCCCGACACTGGAGTCTATACTCTTACTAGCTGAGCCACCTGGCCACCCCTAAGCAATTGGGGTTAAGTAACTTGCTCAAGGTTACATGGCCAGGTGTTTCTGGGTGGGTGCTAAGTGTCTGAGCCCAGATTCCATCCCCAGGTCATCCCAACACTGGAGCCGGTGCTCTTACTTGCTGTGCTACCTGGCCACCCCTAATTATCGTTTTTCCATGTAGGATTGTAAATAGTTCAACTTTGATAAATTCGTTATGATTTCTTTTCCCTGTTTACCTTCTCATCCTTCTCTTGCTTCTTGTATCTGAATGTCAAATATTCTATTCAACTTTGGTTTTTTTTTTCATCAAGAATGCTTGAAAGTCCTCTATTCCATTGAATGAACATATTTTCCCCTGAAACATGATACTCAATTTTGCTGGGTAGGTGATTCTTGGTTTTAATCCCAGCTCCTTTGACCTCTGGAATGTCATATTCCAAGCTCTTTGATCCCTCAGTGTAGAAACTGCCAGATCCTGTGTTATCCTGATTGTATTTCCACAATATGCAAATTGTTTCTTCCTGACTGCTCCTAATATTCTCTACTTGATTTGGGAATTCTGGAACCTGGCTATAATATTCTTAGGAGTTTTCTTTTTGGGATCTTTTTCAGGAGTTGATTGATGGATTCTTTCAACCTCTATTTTGCCTTCTGGTTCTAAAACATCAGGGCAATTTTCCTTGAGAATTTCTTGAAGGATGATTTCTAGGTTCTTTCTTTGATCATGGCTTTTAGGTAGTCCAATAATTTTTAAATTATCTCTCCTGGATCTATTTTCCAGGTCAGTGGGTTTTCCCATGAGATATTTCACATTGCCTTCTATTCTTTCATTTGTTTGGATTTGTTTAATGTGATCTTCATTTCTCATAAAGTCACTAGCTTCCCTTGGCTCCATTCTAAATCTGAGGGAATGATTCTCCTCATCAAGCTTCATTTTCCATCAGGCAAACTTGGCTTTTTAAGGCATTCTTCTCCTCATTGGCTTTTTGAGCCTCTTTTGCCATCTGAGTCAGCCTATTTTTTAAGGTGTTATTTTCTTCAGTCAGGTTGTTGACTCTCATTTCATAATTTTTTTGCATTGCTTTCATTTCTCTTCCCAATTTTTCCTCCACTTCTCTTATTTGGTTTTCAAAATCCTTCTTAAGCTCCCCTATGGCCTGTAACCGGCTCACATTTTTCTTGGAAGCTTTTGGTGCAGGAGTTCTGACTTCATTGTCTTCCTCCTATTCCATGCTTTGATCCTTTTTGTCCCCAAAATAGGAGTATAGAGTTGGATTGCTATGCTTGCTTTGCTTCCTTTGCTTGCTCATGTTGCCACTCAATTACTTGACTTTTGAGTTTTTTGCCACAGTAGAACTCTGCTACCAGATAGGGGAGCTTTGTCCCGAATCGCTGGGGTTTTCTTAGCTGCTGGAGCTATTAGTTGGTTGCCTTCTCTGAAGCCTCCACTGGCTCTGGTAAACTGGTCATGTACCCCAGGACCTCCACCCTAGATAGTGACACAGATCCAAGCAGGTTAAAGCAAGAGCAATTACCCCTCAGACTGGATGCTTGGTCCCTCTACAATCTGAAGTCCAGGAGCTCTGAAGCATCCATGAGGTGGCAGCTGCATGACTGCCACACCTCAGCCGCTTCTCACCCAGAGGGCCAAGGCCTGACTGCACTCCTGAACTCCCTGTTCCTGCAAAGTCTACATTGACCTCTCACTCTGTCTTTGGCATTTATGGATTGATAATTCTGGAAACCACCACAGCTATTGGTGATCTGAAGTCCCTCCTGTCAGTGGCTGGTTGTGGCCGTCCTGAGGCTAAAACTTCCAGCTTACACAGGGCTGGGCGCGGCTCCCAGAGTGCTGTGCTGGCCTCTTCCTGCTGGCCTGCTGGGCTGTCTTCAGTGGGAAGTTAGCTTCTCTCTGTCATTTTGTGGGTTCTGTAGCTTCAAAGTTTGTTTAGAGTCACTTTTTACATGAATTGGAGGAGGTAGAAGTGGGAGCAGAGAGGAAGTCCTGTTTCTACTCCTCCATCTTGACTCCACCCCCCAGACCATCTTTTTTTCTTATACGAAATTCTTTTGATGTCATGCAACTATGAAGCATGGAACAAGATACCTCTCAAAAATTGAAATTAAGCATCATCCCAGGTTCATTGGAGAGGCTCATGGTAGGTACAAGCAAGCTACCACTTATCACAAACAAAGAAATACCAAGGAAAAGTCATGCAGTCAGAGAAATGTATGGGGAAAATGAAAATGAACATCAGTAAGACCAAGGAATGATCAATAAGATTGCCTACATGCTCCTTTGGTACCTTTCTGAGGTCAAGAGAAAATGAAGGAGACCCAACCCTCCATCCCTTCCTTGAACACTGAGTGGTGAAGTTATGGGAGGACACAGATAAAAGGCAAACAGGAGGGACAGGTGTGGATGGGCTGCAGTTTGCAGTTCTGGAGGGAATAACCACATTGAAGAGATCACAGACCTTTTTGAGTATTTTGAGCGGTATTACAATGTTTATGTGCATATATGTACATACATGTATGTAAGGATATCTGTATGTATATATTACACACACATTGCTAATGTGATAGAAGAAGATATATTTTTATGAAGTCAGAGGGAAATTATTTTAAAGATTTGTAATGTGAAAGAACATCCTATCCTTTCCCCTAAGGCTTCTAATATCCTTTGCTTCTTACAAGCATTCCAAATTTAGATGATTTATCTTATATCATCATGTCTAGAGGTTGCCTTTTGAACATTCAGATGTGAATCATGTGAGCGCTCTGTGGTTAGATGACTAGCATAGGGAATGTTTGATGTGAAAGTTTTTGTGATGCTTCTGGGAGATAGGCTGATAGAGTTGATAGAGCACCATTCCACCCAGGCCCCCACTCCAATAAATGAAAACAAGAATGTCTGTGCCTAATACACACCAGGCACACACATTCCAACAGCCTTTTGTGTGAATATAATGGACTAGAACTTCTGAATTATATTTGCTGTGAGAGGTTTGATTATATCCTAGATACAAAGATCTATTGTAGACATTTATCACCCCAGGTGGGGATAGGGAGAAAAGATGTTCAATTGTGTAATTATTATAACTTTAAGAATGTGTTAATCTACTTGAGGATATTGTTCTACAAGGCATACTTCACATATGATAAAGCATATTCTCCCTTTAAATTAGATCAGTAAATCACGGAATGTCAGAGCTGAAAGAATCTCCAGTCTAACTCACAACCAAGCAGGACCCTTTCCTGAAACATTCTGGACGAATGATCATTCAGTCTCTTTGATTGATGAGCCCCAGTGAGATGAACTCATTACTTTCCGAGGCAGCTCATTCCAATTCAATCAGTAACCACTAATTGAACAAGTGTGTCTCTAGCACAGTGTCTAGACACTCTAAAGGATACAAAAAAAGATTGTCCTTACCCTTAAGGAATTCACATTCAATTGAAGAAAAATAAGATTAATGTGCTTGAAATTATCAGAGGACAATACAAAACAGTATATGATCAAATACAAAATTGTGTGAAAAAAATACAGAATTCAGAGAAGAGCAGCATTCATTTGGTTAGAAGAGTCAGGAAGGACAGAGGAGAGCTTTGAGATTGATCTTCAAGGATCGGTAGAATGTGGTGGGAATGGAGCAAGGAGAGCATTCCAAGATGGTAGACACAGCCTAAGGATATATAGGGTATACTGAGGTAACCTGGAGTATAGGGCCTATGTTGGGAAATAACCTTTACTAGAATAACTTGAAGGCTAAGAGCAAGAAAAATTATTATTATATTATTGTCATTATATAAACTTAATAAATATCAACAGATATGAATATTTCCTTTCATCTTCTAAGGATATGAATATTTTCTTCTTTTTTTTTGCTTTTTTGGAGGGGGGAATGCAGGGCAATTGGGGTTAAGTGACTTACCCAAGGTCACACGGCTAGTAAGTGTGTCAAGTGTCTGAGGGAAGATTTGAACTCAGGTCCTACTGACTCCATGGCCAGTGCTCTATTCACTGCACCACCTAGCTGCCCCATAGGAGTATTTTCTTTCAGCTATTAAAGCCTAAAGCTGAACTAAGACTTTTGGGACACCCATACAAAAAATAGAAAAAGAAGATTATATAAGACCCAGGTTTTTTTAGAAGTGTTTTGTAAATTGATCACTTTACTTCCAATATTGTCCTACTTCTCAGTGTCCCTTTCTGTACTTCCTTCTATTCTCTTCTAAGTACTTTTATTTGTTATACAATCACTACTATCCCCACTCCTCCAAAAAACTCTTACCACCTCCCCCCAAACCAAGTCTTCTCTTATAATCAATATCATCATACAATTGAAGTTCTTTTTTCCCTTCCACCAACCTGGGTGGTAAATGTCTACAATACGTCTTTGTGTCTAGGATATTTCTTTGGGGTTAAACATTAGCCATGTCTGAAAATGTTTGTCTCTTTCTGTACCTCTGGTCCATCCATCACCTACTCTTCCAAGATTCCGGAAGCATATTTGGTTATTGCTTCTATCAAAGTTATTTAGCCTGTCACAATTGTCCGTTACAACAGAGGTCATCGTCTGCATGGACATTTAGGGGTGGCTTCAATCTCTCTTCACTTTGGGCATATAGCTATTCCCTCTTTAGACTCTATCATTTGAGTTATTTCTATACTATGAAAGACTCTTAGAATCTGTTACTGGTACAAATAGGAAGAATTTACTTGTGTGTTCCTTACTGGTTTCCTATTATAATTTATGACTGTGGGTTCAGGGCCACCTACACCCAAGCAGGCTGTATAAAGCATGGCAAAAAGTAAACAGTCTCTGCCCTAAGATCAAAGGTCACCAACTTTGCTCTCTACTGCTGTTCTTACTAACCCTTCACAATTCTACCAGACTATGAACCCTGTCCTTGTAGACATAGCTTCTGCTTTAACTAACTTCTATGAACTTGACTTTTTGCCTGACCAAACCTGTGGTTTCCTTCCTGTAGTATCCGATTTCCTTAGTTTTAGCCACTTGGTTGTCTAGACTTGGGATACCTATGTAAGTTCTTTTATAGAGGAATCAGAATTTTAGAGTTGAAAAAGACCTTTGCAATATCTAGCTTAACCTCTTCATTCCCTCAGACGACAAAACTAAGTCCCAGAGATGGGAAGGGCCTACTCAAAATCAAACAAATGGTTAGTAGCCTACCCAGGCTCTGTGATTCCAGATGCAGTTGCTTTTTGCTTTGTAGCATTCTGCATTTTGACCATCTTCTTGCTGGCCACCATGTCACTGGGATCAGGGACCATGCCTTGGAGATCATAACCCTTTCATCTCAGAGTATCTGTCATGTGCAAATTCATTCTGCCATCCATGGTGGTTTTGGGAATGGTAGAGGGGTTGAAGAAGAGAAGTTTTTTTCTTATTTGTGTGTCTAATTTGTAAAATATATATCAGCACTCAACAAGATTGGACTAAGACTATATCAATGTGACTTGGAAGCAGTTTGGGTCTTTAGATTGGTTCTTTAGCTTACTGCAAGCAAAGTTTGGAGGACAATAGAGCTAGAGTGAATCATAGGTCATATTGAATGGAAGGTCCAAGACAGTGACTCTCAGTCATCCTAGAGAATAGGGACATGACACTTTTTTTTAGGCTAATAATGTAGCTGATAATTTTTTTGTTTTAGATTTAACTTTATTTTTACTTAATAAAAATCTATTTTCTTTCCCTGCAAGTGCTAACATTGGATAAATCAGGAGGGGACCTTAGGATCTTTTTTGGGGGAAGGGGTTATATAATTTTTTTGTAACACCCAGATTATCTGAGGAGAATTGCCAATCTTTGTAAACTGTGAAGGAGAGATAATGTGAGTCTCTACCATCAGAGATCAGTAATATTAAAGTGATCCCCATCAAAAAAGGGGTGATGCCAACAGAGTAACCTACTGAGTCATGAGGAAATGGCACAAACTAGAGATTTCATGAGAACATGACTGCCAATTAGGAGAAAGACTTGCTGGCTGAGAATCTATTTGAAATGGGTATAACTTTGATTATGTAATCCTGTATTCCTTAATGAAATTTACAATCTAATGGAAAAACATAGAACGCTGTATTTTGTTGTTATTCAGTTGTTTTTTTAGTTATGTCCGACTCTTTGTGACTCCATTTGTAGTTTTCTTGCCAAAGATATTAGAGTGGTTTGCCATTTCCTTCTGCAGCTCATTTTACAGATGAGGAAACTGAGTCAAACAGGATTAAGTAACTTGCCCAGGGTTACACAGCTGGTAAGCATCTGAGGCCAGATTTGAACTCATTAAACTGAATCTTTCTGTTTCCAGCCCTGGCACTCCTGACACTGAGACACAAATTTTGGATTTAGAGGGATTTTAGAGACCTTCCTAAGAATAATAATAATTAACATTTATAGTGCTTACAATTTGCCTGGTGCCTTACAATTATTATCTCATTTAATCCTTACAGCAACCCTGGGAAGAAAATTTGGTGTTATCCCAGTCCTGATCTCTGGCCTGTCCCAGTGCTTGGAGTGACTTAGTCATATAGGAATACCCTACCACAAAACCTTCCCTGATTCCCCCCAAGATAATGTGAACTCTCCTCTGAACCTCAACAACATTGTCTCCATCGCTTTCATGGCATTTTTACATTCTGCCATATACATTATTTGTGCATTTGATTGAGGGTCTGTTGTTTATGGAGCCCTATCTGAGATAGGCTGTGCACTTTGATGACCCTTAGATAGTAAGCAAAGCAGATTTTATGATGCCATGGTAGGCAGGCGACCATTTCTGAGAGCAACAAATTACTGCTACTGTCTCCCAAACTCCAAAAAAGTACCCCTCCAAAATGTTGTGCATTTCCATTTGTAGCATTCCAGACAAGTACATAGATCCTCTCCCCAGTACACACACACACACACACACACACACATACACACACACACACACACACTTCAGAGTATATGACATATCTTTTGCCCACTTCTGACTATTTATACTATAGTGATGAGTCCCTCCTTTAGTTGTTGAGCCAGAAAAAAATGATGACTTGAAGTACCAGACTAAGGTAGAAGTAAAGATAGCTTCCAGCTTATTGGAAAGTTATCATCAAGGAGATAAGATTTAACTCCATTTGAGGATGGAGGAAAGAAGAGCCCTTCTCTGCTCAAGAGTCAGAGCAAAGGCCAACTCTCTGGGGCCTACATCTGCATGTGGAATGTGGACTCTCCCATTAGAATGTGTATACTCTTTGAGGGCAGGGACTGTCTTTTAACTTTCTTTGTATCCCCATCCCCACCCCCCACTTAGCAAAGAAAGGCCAAAGACAATTCCTATCCTCAAGGAGTATACTACATTCTAATAGAAGAGACAACATGTCAATAACTAGGTACATATAAGATATAAACAGAGTAGGCAGAGCCAAGATGGCGGCATAGAAGCAGGAAAACTCTCTGTGCTCCCCCATAACCACCTCAAATACCTATAAAAAATGACTCTAAACAAACTTTAGGGCTACAGAACCCACAAAGTGACAGAGAGAAACAAACCTCCCGCTGAAGACAGCCCGGCAGACCAGCAGGAAGGGCCCCTTTGCAGCACACTGGGAGCAGAGCCCAGCCCCGCCTGAGTCCAAGGTTTTAGCCTCAGGGCAGCCCAACCAGCTGCAGCTAGAGGGATGTCAGAGAGTAGATCACCAGCAGCTGTGGCAGTTTCCATAATTATCAACCCATGAATGCCAAAGACAAAGTGAAAGCTCAGTGTGGACTTTGTGGTAACAGGGGGTCCAGGAGTGTGGTCTAGTCTCTGCCCTGTGGCTGCCACTGCGCGACTGCTTCAGCTCCTGGCCTGTAGATTGTAGAAGGACCAAGCAACCATTCTGAGGGGTAATTGCTCTTGCTTTAACCTGCTTAGATCTGGATTGCATTCTAGGGTGGAGGTCCTGGGGTGTGTGACCAGTGAGCCAGAGCCAGTGGAGGATTCAGAAAGGGCAGCCAACTAATAGCTCCAGCAACTGCAAAAACCCGAGCAATTTGGGATAAAGCTCTTCTCTCTGGAAGCAGAGGTCTATTGTGGCAAAAAGTTCAAAAGTCAAATAATTGAGTGGCAACATGAGCAAGCAAAGGAAACAAAGTAAGCACAGCAATCCACCTTTAGAATCCTATTTTGGGGACAAAAAGGATCAAAGCATGGAATAGGAGGAAGACAACGAAGTCAGAACTCCTGCACCAAAAGCTTCCAAGAAAAATGTGAGCCGGTTACAGGCCATAGGGGAGCTTAAGAAGGATTTTGAAAAGCAAATAAGAGAAGCGGAGGAAAAATTGGGAAGAGAAATGAGAATGACGCAAGAAAATAATGAAAAGAGAGTCAACAACCTGACTGAAGAAAGTAACACCTTAAAAAATAGACTAACTCAAATGGCAAAAGAGGCTCAAAAAGCCAATGGGGAAAAGAACGCCTTAAAAAGCCAAATTTGCCTGATGGAAAAAGAATCTCAAAAGCTCACTGAAGAGAATAATTCCTTCAGAATTAGATGGGAGCAAATGGAAGCTAGTGACTTTATGAGAAATGAAGATACTATTAAACAGATCCAAACAAATGAAAAAATAGAAGGCAATGTGAAATATCCCATTGGAAAAACCATTGACCTGGAAAATAGATCCAGGAGAGATAATTTAAAAATTATTGCTCTATCTGAAAGCCATGATCAAAGAAAGAACCTAGAAATCATCCTTCAAGAAATTCTCAAGGAAAATTGTCCTGATGTTTTAAAACCAGAGGGCAAAATAGAGGTTGAAAGAATCCACCGATCACCTCCTGAAAAAGATTCCCAAAAGAAAACTCCTAGGAATATTATAGCCAGGTTCTGGAGTTCCCAGATCAAGGAGAAAATACAAGCAGCCAGGAAGAAACAGTTTGAATATTGTGGAAACACAATCAAGATAACACAGGATCTGGCAGCTTCTACACTGAGGGATCGAAGGGCTTGGAATATTACATTCCAGAGGTCAAAGGAGCTGGGATTAAAACCAAGAATCACCTACCCAGCAAAACTAAGTATCATGTTTCAGGGGAAAATATTCAATGGAATAGAAGACTTTCAATCATTCTTGATGGAAAAAAAACCAGAATTGAATAGAAAATTTCACATTCAGATACAAGAAGCAAGAGAACCATGAGAAGGTAAACAGGGAAAAGGAATCATAAGGAGCTTATCAAAGCTGAACTATTTACAATCCTACATGGAAAAACGATAATTATAACTTATGGAACTTTTCTCAGTATGAGAATAGTTGAAGGGAATATAAATGTGTGTGTATATATATATGTATATATATATATGGGTATATGGGCATATGAATACATATGTGAGTGTGTGTATATATGTGCACAGGTATACATAGACAGAGGGCATAGGGCCTCTGTGGATAGAAAGGGATGATACTTAAAAAGTGAAATTGAGAGGTGAGAGAGGAATATAATGAGAGGAAATGGGAAGAGGCAGAATGGGGTAAATTATCTCATATAGAAGAGGCAAGGGAAAACTGTTACAATGGAGAGGAACAACAGGAAGGCAAAAGGGAATGAGTCAACCTTATTCTCAACCAAATTCTATTGAATTTGGCTTAGGGAGGGAATGACATACACACACTAAGACCCATCTTGTGCTACTGCTGGAAAAGCCAGAGGGGCATGGGGGAGGATATAGGAGAGAGCAGATTGGCAGAGGGGATATACAGTGGGATCACTGTTTTGGGTTGGTGGGTAGGGGAAAGATGGGGAGAAAATTTGTAACTCAAAATCTTGTGGAAATGAATGATGTAAACTAAAAATAACATAAAATTTAATTTAAAAAAAAGATGTAAACAGAGTAGATGAAAGTAATTTGAAAGGGAAAGGCCTCCTGTAGAAGGTGGGATTTGATCTGAATCTTGAAGAAAGTGGGGAAAACTGAGAACAAGGAGGTGAGGAGGTAGAGTATTCGAGACATAGAATCCAACCAGTACAAAGTCACAGAGATGGAGTGTTTGTAGTTTGGCAGGTAGGTCAATGTTAGCTGTATTATAGAGTGAGTGAGAGAGGAGTGCTGTGTAAAAGACATTGGGCTAGGTGGGCTGAGATTCACAGGTTAGAATTCAGTCTTTTTGATTCCAAATTCAGTACTCTTTCCCATTGCACAACATTTCTTCCAAGCATTTT
Source organism: Petaurus breviceps papuanus (assembly GCF_028583685.1). Classification (NCBI taxonomy): domain Eukaryota; kingdom Metazoa; phylum Chordata; class Mammalia; order Diprotodontia; family Petauridae; genus Petaurus; species Petaurus breviceps. The sequence goes on along the minus strand of NW_027186304.1, from coordinate 35,014,123 downwards.
CTAATGATATTTATGTATTTCTTCGTTGTTTAGTTCCTTTGATACTTTATTGGATTTGTGATTTCATCAAAGTTTCATCAGTATTCTCTCCACTAACACAGATTATAGTCTCTACCCACCTTATCTCGTGTAATTTTTGCCCCTATATTTTTTCATAGATCTTGCAGAGAGGGTCCATTTAACACACAGGAGACATTCGCCCTAGAGTATTCTCAGAAGTATCAATGTAGCACTTGGTCCATATATTTCCTCTTATTTTCACTATGTTGGGGCAGCTAGGTAGCACAGTAGGTAGAGTGTCAAGTCTGGAGTCAGGAAGACCCATTTTCAAATCTGGCCTCAGACACCTAGTAGCTGTGTGACCCTAGGCAAGTCACTTAGCCCTCTTTGCCTTATTTTCCTCATCTGTAAAATGTGCTGGAGAAGGAAATGTAAAACCACTCCATTATTCCTGCCACAAAAACCTTAAGAGGGGTCACAAAGAGTAGAATGTAAACAATGTAGTGAGAAGTTTTTCTCGTCCTTCCATTTACTTTATGTTTATTCTGTATTTACTGATTTATATATGCTATCTCATCATTAAAATGTAAGTTCCTTTAGGGCAGGGACTATTTGCGCTTTTGTTTGTGTTCCCAGCACTTATCACAGCACCTGACACATAGTAAGTACTGAATAAATGCTTTTTGGTTGATTGATTGATCTTACATATTCTCAATGTGTTTTAGCCTGCTTCCTAGTTAGTTACATATTGCAGCCAGTTCTCTATGCCCAGCATAGATCTTTCTATTGCTTTTTGAGTTGCCTGTAATTTTTATTTTTTGAGATTGTGGCATTCAGTGATTCATAGTATCAAAGCATCGCCAGGAAAATATTGGTTTTAAAGAGATTAGTTTTTGCAACAGCTTTCAACCAATGAATAAACATTTGCTAAGTGCCTACTATGCACCAGGCACTGTGCCAGGCTTTGGGAAGCTGGGCAGCACTTCCAAAATTATTGCCAATGCTGTTATATCCCCTTTGCAATATCTCTTGAATGTGCCCCTGTGTCCTTTTGACACTGCCACCATTCTGGTGCAGGCTCTCATCACCTTCCGCCTGGACTGTTGCAATAACCTGCTGATGGGTCTCCTGCCCCAAGTCTCTCTTTACTCCAATACATCCTCCAATTAACCTCCAAGGCAATTCTCCTAAAGCACTGGTCCAGTCACATTACCATAAGATATAGAACAATTGCTGATCTGCTTTGATAGGGAGAGTTTCTTCAATGAAAATCGCAGGTCATGAATTTTTTTAAAGACAGAGAGGCAACACAGTAGATTGGATAGAGTACTGACATGGCATCAGGAAGATTTGGGTTCAAATCTTACTTAATAATCTGTGCCATGACATGGGCAAGTCAGCAACCTTTCAGCCTTAGTTTCCTCGTTAGTAAAAGGAGACCAATAGGGGTGGCTAGGTGGCACAGTGAATAGAGCAGCAACCCTGGAGTCAGGAGGACCTTAGTTCAAATCCAGCCTCATACACTTAACACCAAAACTAGCCATGTGACCTTGGGCAAGTCACTTAACCCCAATTGACCTGCATTCCCCCCTCCAAAAAAGGAAAAAAAAAAAGACCAATAGTATCTCACTCTCTGCCTTGTTGTGAGAATCAGATGAGATAATGCAGATTATTTAAAGTGGTGTATACAGGTGTACTTGTGTGTAATGTAAACATACATATGTATACATATGTATGCATATATGTATATCACTTTGGGGTTTCCTGAGTGCTTTGATCTATAATATAGATCTAGGGATAGTCACACACATATAATGAGATAATATTAAAGCACTTTTGGACCAATAAGTGATGTATATGTATATATGTTTAAATGTACACATATACTTATATGTACACACAAAAATTTATGTTGTTTTAAGATTGACAAAGTACTTTAATGTGTATTATCATATCAATGGGGAGATTTTATATATTCTGCAATATAGATCTAGTAAAAGTCACATGCACTCTCTGTGTGTGTGTGTGTGTGTGTGTGTGTGTGTGTGTGTGTGTACAGCAATAGAATCTAAGTTCTTTGTGGACAGAGAGTTTTGTTTTTGTATCTCCAGTATGTAATCCCTAGTGCCTAATGTAGTAAAGTGTCTGGCAGATAATTGATAAAGACCAGAATATGTATACATATATGTATGTGTGTATACAGTTATCCCTTCTACATTGTGACTTTCCTGATCACAGTTTCAATATATTGCAGGTCAGCATAAGAAATTAAATAAGGAGTTTTACAGAAACTGCAGAGGACATGTGAAGGCCAGCAGATGACACAGAAAAAGTTTAGAAACTCAGAAATGCATAAAATATATGTACGATATAATAGCAATCCAAATTTTATAATAAGCTACTATAAACTGTATGTCCATATATACACATGTATGTATGTATATATTGTGTGTATGACTATTAGTAGACCTATATATTACATTACATTATATTATATTGCATATCTATATTATAGATTATATAAAATCTCCCTATTGATGACCCATGTCTCCATTGAGGTCTAAGGGTTCTACAAGGCTATACCAGTGAAACATGAGCTCTGTTAGGCCTTACACTGTCTGGCTTTGACTTTCAACCTCCCTTCCTCCCCCTTGCCCTGTCAGTAAAGAATTATGTTTCACCTGAGGACCAGTCTAGCTAAGAATGGAGTCATTGGTTGCTACTAAGTAATGTTTCCACTAAATCAATTCATGAAACATGGTGTTTATAATATGAAATATAGGAGTAACCACACCAGTGAAGTCATGGCACTTTCAAAGTATGAAGGATTAGGTAGTTCCTTTCCTCTGCTAATTATTTTTTTATTTATCCTGTCTATAGCTTGTTAGTATATAGTTGTTTGCATATTGTCTCCCACATTAGACTGTGAACTTCTGGTGGGAAAGGACTGTCATTTGCCTTTCTTTGTATAAACACACACACACACACACACACACACACACATATGTAACCCAGCTTCCACTCAAGCCTGGAGGGGAGGGGGTGGTTTATATGCTGCTTCAGATGTAGAGGGAGGCATGACTCCCTAGAGTCTCTCCATGGTGGAGAGAATGCTGAGCACAATGCTGTGGACCTGCTTATGAGACTCACTGAGGTGGTTCCAGAGATTCCTCAGAGACAGGGGAAGAGAGAAACTGAAGGTATGTGGGGGAAGCCAGCTCTTCCATACATCCCTGAATTCCAGCTTGCCTTCCTTCTCTGTGGGTGAGATCAGACCTTCTATCTTTGCTTGAACTTATCTTGCTCCCAGCTGAGAAGCTCAATTGCTTTTGTGCATTTTTTTTAGTCTATTCTAATCTTTGTAATGCCCCCAAGTTTATGGTTTTGTTTAGATAAGTGGGTTTACTCACTACTATTTGTGAAGGCTTTTTGGGTAAGAAGTTTGGTGGGAAGGGTCTAAACCGGTGAGGTTGCGTATAAATCTTATCAGCCTGTCAGTCAGTAAGTGCTTTTAAGAAAGGTGAATGGATTACAACCAAGAATTACCTGCCTAGCAAAAATGATTCTGATCTTTCAAGGGAAAAAATAGACATTCAACGAAATAAGGGACTTTCAAGCATTCCTGATGAAAAGACCAGAGCTGAATGGGAAAATTGACATTCAAACACAAGACTCAAGAGAAGCAGAAAAGGGTAAACATGAAAGAGTAATCATAAGGTTAAACTGCTTATTTTCCTATATGGGAAGATCATACATATGTTAGCTGTTGTTGTTCGTTTGTTTTTCAGTTGCTCCGTTGTGTGTGATTCTTCGTGACCTCATTCAGGGTTTTATTGGAAAATATACTGGATTGGTTTGCCATTTTCTTCTCCAGCTCATTTTGCAGATATGGAAACTTTGACAAACAGGGTTGAGTGACTTGCCCAGGGTCACACAGCTAGTAAGTATCTGAGGCCAGATTTAAACTCAGGAAGATGAGTCTTCTTGACTCTAGGCCCAGCACTCCATCTACTATGCCACCCAGTTGCACTATGATATATGTAATTCCCAAGAAATTTGTCATTATTAGAGCAAGTAAAAGGAGTTTACATAGACAGAGGCCATGAGTGTGAGTCGATTATGTTGGAATGGTCCTCCCAAAAATGAGGAGGTGAGAAAGAGGGTTGTACTGGGAAAAGGGGGAAGGAAGAGATAGAATAAGGAAATTTTATCATATAAAAGACATATACAAAGAGGAGTTTTTACAATGGAGAGGAAAATGAAGGGGGGTGGTAAGAAACCATACTTGAACCTCGCTCTTATTGGAATTGGTTCAAAGACAGAAGAATATACATAGACACTCAATTGTGTATAGTAATATAACTTACCCAATAGGAAAATAGGAGAGGAAGGGAAAAAGAGAAAGGAAAGGGTAATGATAAAAGGGAAAGCAGATTAAGGGAGACAGTGGTAAGAAGCAAAATAGACTTTTGAGGAGAGACAGGATAAAAAAAGAGAAGAAGAAACTGGAATGGAGGGAAATGCACAGTTACTAATCATAACTGAACGTGAATGGGATGATGTCACCCATAAAACAGAAGCAGATAGTAGAATGGATTAGAAACCAGAATTCACTAATATGTTGTTTATAAGAAACACATTTGAAACAGAAAGACACATACATAGAGTTAAAATAAAAGACTGGAACAGTATAATGTGCTTCAGCTAAAGTAAAAAAGGCAGGGCCAGCAATCATGATCTTAAACAAAGCAAAAATAAAAATAGTCTTAATTAAAAGAGATAATCAGGGAAACTATATTATGCTAAAAGGTAACTTATGTGTACACAAATATTTATAGCAGATCTTTTTTGTGGTGGCAAAAAAGGGGGAAATCGAGAGGATGACCATCAATTGGGGAATGACTGAAAAGTTGTGAAATATGATTGTGATAGAGTTTTATTGTGTTATAAGAAATGATGAGGTAGGTGGTTTTGGAAAAAAGATGGCAAGAACTACGTGAACTGATGCAAAGTGAAGTGAGAAGAACCAGGAGATCATAGTGTATAGTAACAGCAATGTTTTAATGATCTGTGATGTAATGTAATGTAAAAGACTTGGCTGCCCTGATTAATACAGTTATCTAAGGCAATTCCAAAAGACTCATGATGAAAAAATACTATCCACCTCCAGAGAAAGAACTGATGAACTCTGAGTGCAAACTGAAGTGTAATTTTCTCATTTTCTTCATTTTTCTTTCATTTTTTGAAATATGGCTAGTAAGGAAATATGTTTTGCATGATTTCAGTTTTTAATGGATATCATTTTGCTTGCCTTCTCAGAGGGTGTGAGAGGGAGTGGGAAGGAGGGGGAAAATTTGGAACTCAAAGTTTAAAAATAAAAGGATGTTTAAAATACATAATAAATTGAAATATTTCTTGAAATAGTATCATTCCTCAAAAGGACTTGTAAATCAATTGCTCTGTGGCTCCACTCACTATTTCTATGACTTCTGAGTCTAGAACATCCCTCCCTGGCCCCTACTCTCCTAAATAGCATCTAAGAAATGCTTTTTGAATGTGGCCTCAGACACTTAACACTTACTAGCCATGTGACCTTGGACAAGTCACTTAACCCCAATTGCCCAGCCTTCCCCCCTCCAAAAAGCAAAAAAAAAAAAGTTTTTCATTCATCTAACTTCTAATATACTACTTGCTTTCACTTTTGCACTAATCAACAATCTGATTATATGTAGACTGATTCTGAAATTATCCCCATGTTGAGAAACAGTAGTTTCCTTTTTCACTTAAGTAATTTAATTTCACTTTTTCTCTTATGGCTAACTTCAATATTTTTTTTTATTGTGTGGTATTTACCACATCTAGTACTTTCCAATTCTCTTCTTTAAAAGAAATTATTACTACTTTTTGTTTTTATATAACATTTACATTTACACTCCCACATAATTCTCTCATGTAATAAAGAAAAATAAGTAAGCAAAACTAACCGACACATTGACTTCATCTGACATTGTATCTGCTGTAGTTCCCCACCTCTTCACTGAGAAAAAATGAAATCTAACTCTCTTCTTGGAAGAATTTGGAAGAATTCATAATATATTGGCACGTAGTAATCACTTAATGAATGGTTTTCTTTCATTCTTCTTTTAACATGCTATTGCCTTTGACTCTTGACTACCATGAAATGATATTATATTTTGCCTTTAGTTTCATAGAGTCACGGAATCTCAGAACCAGAAGGGGTTCAGAAGGGATCTTCCGATATATAATATCAATATATAAGCAGGAATCCCCTTTCCAATATACTAGACAAGGGGCTAGACAGTCTGCTTATAGGCTCCTGCTCATTAGGAACCTGCCACCTCCTTGCTTAGCTCACCTGCTTCTGGTTAGTTTTCATTTTTAGGAAGGTTTTCCTTATATCAAATCCAAATCTACCTCCATGCAACTTCCATAGATCGTTGCTCATTCTGAATTCTGGGGCAAAACAGAGCAAGTCTCATTTCTCTTCTACATGACAGCCCTTCAATACTTGCCGACACCTATCATATGTCTCCTAAGTCTTCTCTTATTTAGCTTAATAGTCCTAGATCATGTCCTCAACAAATTCTGTTAATGTTTGGCTGAGTCTTCTTAGCATCCTGGTTGCCTTTCTCTGGATCCCTTCCGACTTGTCTGGGCATCCAATGAAGATTTGGTGTTTGGTTTTAGGTTGTTGGTATGGACACCCTCACTAAGACTTTGTTTGGGGGGTGAATTAATTCAGAGTTTACATGACCTCACTAATCACCAGATAGTGTACTATTTGAACTTCACCTGTGCAGTGACTAACTTTTCATCAGGCCTCAAGAACCATTCTCACCATTAGAGGGAGCACAAAGGCTGAAAAGTTAGATTTCTTTGCCTTCTTCCACACTGGCATTTCAATGTTTTTGCTCTGTTTTGTCAAAATGGCATTAAATTCAACACTTTGACCCCTTTTGAAAGGTTATCATACCTCAAATTCTAGTCTAGGAGATGAAACATTAGCAAAATATTAAAATATGGAAATTATATTGATTCTAGTCTCCACTCCTTCGGGGGTAATTCATTCTCTCTTCCCTTTGAAATGATCAAATAAAACATGAAGCAAATGGAGTACTGCAGTTTTAAAACACATCGAATTAAGGGGATTAGGGAAACAAACTTTTTAAGAGCTCTTCAGAAAAAGATATCAATACCTATACCTACTTTGTCTTCCTTTCTCCTCTCTGTTCATTATGCAGTTGGGGGTAGACTTCCTGTACACACTTGAGACTCATAGAGAATCATAGGAGAAGGTAATTTACTCCCTCACGTAAGAATGCAAGAATGTACATAAAACAAGGATCTCTGGCAGACTAATTCAATCAGTAGCAGGATTCCTAGTTCCTTAATTCTCTGCAAACTCTGGATTGTAGATGATTGCATCAAGGTGTCTTACCATTACCAATGATAATGACTGCTAGCCCCTCAACTCTTCTCTCCTCCCCCCAGATGCTGGTGGACATGGATACTCAGTCACAAACCAGTGGAATGGGTCCATGTCATGGCAAACCACTTCTATGAGAAAAGCAACCAACTATAATCCTTCCAATAAGATGCATCTAGTGGAAGTAATCTGTCATCCTTCCCACTGAAGGTAGGGAATGGCTACAGCACTCGTTACAGGGTGGGCCTGGGCCAGGCTTGAGTTACAACGGCTCCTGGATTGCTTAGGGACACAGCAGTCATCTCAACTACTTCCCTGACATTTCATCTTTCTGTTTGAACTCCTTTGCAGCTGATGGTAGGGAAGACTTGGCCATTGCAGCAGCTATGGATGGGTCATTTCCCTTTCCCTATACAGGCTGTCAGCACCCCAGGGACAGACATGGTGATGGGGCTGGTAATGCACTATGACCTATATACAACATAACAGACAATGAAGAAGTGCTTTGTTTTTTCTTGGGGGAGTGGGTGGCGGGGATGGAGGGAATGGAGGGGTGCTTTATAACATGCAATTCCTGGTGTGCAAAAGGATGAGCTTATAGTCTTGCCACAAGCTTTTCAAACCAATGGCACTATTGCCACTTGTCCTGCCACTGTAGCCTCAGGACCATTGAGTCTTTCCATCCACCCTGCAGCTGGCCTTCTTATATGAGTGGCCTTCTTCAATTATAACATGATTTCTTTGAGAGGAAGGATTGTCTGAATTTTCTATTTGCATATCCTGGGCTTGGTACATAGTAAGCATATAAATGCTTCTTTATTCATGCATTAATTCATTCTTCCTAACTTGCTTCACTAAGCCCTGCTTGTCTCTCAACCCAAGATTTTCCAGTGCTAGAGTTTATAAAGCATAGCCAATATCCCTTTTATTTTGTCCTCTCACTCACAGAAGTTAGTTCTACCTTAAGATAGTTCTATTTTTAGTAAAAACAAAATGAAAAACCTTAGAATCCACCATGACTTGCTCCCCATTTTTATTTCCTGGAACTCAGGAGAAATTTTAAAGGCAGAGGAAGTAAATAAAGTTCTCTCACCTTGCATATCAATGTCCTTCCTAAAAATGAAGTGTACAGATCTGTATACAAATACTCAAGATGTATTGAAGGGGACAGAATACAGACAGACTAACACTTCCTTTCTAAATAATACTGTCTCTCTTAATGCAGCCTAAGATGACATTAATTTATCTGGATATTGTAGCATGCATATATATGTATACATATACATGCACACATACATATACACTCATGTGTATATATATACACAACACACATATATGTAAACACATGCATATATATACACATGTATGTGTGTGTGAGTTTTATCACCTGCAAATTGTTAAGTATATAAGCCATCCATGCTTTCATCCAAGTCATTGAAAAAATTCTTGAGCAGTACAGAACAAAAGACAGATCTCTAGTGTATTCTGCAAGAAACCTGCCTCCTTATTAATGTCAAGCCATTAATGATTGCTTTTTAGTCTAATTGTTCAAGCCATTCTTGCATGTCCTCAGAAAGGCACATAATTCTGTGTCAGACCAGTACTCTAAACTTTGCCATCTCATTTGAATTCCACTTCAGAAACCCATTGTGTTACATAATACAATAAGGCATCAGGGGAGGATTTTTGGTGAAGGCATACTTTTAGTTCATGCTTCATGATTCACTCAGACACACCAAAAAAAATTAGAAAAATTTCTTTTACAAGTAGATCAGAATCAGAGCCAAACATATGGCTTCATTACTTAATTCTAGCTCTTAACTTATTTTGTGAACTCAATTTGACTTTGGGTTCTCACTTTTTCATAGACTGGAAAAGATGACATAATAAAGTTGTAGTGAATTTCTAAGGAATGTCTTTCTATCCTCAGAACTCAGAGAGGCACCTGGAGCAATAGTAAATACTTAATAAATGCTTGTTAAATTGAATTGAGTATAAGTAACCAAGTGTTCATATATATTAACAAGCTAGAGCAAATGACTGAAAAAATGCCCCTAATAACCAAAGATGATTATTTTTATAGCAAATTGTCATGTTGTATAAATGTATCATCATGACTATAGCAACATGGACTTTTAGAATGAACTCTGAGGTTCAGGGAAACTATTTCCTACCTCCAATCAAAATTCAATTCACTTAATATTTATTAAACTCCTATTATGTGCCAGACACTGTGATAAACACTGGGGACACAAATAAGAAAAAGAGACTGTCTCTCTTCTCAAGAGGGAACTAATGGGGGAATTCAACACACAAAAGCAAGCTAAACATTTTGACCCCCGCTCTAAAGGAAAGGTTTGGTGCTTCACTCTCCAGCCCTCGACTCAGAGGGGAAAGGCAACTGAGGGTGAGTTGAGAAAGTGTCAAACCCAAACCTGAGTCATTCTTCGAGACGATAAGATTTCAGATGATTAGCTTATGGGGTGCAAGGAGGAGGGCTTGTTGTTCCAGAGTCAAAGTCAAGAAGAACAGCTGAAAATTAAGATTAAGACTGACACTGAGTTAAACTGCATTTTAGAAGAGATTTTTGAATATTATAGAATCACAGAGTTGGAAGGAAACTCAGAGGTCATCTAGTCATCTAGTGTTGAAAGACCTCAAGTAAGAGGAAATTCACTACTTCCTGAAGCAGCCCTTTTCACTTTTCAATAGGTCTAATTTTTAGGAAGTTTGTCTTTATGTCCTTTATCTCTGGACTGCTTCCACTCTGCTCCTAGTTCTGTTCTCTGAAGCTAAGCAGAACAAATCGAATCTCTCTTCCACATAACAGCCATTCAAACACTTCGATATAGCCATCCTGGTTCTCCCAGGTCATCCTCAAAGTAACCACCCAAAGTTCCTTTAACCAATCCTCACATGGCATGATCTCAAGGGCCTTCACAATCCCTTCAACCTCACTTAGGCACTTTTCAGTTTGTCGATGTCTTTCTTAAAATTTGATGCCAAGAGTTTTACACAACACTCCGCATGTGTTTGAATGAGGATAGCGTAGAGCAGGGCAATCACTTCCCTATTTCTAGATGTTATGAATGTCCTAATATACTTTAAGATCACGTGAGATTTTTGTTGTAGTTGCTGTACTTTATCCACTATTAACTCATCATGGGTTTGCCACACACTAAAACGCCCAGATATTTTTCAGAAAAAATAGTTTTGTCTGCCAAATAGAGGAACCATGTCCCCCATTTTATATCTGTGAAGTGGATTTTTTATCTACAATATCTTATATTTATCTTTATTAAATCTCATAGTATTAGATTTGGTGAATAATTCTAACCTGCCTTTTTGGATGCTGGCTCTTTTAGACATTTTGTCGGCTTTTCCCCCAGCTTTGTGTCACCTTCAAGCTTGATAATCACTCCATCTCTGGCCTTTATCTAAGTTTTGATAAAAATGTAACTATATCTCTTTAAGTATTACAGGGCTAAGCAGAGATCCCTGGGGAACTCTAGAAATCTCTCCAAGTTGACACGGAACCATAAATGGCTATTTTTAAGTTCCTTCCGAAGAACCAGTTCTAAATCAATCTAATTATACTACTCTTTAGCCCATATTTCTCCATCTTGTTGAAAAGAACAGAACAAGAGACACTGTCAAATGTTTTCGTTAAAAAAAAAAACAAGTCTAAGAAAACTATATTCAGAGCATTCCTGTTATCTATTGATCTAGTAACCATGTCCAAAAAAAAAGAAAGGAAGGAAGAAAGAAAGAAGGAAAGAAAGAGAGAGAAAGGAAGAAAGAAAGAGAGAGAAAGAGAGAGAGAGAGAGAAAAGGAAGGAAGGAAGGGAGGGAGGGAAGAAGAGAGGGGAGAGAGTGAGAGAGACAGAGAGAGAATTTAGTTTGGTGTGTACTGTTCTTGATGAAACCATGCTTGCTTTTTATGATCATTGTTTCAATTAATAGACTGACTACACCTTAAAAAATGAGTTCTACATATGTATGAAGACATCAGTCAAGATCATGTGAAGAAAACTGTGACCATCAAAAATCATCCTCACCTTCCGCCACCTCCCATGTGTTCAGTTCTCCTATGCAGATATGCTGAGGTAATGAAAAAAATCATTGAGACAGTTGCAGAAGGTGGAGGAGAGCTTGGTGTTCATAGGTATCTTCTCATTTTCCTGAAATTTGTACAAGCTGTCATTCCAACAATAGAACATGACTACACAAGACACTTCACAACATAATGAAGAGATAATAAATTCTATGCTAAATATTGATTCTAATTTTAAAAGATTTAACCCATAGATGTGACCATACTCACCAATGAATACAACTTCGCTAATAAAGGGACTTATGTTTATTCATTAAACAAACAAAAAAAGATGTTCCATTACCAGCCTTGTTTAATAAAAACTTGTGTGCAAAGAAAAAAAAATGAGTTCTAGAATTTTGAGAACTTACTTGTCTATAGTTTGAAGTCTTCTCTCTTTTTTCCTTTTTAAAAAACAGAACATTTTCCAATTTGGGGACATCCCTCTCTTTCTTCACAATCTTTCAAAGACTGAAGACACTATCACCACTAAGGTCATCCATTTCATCCCAGGCCATTGCCTTGACCTAGGTCTTGCCACTGAACTTTGATAACTCTGGAGAAGAGAGTGAGGCTGATGACTTTGTGAAACTCTGACTCATTTAAATCCAATTCATGCCCAAGTCAAGACTTCACCCTAGCTATGACATTGGTCTTATTTGAAAATGAAGGACAGGGGGGCGGCTAGGTGGCGTAGTGAGTAAAGCGTTGGCCCCGGAGTCAGGAGGACCTGATTTCAGTTCCAGCCCCAGACACTTAACACCCACACACAAAAAAAAACTAGCGGTGTAACCTTGGGCAAGTTACTTAACCCCAATTGCCCTCCAAAAGGAAAAAAAAAAAAAAAAGAAAGAAAAGAAAAGAAAATGAAGGACAAACAATAACAATAAGTTTCTCCAAAAATGACTTGTCCCATTTTTGTTAGGCTAGTGGGCATGCTTCAATACTAATAGAGTTTCTCTGATTATTAGTGATTTTAAATATTTTTCAGGGGATTATTTTTTTGAAAGGCAAGATAATTTTGGAGCCAGAGGTCCTGCATTCAAATACTGCCTCCATCACTCTCTGCATGTGTGACCTTGGACAAGTCACTAAACTTCTTTGGGCCTCAGTTTCCTCATCTGTAAAATAAGATGAATGACTTAAATGGCCTTTGAGGTGCTTTCCAGTTCTAAATTTATGATTCTATGCTTTATAGTTTGTATTTCTTTTGAAAGCTATTCATATCTGTTAGCTATTTTTTCCATTAAGAATAGATATGTGACAATTCTCTATAGATTTTGGAAATTATAATTTTATCACAAATAGTTAATGCAAAGGTGTTTTCCTAATCAATACCTTTTCTTCTGATTTTAGCTGCATTTAGTATTTTATTTATGAAAAAATTCTTCATTGTTACATAACTGAGATTGTCTTTTTTGTCTCTTATGAACTCTTCTATCCTCAGTCTAGTAATGTTTTTTACAATAATAATAGTGATCATTTACATAGCATTTTAAGGTTTATAAAACACCTTATATGTGTGTGAACTGGCAAAAAATGATTTGACCAATATAACCCCAGCCCCCCAGACTGTGGAACATAGGAATAACCACCCCTTTAACCTCTTACTGGATGCCATAGAGTTAACTTTCCTATATCTCTGTTCCTCAATTCTTGTTAGGCAATTTAGAAAATACCATCATTTCACTGGTCCCAACTATACTATCTTCCCCTATTCATGTCAGTACGGCCTCCCGTTGCTGCAATGCTGGTTCTTTGTCTAAAGCACTAGATAAGTTTGACTTCTTAAGAGAAGACCTTTAAAGGGAATGAAAGAGCTATTATATAATTATCACATCTGGAATCTACCAGCAATGGGGTTCACCCTTCACTGTTAATATCTATTCTCCTCCCCTTGTGAAGAGTAATAAAGTTTTGTTAATTGCTATTCTTATATGGTTTTGATGTTCTTCACATGATCTCCTCTGCACTACAATGTGTTTTCTCTTTTGATCTTCAAAAATACTCAGGGCGGTAAGTGCTATTTTATAAATGAAAAAACTGAGGCCAAAATAGGTTAAGTAATTTGTCAAGGTCACACAGGTAGTAAGTGTCTGAGGCAAGATTTGAACTCATCTTCCAGACATAACTTTGGAAGACATAATCTTCTCTTCTTTGTAAAAATGATGTGATTTTTAAAAATATATTAATCATTTATCCATTTGTAATTTATTCCAGTAAATGGTATGAAGTATTTACCTAAACCTTTCATATATATATATATGGAGGAACAGAGAGAGAGAGAGAGAGAGAGAGAGAGAGAGAGAGAGAGAGAGAGA
>NW_027186304.1:34964322-35000252 GCF_028583685.1 Petaurus breviceps papuanus | reverse complement strand
GAGAGAGAGAGAGAGAGAGAGAGAGAGAGAGAGAGAGAGAGAGAGAGTTTTACAGCTTTCCCAGTTCTTGTTGAAAAAAAATTGTCCCTTTCTGAGTAGTTTATATTCTTTATCAACATGTCAACTAATAGTGACAATAGTGGACAACTTTGTTTTACTCCAGATTTACTACAAAAGCATCCAGTGTTTCTTACTAATAAATAATGCCATCTCTTGGTTTTAGATAAATACTTTGAATCATGTCAAGGATATGCTTTTTAGGGGCAGCCAGGTGGCACAGTGAGTAAGAGTGTGGGCCCCAGAGTCGGGAGACCTGGGATCAGTTCCGGCCTCCAATACTCAGCACCCACACAAAAATAATAATAACTGGCCGTGTAACCTTGAGTAAGTTACTTAACACTGATTGATTTTAAAAAAAGAATATGCTTTTTATTCATATCATATCCTTTTTTAGTGTTTTTAAAGCAAAATATTTTTGTGAATTTATTGATTAAATATTTTTATGCATTGATATGATTATGTGATTATATAACTTTATCATGTTCCTCATGTTGAACCATTCTTGTATGCCTGGTAGAAAAAACAACCTTGTCAATTTAATTAATCTTTTAAATGTTTTGTTATAGTCATTTTGTCTATAATTTTACCTCTATATTTTTAGTGTTGTAGGCTTATGAAGTTTTATTTTTTTCCTTCTGCTTAAGTTTCTTTTTTTTTTTACATCACCTCATTGGTGATTTTGCTCTATAATTTTCTGTCTATCTCTTCTTGAGTTGGAAGTCAGGGACATATTTGTATCATAGTAAACATAAGCTTTCTTTTTTCTCTATTTTGGAGAGCATTTCATGTAGCGTAGTAGTAATTTGTTCTTTGAATGCTTCATAGCATTCATAGAGTTTTTCATTAGTACTTCATATATAATTTGCTTGATTTTTCTTTCAGAGATTGGTTTGTTTAGATATCTTTCCTTTCTTAACATTTTAATATTTCATATTTTTGATAATTCTTCATCTACTCGTTTGTTTTTATTTTGCTAGCATATAATTGGGTATAGTATTTTCTGAGAATTTAATTTATTTTTTCTTTCATTGTTAATTTCCCTACCTCATTTATGATCTTGGTATTTGGTTTTCCTTTCACTTTTAAAAATTAAATTACTCAATGGCTTATATATTTTATTGGCATTTAGGGAAAACAGCTTTTTGTTTTATTGTTTTAATACTTTTTTCAATTTTGTATATCTCTTCTTATTTTCAAAACATCCATTTTTCTTTTTGTTTCAGAATTATTAATTTCTGGAGTTTCTAGTTTTTTATATAATAAGCTCAACTTACTGGTAATTTCTATGTCTCTTTTGTTCAGTTGTACATTCTTTTTCTGATCTCCTAATCAAAAGATTGTATAGAAAAAAATATAGGAAAAGAAAGAACACTTGACTGGATAAAGAGAAAAAAAATGAATTGTAGAATTTTGTAATTGTACAAGTACAATTGTAATTGAAGAAGTACAGAGATTAAACTTGAGAAAAATAAATTTGTAAAGATTTGTGGAGAAGCTGAAGGACAAGAACTAATAGAATCACAGTACTTTTAAGTTGGAAGGGAACTCAGCAATCTTCTACATCAACCTTTACTTGAAAGAAATACTCCTGATAATGTACCAAACCTTTGCTTGAAGACCTCCTAGGAAGGGGAAATCCATCATCTTTCAAGACATCCTATTCCACTTTTGGATTGCTGTCATTGTTAAGGACTTTCTTTTTATCAAATCTAAATTTAAATCTTTGCTCCATGTTCTGCCCTCTAAGAACAAATAGAACATGTCTGATCTCTTTCCCAAATCACAACCCTTCAATATTTGGACAGCACATGCTCTGGAACTACTCTTCCAATCTCCGCCAGAAGACTGGGTTTCCAGATGATGGCTGCTACTTTTCCCATTAGGGTTCTAACAGAACCTGAAGGGCAGAGGATATGTTTTCTAATACTTTTGCTCATGAACCCCCACCAGTGTGTTTCAACATTGATGGTAGGTTGATAGCAATTAATTATTCAGGCTTAATTGGCTTTTATAAAGGGGTTTTTACTATGGTGGTATAGTAGCAGAAAACATCCCCTCAAAAGTCTGTGACAAACTCTCTCACCAATACATACAGAGTTTAGGGTAAAGTAGACTCGAGCTTAGAAAGTGAATATTGTAAGATATCTTATAGCAAAAACAATTAATCTGGAAACAGATCAAGGAGTATGAGTATCAAGTATCATTGGACTACATGGAAGCTATAACCAAAAAAAGAGCCTAGATATCATATTTCAGGAAATATCCAGATCTCTTAGAGAAAAAGTGGAAATTTCACAGAGACAAAGTGGAAATATAAAGAATCTACTGATCATCTCTCATAATAAACCCCAAAATGAAAACTTCCAAGAACATACATAAAACCCTGAGTTTCTAGGTCAAAGAAAAAATACTTCAAGCAGCCAGAAAGAAAGAATTCAAGTGCTGAGGAGCAACATGATTTAGTAGCCTCTACCTTAAAGGAACGGAGAATTTGGAACACTGTATTCCAGAAGGCAAAGGATATGGGCTTACAGCTATAATAACTTACCTAGCAAAACTAAATATAATGCTGCAGGAGGAAAATATAGATATTTACTTAAATAGAAGCTTCCAAGCACTCCTGATGTAAAGGCCAGAGCTGCATAAAAATTCTGAAGTCCAAACACAGAAGTTAAGAGAAATATACAAGATAAACATAAATAAAAACTATTGAGGAGTAGATTAGCACATCATTTCCAGGAATAACAGAAGAATTGATTGGATCATGGTTTCCAGAACTGGAAGGGAAGGGGGTGGTACAGCAGGGGGTACTAGGCAATAAGGCTGCTGGTGAGGCTGTTGAGAAGGTGACTGAGGAGTTGGGACTGAAATGAAACTTGGAAGGTCCCTTCCCGAATAATGAGCCAAATGAGTCAGTCATCAGTCAGGACAAGAGGGCTCCAGAGTGGAAGCTCCAAAGAAAATACAAGAAAGGAAGTCAGTAGTAAAATCCTTGTCCTCTAATGACTATACACACAAATGCACAAAGAATGGTAATAAACAATATGGACTGGAAATCTTAACATAGGGAGACAATTATAAGAAGGGTATAAATGGCTTTGAAGGAACACTGGAGGTATTTGTATAGCAGTTTTAAAATTATTTCTTTCTCTAATCTATCAGCACAAATAAAACAAAATGTCACTGGTTCAAACTATTGGTTCAAATCTTCAGCTTTAATTTAAAATTTCAGATTACTTTTTTCTTTTTAAGGCATCTAAATGTATTTTAATGTATTAATGTGTATTACATTTATCGAATATTATAAACTTTATGCATAAAGAAAAATACATTTTACAGACAGTAACATTTTAAAGAGAAGTTTCCTACTGTGCTTTTTTGCCACATATAACAGAAACCATGTGGAAGGAGAGGTTGTACATAAGTAGGCCTTGTTTAAAAGAAACAGAATAGATTAAAAGGATAGAATTTACATCATGAATATATAATCATACAAGGAAAATTTTGAACCAAGTTGAAGAAGGAATCTCTGTGGATGGTGAGATTCTCCAGGTGTTCCAATATGTGGACAGCTTGAGGTGATTGCATCAAACCTTGGAATGTTACAGAGAGTCCTAGAAGAGATCCATAACCATTAAAAAAGGAAAAGTGTTCAGCCTGACTGTTCGTTTAGGAAAGTCCAAATGGTAGAAGATTGCCTATATGCAGATATGACATGCTGTTGAATAGACAACCTATAGCGTTCACCCATCATCATATATCATGTGGGAACCAGCTTATACTGGCTTGTGAGAACTGATTGTCAAATTTTTAGTATGAGTATTTCCACCTCAGAAATTGAAAAACATTACAAATCAGGGTTTCATTAATTTATTTATTGCCTAGACTTAAGAAAGTGATGGAGAAAATGTTAATAATGTTGTCTAGACGTATACATTTTAGTATAAGTAGACAATAATCTGGGCCCAGAATTAAACAGAAAAATGACCTATATTGCCTTTTGAGAATTGCAAAGCTTCTTTAAAGACCCAAAGTTTCTCCTATAAGCAAAGGTCCATTGTTTTAATAACAATACCAGTGTTATTATAAGGCTATGAGACATGGAACTAAAAATTAATATAACACAAAGAGCAATAAAGAGACATATAGTAGGTGTGAGAAGTCTGAAGTATATAATCAATGAGAAACTTTATTTTATTTTTTAACAAATTATTTATTTTTAGTTTCCAGCCATCACTTCTATAAGTTTTAAATTTTCTCTGCCTTTCTCCCCTTCTTCCTCACCAAGATAGCGTGCAATCCAATATAGACTCTACACATACATTCTTATTAAACATATTTTCACATTAGTCATCTTGTATAGAAGAATTAGGAGGAATGGGAGGAAACCTGAAAAAGAAAAAACAAAACAAAACAAAAAAGGGAATAAATAGTATGTTTCGATTTGCATTCAGACTCCATATTTCTTTCTTTGGATGTGGATGACATTTTCCATAGTGAGTCCTTTGGAGTTGTTTTAGATCCTTGCATTGCTAAGAAGAGATGTATGTCAAAGTCAGTCATCGCACAATGTGGAATGAGGAACTTTTGAAGAACAGCAGTAAAAAAACATCAGGGAAAGGCACGATGTGGAGAAAAGATTGATTAGACACATCGGAAGGACAAGAGATGACAAGTAAACAGCCCAAGTTCTCCCCTGTTATCTTCACAGCATCAGGAGAAGTCAAAAAGACTTAAGCACATTGGATGGACCTCCTGTCATAAATTAATGAGAGTCCATGGATAAGAGGCACATAGGATGGGTAGGCATGGATAGTTTGGGATCTGCACTGTTGAAGGGAACATCCAAATCTATGAGACAACAATTCAGTTTTTAGAATTTTGAGCATTTGGATATAGATCACCTGGAGAGAGAGAAAATGGATGAGGCTTCATGAAGAGAATCACAACAAATTAGGCACAGAGTCATGATTTATTATTAATGGATGGCTTCAGTTGCTCAGTCATCTGCTTGGGTTTTTTCTTTGCCAAGAGTATAGTAGTTAATAACATGTTTACTTGCCTTGATGATTATTTTATCTCTAAATATGGAGGAATCATGAGAATGAGGAGAAGGAATTCTGCTTTGTATCTCATCCTCACCAACAGGAAAAAAACTTGCTACTAGGGTGGAAATGAGGGGAAACTTGAAGGAGATGATTACTCCACTTTAAAATCTTTATAGAGATTAGCTTGTTGACCTTTTGGCTAAGATCAAGTATAGTATATGTTCCTATCAGTAAAATCCATATAGAGGAGAGGAAAGCCAGGAATAGCTTTAAATGTACCTGCTAGTGCAGCTTTCGAAAGTTCAGATAAAAGATCGGTATGGGCACAAGTATAGTCAGTTCTGCTATAACTGGGTTTTGAAAACTTAAATTTGTTCCAACTTTGAGAATATTGTGAGTTTTGAATTTGTTTCTTGATGTCTTCCTCGAGAAACAGCGAGAGAACTCAGAAAACTGTGCCACTTCACAGTAACTCACAAGCTGCATTCTTTCCAATGCCCTCTTCCACAAAACAATCCTCAAGTCTTTGTCAAGGTAAAGGTAAATTTATTGCATATCTTCTGGTGTGGTGGAATGTGTGAATGGAGAAAGCCTAGTTAGCCCTCCCACCCCTTTGCCCTATGGACTCTGTCTAGAGATCCTGAGTTGCCTTCTGCCCAACTTATTCCTGCAGCCCAGAGCCCTCCTGGCAGAGCAGCAGCCAGGGGTTGTGAACATGGCCATTACTATTGTAGCATCTTAATTATTCATTATAATTTATTCATAAATTATGTCACAATTTAGCATAAAATTTTGCTACCATTTTTATTAGGTGCTTATACAATTTTTACATGTCACTGATGAAATTTGTTTCCCTAACCCTATTTTTTCCATCAGCTCTGTAGTTTTTATTGTATGATTTCACATAGTTCAGTGCTTTTGGGGAATGCATATGTTCATTATAGAACTGCCTGTATCAAAATTCTCCTGGGAAATGTGACTCAGGAGAGAGGGAAGGCTCTCCAGAGTGAAATTCTGAAGACAGAGAAAATTAATTCTTATGGAGAAACAAAAAGAAAGTTTTCAGAAGAGATTGGAATGATGTAGATGCACAGAAAATTTGCCAACCAACTTAGATTTTTAAAAGATAATTAAGAAGGTGGAGGTAAGGGCAGGAACAAAGGATGACTATGAAAGTGTGACATGTTAAAAATAAAATTAGAATTGCTAAAGTTTTGGAGGAACTGAGGTTGCTGAAGAAAGCCAACAAAGAAAAAAAGAGTTTGTTTTCATATTAGGGAAAAAAAGAGGGTTTGAGAAAAGATCTCACTTTCTGGTTTGGATAAGCTGATGAATTCTGATGACAGAAAGAATACAGGACTGTTCAATTTTTTTTTATTCTGTTTTTTTGCTATTAAGGAGAATGATCTTTGGAATAGAAGGGACAGAATAGAAATGGTTTAGAGGAAGTCAATAATAATACAAGTAAAGACAGAATATGAAAATGAGTCCCTGGCTAGCTTTTAATGAATTCAAGTCACCTAGTCCAGAACTGGTAGATGTGATTGCTAATATTTCCTCCCTTTGCTTGATATCTACAGCTTCTCCCTTTTTTTGTAGCACTCTATACCTGGAACTTTCCAAGATAAAAATTTACAACTTCTTGGCTAATTGGTGTCTCCCTAATCAGGGAAGGGAAATAAATTAGATGTATATGATCTAGACCATGCCTCTCCCTATAAAATGGCAGAACCTCTTTTTCATGGAAGAATGACCCTGTTATGTTTAATATGAATGTATATGAAAAGCTTATATCAGATTGCACACTGTCTTGGGGAGGAGGTAGGGAGAAGAGGAGGAGAAAATTTAAAATTCAAAAGCTTGTGGAACTGGAGTTGTAAACTAAAAATAAATACATTTATTTTTTAAAATTAAAAAAAATATAAGAATGACCCAGTTCTGAGTGACTGAACCTAGTACTGTTCACACTAAACAAAGAGGAATAGCAAGAGTCTGGCCTAATCAGGTTGCTGAGTCCAAAGAGAGCTCCTCTTTTCCTTTCCTTTCTCATTGATGGTAAGTCATCCTAGATAAATCTACATAGAGTTCCTTGGTGTGTTTTCTGTGTCTTCCTGCTCACATTCAATATTTTCTCTTTGACCTGGAAGTTCTATTACTTGGCAACAATATTTCTAGGTGAGTTAGACCTAAAGTTTCTCTGTTGTCAGATTTAATCAATCTTTATTTTACCCTTTATTTCCAATACATGGCCAATTTTCTTTTATGATTTCCTGCAATGTGGCATACAGGCCTTTTGTTCTGTTGTTTTTCTGTGAAATTAGTGATTAATAAACTGACTCTGTGAGCTCTGTCTTTCAGATAAATTTCTTTTTATTGTAAAAACCTTGTATGTTCTTACAATATTGTTGTCTTTCAATCTTGCTGTAATAATTCTTGTTGCATAACTGTATTTTTACTTCCATTTCATCATTCTTTTTTTTACAATCCATTTACTGCAGTATGTCCAAAATTCTAAGTTTTTATAACTTCTGTTTTAAGCCATCAATTATCTTTCTGAGTTTTTCCCTGAGAGTTTTGATTTTGCTCCTCATTTTTTCTTAAAATTATTTTTTATTAATCTTTCATCTCAATATAGAAGGTTTTTTGGTCATTCTTTTCTCTATTCTCATCGATCAATCAATAACCAATTGATTAATTAGCATTCTAGTAATTATTAAAGAAATATTCTCTTATTTTTGACATTCTTTTACTCCCTAGTATATTTTCAATTGATTTTTTTATTAGATTTTCTTTACTTTCCACTTTATTCCATCTTTCTGTAGGTTTTTCTGTGGGGACTTCCCTATTAGGACTTCTTTCTTCTCACATCCTTTAGTAATATTTAGAGCATTTTTTGCTGTTCTGAGATGATAATGGTAGCAAGGCTTAGAAACAATATTTCATTCAGTCATCTAATAATCCTGGACTTGAGAAGACCAAGTTAAAATACCATCTTTGAAGTCTATTGGCTGTGTAACCATGCCAAGTCACTTAACCTTTCTTGTTCTCACTTTTCTCATTTTTAAAATGAAAGTGTTACTGTTGGTGGAGTTGTGAACTGATTCAACCATTCTCTAGAGCAATTTGGAACTATACCCAAAGGGCTATAAAACCCTGCATACCTTTTTACTTATCAATGCTACTACTAGGTCTGTATCCGAAAAGAGATTAAAAAAAAAAACAAAATAGAAAAAGACTTATATGTACAAAAATATATAGAAGTTCTTTTCTGGGGACAAAGAATTAGAAATTGAGGCAATGAACATCAATTGGGGAATGATGGAACAAGTTGTGGTATGTGATTATGATGGAATACCATTGTACTATAAGAAATGATGGGCAGGATGCTCTCAGAAAAATGAAGACTTGCATGGGCTGCTGCAAAGTGAAATGTACTGAGTACAAAGTAACAGCAATAATATAAAATCATCAGCTGTGAATGACTTAGCTATTCTCAGCAATACAATGACCCAAGATAACTCTGAAAGACTTATAATGAAAAGTCCTGTCCATCCCAGAGAAAGAACTGATGGTGTCTGGATAAAGATTGAAGCATACTTTTAAAAAACTTTATATATTTTTCTTGAGTTTTTTTGTCTGTTTTCTTTCACAGCCTAACTATTATGGATATGCTTTGTATGACTACATATGTATAGCCTATATTGAATTTCTTGCCTTCTCAATGGGGAGGAGGTAAAGAGGAAGGAAGGGAGAGAATTTGGAACTCAAAGTTTTAAAAAAACAAATGTTAAAAATTGTTTTTACATGTAACTGGGAGAAATAAAATACAAAAAAAAAAGAAAGAAAAAAGAAAAATACTTGATAAAATGAAAGTGTTCGACCATCTAGATGGCTCCTAAGAATATTTCCGGATCTAAATATATTATGATATTTCTGTGTCTTTCTGTATATGGCTATTTAAAATCTAAATTGTCAATGAACTTCCATATCTTCTCTTCCTCATTGGAATTGTTTATCTTTATATCTTCAAGAATTTATTTTTGAAGACTCATGATGAACTATGGAGTCTGAATGTAGATTGAAGCATACTATTTTCTCTTTTTTTTGCTTTGTTTTTTCTTTCTCATAGTTTTTGTTTTTTGTTATGATTCTTCGTTCACAACATGACTAATATAGAAATATGTTTAATATGATTGTGCATATATAGCCTATATCAAATTACATGCCATTCTGGGGAGTGGGGAGGGGAAGAAGTGGAAAAAATTTAGAACTCAAAATTTTATGAAAGTAAATGTTGAAAACTAAAAATAAATAAATATTTTTCAAAAAAGAATTTATTTTGGGGTGGCTAGTTGGCACAGTGAGTAAGAGTGCCGGCCCCAGAGTCGGGAGGACCTGGGATTGGCTCCGGCCTCAGATACTTAACACCCACACAAAAAACTGGCCATGTAAACTTGGGCAAGTTACTTAACCCCAATTGCTTTTAATAATAAAAAAAGAATTTATTTTTTAAATACTTATAGTAGCCCTTTTTGTGGTGGCCAAGAATTGGACATTGAGGGGATACTCATCAGTTGGGGAATGGTTGAACAAGTTGTGGTATATGAATGCAATGGGATACTATTGTTCTAAAAGAAATGATGAACAGGCAGATTTCAGAAAAACCTGGAAAGACTAATATGGACAGATGCTGAGTGAAGTGAACAGAACCAGGAGAACATTGTACATAGTAACAGCCACATTGTGTTATCATCAACTATAATAGACAGCTCTTTTCAGCAATACAATAATCCAAGAAAATTCCAAAAGACTCATGATGGAAAATGCTATCTCCATCCAGGGAAAGAACTACGGAGTCTGAATGCAGATTGAAGAATATTATTTTCTCTCTCTTTTTTTTTCTTTCTCATGGTTTTTCCCTTTTGTTCTGATTCTTCTTTAACAACACGATTAATGTGGAAGTATGTTTAACATGAAAAAAATTATTTTTGAGAATTTCTCATCCTTTCAGGGGTTACTTTTCTTGTAGAATTTTTGGCCTATGCTTTCTCTGATCCTTTTGAAATCTGCTCTCCCTAAATCTAATGTGATGCTAGACTATATTTATCTTTCTTCTCTTTACCTATTACACATTTTAAAAGAGAACTTTAAGATTCTTCACAAAGTTCCCATCAATTTACTTTGGCAACCAGTTTATAGGGTCATAAATCTAAAACTGGAAGGAATCTCAAAGACCATATAGTTCCTTTCATTTTACAGTTTAGAAAACTGATGTCCAAAGAAGATAAATGACCTACCCCATGTCATACAGGTAGGAAGTGACAGAGGCAGAATTTGAAACCAACTTCTCTGACTTCAGTATTAGTGTTATTTCTGCTATGTCATGCCTTGGTATAAAACAGATCAGTTCTCCTAATTACTTCTTTCACCTTTTGAAGGATAAAATTTTCATTAATATAAGCCAGAAAATTATTAGCTTCTCTCCTTTTGACAGAGAGAAAAAGCTCTAGCAGATGAGCAGATAACCTAGAAATTGAAGTTCATCATTACTGTAGCTTATGTGATTCCCTCTTCTCACATGTGGGGAATCCATAATAGTTACCCCCAGGTCCAAGGTATTCTCTGGTTCCACATCATAACTGCAGGTCAAAATCATAATTCATGAATCTCTATGATTATGTTTACTTTTTTCTTCAGTCAGCTAAAAGACAACCAATTAATAACAAAGGCATTTAATGAAATAGTAGAGTAAGAAAAATCCCAGTAGAATGGCCCTCCCTCCACTCTCTCCCACAAATACACACGCTTTCAGCGGGGAGAGTGAACTCACATAAGAATTCTTCATTAGGGACATAGTGATCATCAGTGGTCAAACCATACACATGAAGAGATAACTTCTGATTCTATGGAGCCATTAAGGTTTTCTTGTGATATCATTTTGCAGCTTTCCACTGGGGGTGATGTCTCTACTTGGTACCTTGCTTTCGGTTACTGCTGGTGTGGTGGTGGCTGCTAGTGACTTGTAGCTAGGTAGCCTCAGTTAAGCACAGCTCTGCTATTCTTTGGTAGTCTCATGGTGGTTAGCAGGTGCCATGGTTTGAACTGGGCATCACTCCCTGCTACCAGCTTCATGTCTTAGGGTCTAACAAAGGCCATCTCATCTCACTTCTGCTGAAAGTTTAGTTGGTTGAACTTTTCCCTGACATAGGCAGGCAGAGAACTTTTTAGAGCCACTGAATGATATCTTCTATTGTCTTTCTGCAGAATTCACCTTCAAAATGATATTAAAACCTAGCCCTTTTTATATCTAGGAAACTGGTTCATTCATATGTCTCCCAGTCAATCTTCCTTGCAGAGATCCACACTAAACTAACATAATCCAGGTCTTTCCTTTCTTGACCCTTTTCATTAGGTAGAGATAAAAACTTTCTGATGTTGATAACTATCTCACTTAGGATTGGTCATTTCCAAGATCCTCTCTTGTTCTCTTGCTTAGCATGCAAATGAACTTGAACCAGAACAAAATGCAGGACAAGATTTTCCACCTACATAGTCACATTCTTGCCTTTATTAGGCATATCTGTCAGCAGCAAAACTTCTTAACTTTGGTGCTGTTTCAAACAGTGAAAAACCTCACTATCTGCCTGCACTCAAATCGTGCTTCCATACCAGGTTTGTTATCTGTGTCCTGAACTTCTCATCTATTTTCCCTTTTGATTCACGTAATTTGTAATATTAAAGAAATAAAACCTTCTGAGGAAAAGTTTACTGAAGACTTTCCTGGAGACAGAAGATAAGGAAAAAGCAAATTAGTCCAAAACATTATCTGAGGAAAGCTCCTATGAAGCATAAAAGAGTATTTAGGATCGAACTTAATGTTGGGGGTGGTGGTAAAGGGTCATGTAGAAAATATCAAATAGTAATGACAATAATACAAATAACTCACATTGCTGTATTACTTTAAGGTCTTCAAAGTGCTCACTTCATAATAATTCCATAGAGATAGCGTGGTTCAGTGACAGAGTAATGGGTTTGGAGACAGAGGACCTTGGTTCAAATAATGGCTCTGGAACTGTCTGTGTGACCTTGAGCAAGTCATTTAACATCTTTAGGCTTTATTTTCTCATCTGTAAATTGAAGGAGTTGGATTGGATTGAGGGCCTAAGGTCTTTTCCAGCTCTAAATTTGTGCTCTTAAGGAAGAATGGGTTAGGTTTGTGTAGAAATGAATACTAGGGAAGACACACACACATTTGGTTAATATTTTGGTTCTTTTTATTTAATTTATTGTATGGTAATTAAATATGTGTGTATACATAATGCCTTTGGTTGAATTTAAACAACTAATTTATTTTTATTTCAAGTCACCATCTTGAGTGGAACTCAGTTTACCTCTTCTGTCAAATGAGGGGATAGACTAAATGATCTCTAAGGCACTTAAGCTCTAACATGTTATGATTCATTATGCTTGAAGTAGATAACACATATCTCCAATCACATATATAGCCACAGACCTTCTGAAAAGTTATCTTCCATTCAGTAGTTGGTGCTTGAAGACAAGTCTATTTCTGGAAAATTGACTAATGAAATATACAGAATATTGACAAGAGCTATCCTTTCTTGAAAAACAGTGAATCTACTGAAATATACTTTTACTTATCTATGCTCCTTTCAAACAACAATTTCAGAGAGAGAGAGAGAAGAGAAGAGAAAAGAAGAGAGGGGAGGAGAGAAAAGAGGAGAGAGAAAGAGGAAGATGAGACTTGGAGATAGAGAGGGAGAGAAAAAAAGGAGGTAGTTAAAATTTTGCCAAGTTCTCTTATTCTCTGAGTCTCTTGCTTAGTCCTGCTTCTCTGTGGTCACTACTTCAGCACAGGAAGCAATTTTGCAAGCATTTATATGGCTATGAGCCCTGTATGAGTCAATTGGATTGCTTTTTTTTGTCATCTCTCTAACAGTTTATAGAGCAGCCTAACCCTTCTCTCATACTGCATCATGACAAACAGTCTTAAATTCTGTCCTTTTGAGGAAGAGTGCATAAGAGAAAAATACCAAAGCATCTCTCTGCATGAGATCAGGGTAGAAAATTAGTACCAAACACTTTTTTTTTCCTCTTTTAAAATCATCCTCTGTATGACTAAGGCAGATAGGCAACTAGGCAGATTCGAACAATAGCAGTTCTTGAATATCTGGGTTTTTCTCCCTGTATTGTGCTTTGTTCTTCTGGCTTTGTGTGTGTGTGTGTGTGTGTGTGTGTGTGTATGTGTGTGTGTGTCTTAGATTGGCACTACCATTTTTCTAATTAATTTAAATTGCAAATACCTTTCCTAAGTGTAAAACACTTTCTGTGAATATTTACCAGAAAGTCATTAGGCCATTTGAAACCTAGTCTATATCATATCAATCCAAGCTAGCACTTAACTATGCTGAATAGAAAGTATAAGTTATGCAAATGAAACTAATGGCAAGGATAAACCAAGACAATAGAAAGCCCAGAAATATTTCTAATTTCCATAGGGAAAACAGATTTACTTTTCTAACTATGCATTGATTAACCACTATAAAAATTCACTTGTATTCCTTGGGTATCCATTAACATTGGCCTGTTGGGGGAGCATGCAATTACTTAACATCCACTCTAACATCTTAAAATCTTAGATGGTTAAAAAGCTGGAAAAAAAACCTTAAAGCTCATTAGTACAACCTCCTTGTTTTTTATAGTTGAAACTGAGGCCTATTGAACTGAAGTGACTTGTGTGATGTCATAAGGTAGTAAAATGGGAGACTTGGAATTCTCTCAAATAGTAGTAGTAGTAGTAGTAGTAGTAGTAGCATCAACAGCTAGTGTTTATATAGTACTTACTATGTACCAGGCTCTGGGCTAAGCACTTTGTAAATATTATCTCAATTGAATCTCACAACAATTCTGGGAGGTAGGTGCTATTATTATCATCCCCATTTTACAGTTGAGGAAATTGAGGCAGACAGAGGTTAAGTGACTAGCCCAGAGTCACACAACTAAGTCGCTGAGACTAGATTTGAACTCAGGTCTTCTTGACTCCAGGCACTCTGTTCTAATGGCAACTGTTTTCTCCAAAGTCTTTCTGAGGAATTCACCTTCAAGGTGAAGTTAAAACCTAGCCTTTTCTATAACTAGGGAAATGACTCATTAATAGGTTTTTGTCACAGGTCAACTTCTGCCATAGAGCTCCACCCTAAAGATTACAAAACCCAGTAAGTCATTCTAGCAGTCCACAAAAGTCTCCCTTAGGATATCCTAGGGCAGAAGTCAGCCAGTCAATAAGCATTTATTGAGGACCTATTATATGCTAAAAGCTATGGCTACAAAGAAAGATAAAAAGAAGTTTCCTACTCTAAAGCAGCCCATAGTCTAATGAGGGAGACAACATGCAAACCATTATGTACAAACAAGAAAAAAATACAGAAGAAACTAGAAATAATGTTGGAGAAAAGGCACGAGTATTTTTTTTATATTTTAACATTCACTTCCATAAGATTTTGAGTTCCAAACTTTCTTCCCATCCCTCCCATTTTTATGATTTCTTTGGGATACAGTCCTAGAAGTGGTATTGCTGGGTCAAATGATAAGCACATGTTTATAGCCCTTTGAGCATAGTTCCAAATTGTTCTTCAGAATGATTGGATTGGTTCACAACTCCATCAACAATGCATTAGTATTCCAATTTTCCCACATCTTCTCCAGCATTTATATTTTTCCCATTTTGTCATGTTAGCCAACATGATAGGTGTGATGTGGTACCTCAGAGTTGTTTTGATTTTCATTTCTCTAATCAATAGTGATTTAGAGCATTTTTTCATATGCCTTTAGATACCTTTAATTTCTGCATCTGAAAACTGCCTGTTCATAGCCTTTGATGATTTGTCAGTTGGGGAAC
Organism: Petaurus breviceps papuanus; assembly: GCF_028583685.1. Taxonomy (NCBI): domain Eukaryota; kingdom Metazoa; phylum Chordata; class Mammalia; order Diprotodontia; family Petauridae; genus Petaurus; species Petaurus breviceps. The sequence goes on along the minus strand of NW_027186304.1, from coordinate 34,985,228 downwards.
GATTTGTATTCTTATACATTTGATTCAATTCTCTCTATATTTTCTAAATGAGGCTTTTATCAGGGACACTGGTTGTAAAAATTGTTTCCCAGCTTTTTGTTTCCAGAAGTCATGATTCAAAAGTGGGATTGAAAAAGGTTTCCTTTAGGGTGGGATATTAACTAGTACTTGAAGGAAGTCAGGGAGGGCAAGGAGAGATGAGTAGGGAGACCATTTCAGGCACAGGTGACAGTCAGTGAAAATTGTCAGAGTCAGGAGGTAGAGTGCCTTATTCAAGAAGCAGCAAGGAGCCCTCTTCCAGAGAAGGCTCTCACGCTGCCGTTGCAGCCATGTCTCTTGTAATCCCCGAGAAATTCCAGAACATTTTGAGAGAGCTCAAAACCAACATTGATGGACGGCAGAAAATAGCTATTGCCATCACAGCCATCAAGGGTGTGGGTCGAAGATATGCTCATGTAGTACTGAGGAAAGCAGACAGTGACCTCACCAGGAGGGCTGGTGAGCTCACTGAAGATGAGGTGGAGTGCCTGATCACCATCATGCAGGATCCCCAGCAATACAAGATTCCAGACTGGTTCCTTAACAGACAGAAGGATGTAAAGGATGGGAAATATAGCCAGGTTCTGGCCAACGGTCTGGACAATAAGCTTCGTGAAGATCTGGAGCGACTGAAGAAGATCCGGGCACACGGTGGACTTCGGCATTTCTGGGGTCTCTGGGCGAGGCCAGCACACCAAGACTACAGGCCGCAGGGGTTGCACTGTGGGTGTGTCCAAGAAGATGTAAACTACTTCACTGGCCTTGTCTATTAATAAATAGTTTATAACAACAACAACAAAAAAAAGCAGCAAGGAGGACAGTGTCAGTGGATTGCAGACTATGTGAGGGTGAGTAAGGTTTAAGAAAAATAGGAGAGGTCCAGGTTATGAAGTCCTTTGAATGCCAAATAAAGGATGTTACATTTGATCAGGAAGATAATAGGGAGCCATTGGAATTTATTGAATAGGGAGGTGACATGGACAGATTCACACCTTAGGAAATTTCACTTTGACAACTGAGTAGGAGGATGGATTGGTATGAGGAGAGACTTGAAGCTATTGTAATAGTCCTTGCAATAGGTGTGAGGTAAAGACCTGCACAGGGTAGTGGTAATGTCAGTAGAGAGATGGAAATGTGATGGCTATTGCCAAGGTAGAATTGATAGAATTTAGTAACAGATTAAATATATGAGGTGAGAGAAAGGAGGAGTCTAGGAAGGCTTCCTATAGAAGGTGGGATTTTAATTGGAACTTGAAAGAAGTCAGTAGTCATAGTGGAGGAGGGAGAGTACTCCAGGCATGGAAGACAGCTAGGGAGAATGTCCAGAATCAGAGCCCATGGAATAGGCAGGAGGCCAGTATCACTGAATCCAAGAGTATGTGTCAGGGAGTGAGGTATAAGAAGCCTGGGAAGGTGGGAGAGGGCTAGATTATGAAGAGCTCTGAATATCACACAGCACTTTGTATTTGATCCTGGAGGCAATTGAAAGTCCCTGGAGTGTACTGAGTAGGGGAGTGATATGATCCAACCTACACTTTAGGAAAATCATGTTAGTGACTGAATAGAGGGTAGATTGGAATGGAGGCAGATTTGAGGTGGGTAGATCCATGAGTAGTTTATTCCAATAATCCAGGTGTGAGGTGATAATGGCCTATGCTAGAGTGGTGGTAATGTTAAAAAAAAAAAAAAGAAAAGGAAGTATTTTCAAGAGGTTGAAAAGATGAAATTGACAGGCCTTGGCAACAGGTTGGATATGGGGGGGCAAGAGATAGTAAAGAATCCAGAATAACTCTTAGGTTATGAGCCTGAGGGATTGGGAGGATAGTGTTGCCCTCTACTATAATAGGGAAAGTAGGAGATGGGGAGGATTTAGGGAGGAAATAACAAGTTCAATTTTGTACATATTGAATTCTCCTCATGGAAAGACAGAGAAATTTGGACTAATTGATAGTAGACTTAAAGACTGAGTTGGAAAAGATCTTGGTGATCATCTATAGTTAGGTAGAATGACTAAGCAGACCAAAAAGTATCGACAAATATCAATATGAAGAATTTTTAGCAAAAAGTCCCAGGTTTCTATCCTTAGTCTCACTTTGTTCAAAACATTCACCAATGACTCAGATGAAGATATAGATGAAAAGGTCATCAAATTTGTAGATATGAAGCTGGAGGGAAAACTAAAAATTAGATGTCAAAACCAGCTTCCAAAATTCTTTACAAATTAGAATTAGTTGTTAAAGGAAACAAAGTGAAATTTAATAGGTATAAATGTAAAGTCTTATACTTAGCTTTAAAAAAATCAATTATATACAGTTAGGATTGGGGAGATGTGGCTAGGGAGCAGCTCATGTTAAACATACCAGAGAATGTTAGTGGATTTCAAGCTCAATACGAATTATTAGTGTGACATCATAATCAAAAAAGTTAATGCAGCATTAATAGATGTATAGTGTTTAATGTGAAGATAAATGTTCCATTCCATTGTGTTCTGATTAGACTATATTAAGTACTATGAAAGTAAATGAGATAATTGTATTTTTTTTTTTAAGCAATCGGGGTTAAGTAACTTGCTCAAGGTTACTCAGCCAGTTATTTCTGGGTGTGGTGCTGAGTGTCTGAGCCCGGGATTCGATCTCCAGGTCATCCCAACACAGGAGCCGGTGCTCTTACTCGCTGACCCACCTGGCCATCCCTAAGCAATTGGGGTTAAGTAACTTGCTCAAGGTTACACGGCCAGGTGTTTTTGGGTGGGTGCTAAGTGTGAGCCCGGGATTTGATCTCCAGGTCGTTCTGACACTGGAGCCGATGCTCTTACTCGCTGTGCTACCTGGCCACCCCAATTGTATGCTTTATAAACCAAAATGAACCTAAGATGGAGTGAACTTCAAATTCTGAATTCCCCACTTGGCTCAACTCCTTCTGTCATCTTTCTCCTAGAAACTCCAGGTCCAAAGATCAGAGCTGGTGGATTCTGGGGTTGTGTATCCATGGCAGCAACGACTACACTCATATAAAATCAAGATCTGTTCTACTGAATAAAGCACTAGAAATATTAAATACACAGTTAAGCAGTTGTTTTACTTAAGCAGTGGCACAAAGAAACATAACAAAAGAGTTGTTCCCCAGGGCCTTCCATAGTCTATAAAAAGGTAATCAATGACCAATGCAGAAGTAAAGGTTTATTCCACAAGATTTAAGGAAATCTGGAGGGGCTGGAGAGGCAGTTCTATATGCTTCTCAGAGAGGCCTTTCTCTTCCAAACAGCTGCAGGATGAACAACAATTGAGGGCCTGCATCTTGCTTGTCAAATATTTGAAGACAGCTGATACGTACTACCTGAACCTCAAACAATCTTGTCTTTATCATTATCTTAAACAAGTCCAATTCTCTCAGCTGATCCTCATACGGCATGGACTTGAGGCCCTTCACCATTCTGATTTCCCTCCTTGGACGATGCTTCAAATTATTAATATCCTTCTTAAACTGTAAGTTCCCTGAGGGCTGGAATGTTTTTTTTAGTTTTGTTTTCTTTTAATATTCTCAACATATAGCACAGTGTCTTGAGAATAATGTGTGAACATAATACGTGTTTAATAATTTTTTTTGATTGGGTTGAATCAAAGAGAGGGGGACTAGAATGCGGACAGGATATATAAGAATTAGAAATAGAAATATTTAGCCTACATCAAGACAAGTCTTGGGAGACAATATCCCTCTGTCAATATTTAAGGGCTGTGATATAGAAGAGGGATAAGATATGTCATGCTCACTCCAGGAGGTCAAAAGTAGGACTAGGAAATAGAAGCTAAAGAGATAAAGATTTTGGTTCAACATAAGGAAAAACTGTGTAGTAATTTAGATTTCTCCACAAATAAAATGGGCTGTCTGAAAGGATACCAGATTCTCCACCGCAGGAGATCTTCCAGCAATCCAGAGGGCATCCTCTAAGAGATGCTGTAGAAGGAACTAAGATGTAGGATTTAGATGGGCCTTTGACTGGATAATCTTGGGCTATGATTCTGATTCCATAAAGAGAATAGTGGGAAAAATTCTTTAAGAAGTAGAAAATAGTAGTAAGCACAGAAGGTTATTTTTACAAGCCTTTGAAGATAAACATGAGCAAAACTCATACCCATTTGCACCAGTAAAGGAAATAAATTTTTCAACTGTATTCCCTAATCAATCAACAAGCATTTATTAAACTCTCATTATGTTCCAGGCCCTGAAGAGCTTACATTCTACTAGAGGGAGGAAACAAGTTTATGTAGAACTTTTCTTTTTCTATTAAAAACAACTTAACTACTATTTGTACTATGGAATTTTGAATGTTTCTGTAGCAAACACAAATACTCTGAAGTGGAAGCCAAAACTCAGTGAGATGAGCTTTGGATATGGAGATTTTGATGTACAAAGTATCTTTACTTTCTTTTTTTTCAATTTATTTATTTATTTTTAGTTTTCAACATTCATTTCCACAAGATTTTGAGTTACAAATTTTTCTGTCTTTTCCCTACCCCCACCCTAACATAACAAGCCTACTGAAACCCGCTTTCCCCAATCTGTTCTCTCTTATATCCTTCCCCATTCCCCCCCAACTTTTTAGTAGGGCAAGGATGTGTATCTTTACTTTCAACAAGAGGTGATAATAGAGCCTGATGTGAATAATTTTTATTATTATCTTTATTTTTTTTGGAGGGCAATTGAGGTTAAATGACTTGCCCAAGGTCACACAGCTAGTTTTTGTGTTAAGTGTCTGAGGCCAGATTTGAACTTAGGTCCTCCTGACTCCAGGGCTGGTGCTCTATTCACTGAGCCACCTAGCAGCCCCTGATGTGAATAATTTTTCTTAAAAAATCATCTTTAAAGTGAAGTGTCTATATTTGGGTTACTAAGAAAAATAAACACACAGAAGCAAAACTAATGTTCTTAGGTGGAAAAACAAACACATTAATGAATCGAACACTTTCTTATTTCTAAAACATTGATATATTTTGCTCAAAAAATACAGCAGATAGTATTGTTTCCATTAAAACAATTAAGTAGAGGAATTCACCTCAAGTAGAAAGGACTTTAAAAATCATTTGCTGATGTGTTGTACGTTTACTTTTATAGAACACACAAAGCACCTCAAGTAAAATAATCTAAAGAAAAGGATCAGTGTCTTGGAACTGCTAATGGGGTTACTAAGGTGACAATCAGATTGCTGACTTTTTTAGGAGACAGGGACTTCAGTCCCTCATTTACTTCTCACTTTTTGTCCTTTTCTCATCTGGCTAGTTTTCCCCTTCCATAGCAATGCCAGCTGTTTTTTAATCCTATGCTAGGGAGATGACAGTCAAGAATGGGTAGAGGGGGTGGTACATCCTCCACCCACCATGACAGCTACCCTGGCTGCTGCAGCCATGTTAGGATGAAGAATGCAAATCAAGCCCTCAGACTTCAGTTGGATCCACAAACAGGTGCACTGGGCCAAGCCCAATGACCAAGTCAAAGAGGGAGGCTGGAATTTGGGGAGTGGGAGGCTTTTAGTGCACATTAGGGGCCACTTTGATGTTGCTCTGCTCTGATGTTGTCTGGGAGAAACTCAGCCTTGGAGAAGCATAAAGCAAGGGGCTTGATTCAAGTCCTTTCATGCTGTAATTAGGGTCTGAATAGAGGATTTCATGTATGCTTTTAAATTAAGGTAGACACATAGGTGGCACAGTAGATTGAGAGCTGGGTCTGAAGTTAGGAAGATTCACCTTTATGAATTCAAATATGGCCTCAAACACTCCCTAGCTGTGTGACCTTGAGCAAGTCATTTAACCTTATTTGCCTCAGTTCCCTTAGCTGGAGAAGAAATGGCAAACTACTCCAGTACCTTTTCCAAGAAAACCCCAAATGGGCTCATGAAGAGTCAGACAAGGACTGAACAGCAACAACTTTTTCAACTTCTGTGCTTGGGCTGGTCCCTCTATTTGTTTTGTGTTAATCATCATCTGGGCTTGCAGTTGGAGGGTAGTATACATCTTACGGGTCAGTTACTATGCCCCAGCCACTAGCCAGTTTTCTGCTAGCTCTCTAATACTCATGATTTTGTTTCCAGCAGTGTGTGTGTGTGTGTGTGTGTGTGTGTGTGTATTCTAGTATGGCTATTTGAATAAACTGAAGAAATGTGACATATAGTAGTGAACTAAATTATTTTCCCCTTGCTTATAGGGCTTTTATTAAAGGGGATCTGGAGGCAAGGTGATTGATTTCTCACTTCTTCCTACCTCCTTTGTTCTTCTTCTTATTTTGGAGGGCAATTGGGGTTAAGTGACTTGCCCAAAGTCACATGGCTAGTTTTTGTGTTAAGTGTCTGAGGCCGGATTTGAACTCAGGTCCTCCTGACTCCAGGGCCTGTGCTCTATTCACTGCGCCACCTAGTTGCCCCCCCTTCTTTGTTCTTTACCCCAATATAAGTCAAGGGTGCATTTATCTCCTATTGATCTATCTAAATTCTAAATTTTGTATAAAATAAGAAAAAAATAATATCCATTTGAAATGTCACCGAATTTCTGCAACATTGGTCTAGACTTTATTATATGGAAAAAGACATGCATATGATGACTATTTCTTTTTTTACTGAACCTTCTGGGTTTTTTTCTTTTGTATTTTAATGTGTCCTATGATTTTCATACTTGTAAACAACTTGAGGATAGGAACAGATTGTGTTTTATTTCATCTCACAGCAGGCGCTTAATAAATGTTTGTTGTATTAAATTGTTCTATTCAGGATCTGTGGCTACAGAAGCTATATTGTAACTATAGGTTAAGTATTTTGAATGTACCTTGTATCACTGAGTCATAGAATCTCAGCTGGAAGGAACCTCAGAGGTCACCTTGTCTAACTAGAACCTGAGAGAGAATCTGTCTCCACATCATTTTGGATTGATTGACTCCAATTGAAGAAAAGATTTTCTTCAAATTTTTCCCAAATCTGCCTTTCAGTAATTCTTATATATTGATTTTAGTTCTGCCCACTAGAGTTATGCAAAACAAGCTTAATTCCATTCACTTTTGTGTTATAGCCCTTCAAATACTTGAAGACAACTTCCATGTTGCCAATCTCTTCTCTTCACTAGGTTACATATTCAGAGTTCATGTAAGTGACCTTCATACTGTACAGTCCCAACTCCTCCCCATTTTCCTCTTCCCCACCACCCTGGCCATCCACCAGAATTTCAATGTCCCTACTAAAGTGACACACCCAGAACTAACTTATTATCCAGATGTGTTGGATCTGATCAGGACAGAGAATATATAAGGGAACAGCAGTATTATTCCCTTATTCTGGCCTCAAAAGTGAGGTTCAGTGGAAAAAAGCAATGGACCTAGAGTCAAAGGACCAGGGTGGAAATCCTAGTTCTGTCACTGATTACGTATGGGACCTTGGGCAGTCCTTTTACTTAGGCCTTATTTCCTCAACTATAAAATGAGGGAGTTCAACACCATGACTATTGACTAAAGACCTTTCTAGTTTTAAATCCATGATTCTGCAGCTATGAGGTTTAATTAATGTAATCCAAGATTGTATGAGCTTTTCTAGTAGACATGTCATACTATGACTCCTACTGATCTTGAGGTTCATTGAAATTCCCAGGTCTTCTTCATATAAATTGCTTTCTAGTCATATGACTTCTGATACCTGTACAGTTTATTTTTTAATTTGAATGTGACTCTAAGTTTATCCCGATTAAATTTCTTTGCATTAGATTAAGATAATCATTTGAGATATTTTGGGATCCCAATTCTATCATATAATGTGTCTTTCATCCCTTCCAGCTTATGTCATCTATAAATATGCATTCCATTTGTGCCTTCTTTCAATGATGGAAATGTTGAATAAAACAGGGCAGATCCCTGGAGTCCTTCACTACAGAACTTGCTCCAGTCTGTTAATGACTATACTTTGGTGCCAGCCAGATAGAGAATTCCTAATGCCCCTTTCAATTCTAACAGTCTATGACTCTGTTATTCAATCCATATTTCTTTATCAATCCACAAGAATATCAAGGGAGAATTTGTCAAATGCCTTGCTAAAATCTAGTTATATTATGCCTGTGGCTTTCCCATAGTACACTACTCTAACAACCCTGCTTTTAAAAAAGGAAATGAGGTCATTCAGGCATGAAATTCTAATACTGGTTCTTAGTGATTACCACTTCTGTTTCTAAATGTTCACAAAGTTAAGTCTCCTAAAATTTTGCCAGGAATAGAAATTAAGTTCACTGGCCTACATCTTAAGTTTCCTATACTTTTAAAAATTCAAATAGACATTCTGGCACTATGAACTTTTTAGCTAGTTTAGTACTTCCCAAACCATTAAATTCATTAAATATTTATTGACTACTTTTTATGGTCCAAGAAATGTTCTAGGCTTGTAGGTTTTATTTGACTTTCAGACATGAGTTGCAAGATAATCTTTAATTTTACTGATTACTACATGATTTTACTGATTTACTACATGAAGCAGGCACCGCAGAACACTTTGAGTTTGGTCAAACATCAAAGACACCAAGGTCATTCCGTTGCATTCTAGGCCGATCAAAAGTCCTGCCACTGGATCCCAGTTGCCTTGACTTTTGTCTTGCCACTGGACTTCAGTGACTCTGGAAGAGAGAGTGAGACTAGCGACTTTGCGCAACTCTGCCTCCCTTAAATCCAATTCATACGCAAGTCACCCCGTGATGTCATTGGTCCTCTTTAAAAAAGAACAAACAATAATCTTTTTCTAATTATTTTTCTGCTTTTTTTTTTAACTAATTCTGACCTTAGTTCTGACAGTATGCACAGATACTTGACTTAGGGGTATCTCCAACATCAATATACAATAGTCATTTCCTGTCTATTAAAATATATTTCATTTTTTGCAGTATCATATGGCACTTCTCTGTCCAGCTCCTATCAGTTACTTTTTCTCCCTCTAAGCATGTGTTCCTGTCATAAAAGCATGAGAGACCTGTTTAGTCTACAAGCCTTTGCCACTCATTTCTTGCTACTGAACCATGCTTTCCCATATATTCTTCTTCCTCTCCATGTTTACTCACCTTTGCTTTGAAGCTACCAAATATCAGAATATAGGTGGATTTAATGTACTCTGGGTCTTAGCAGATTTTTAATATAATTTCTCTATCTCTTCATCTTCAGTAACCAGTATGGGTACAGAAGCTGCGATTATTTTTATGGTTGTCTTATTACTAATAACAAATACTTATTACTAGTAACAAAATATGTGATAACCAAATATTCCACGAAAAAATGACCCTTGTTATTTTTGGTTGTACAATAAAACCCACTCCACTAACTCCTTTCTTAATCTCTCCAAAGAGTACATATGAATCATTCTGCTATTTAGCTTTTTTCTTTTTTCTGGTTTTGTTTATAGCAAGAATTCCAGACTGCTATGATTCAACTTCTCCAGTGATAGAATAAAAATAATAGTTAACCTTTATATGGTGCTTTACATGTGCTATCTCATTTGATACTCACAACAACTTTGTGAAGGAGGTGCTATTATTATCCCCATTTTACAGATAAAGAAACTAGGGCTCAGATAGGGTAAGTGACTTGACTGGGGTCACACATCTAGGATAACAGATGTTTGAATCAGGATTCAAACTCAGATCTTACTAACTGCAAATCTATCCCTCTATCCATTATACCATTTAGCTGCAATACCCATTTGTGGGTCACTGGACAATGATCTTACATTTAGAGTACCAATAGTCAAATTAAAATTTATAGATGACCTAAAGACTGTGACTCTTAGCACCTTCTGCCCCCTTTCCCACCACTCTGCCACTGACACTGTAGAGCTTATATTTCATTGGCATAGCTTTCAAGAGAACACATGGTTATTTCCATATCACTATGGAATATGTTGAGTGGGACTTTGTGAATAACAGTAACCCACTCAAAGCTATCTTCTTGCCATGTGGTCTGCATTTAAGTTGACACCTTTTGGGCTCCTACCCCTGGGACCCTGGGCTTTGATAAGCAAGCATTCACCTTACTTTGCTCAGTCACATGCTACTCTGGGTATCTTCGTGTCATACCACTGAGTGTAAAAACCACCTATCTTTCCACCTCTACCTCTGAGAGCTATAATAAAATCTACACTATTATTTCTGGAGAGAACACGTCAATAAATTGTATTAGAATTCCAAACACCATTCCCTTTAACTTCCCTCTCTAAAACCCTCCTTTCTAGCCACCACTCTCTTATATGTGTTGCCTTCCCCTATTAGAATCTAAACTCCTTGAGAGTAGGGATTGTCTTGTTTATATTTTCCTCCCCAGTACGTGGCATAGCATCTAGTACATAAAAAACCTTAAAATAATTTTTATTCATTCATTCAAAGTACAGCCTATTGTTAATGCCATGAGGCATGCGACAAAAGCAGAGGCAAAGTAGGGGAATTTCTAGGCAAGAAGCTCTACAGCAGACTTCCCATGTGAAGCTGGGAAGATCTGAAAGGAAACTTGAAGTAGTGAATTTGACTCTAGTCATAGCATTGATTGCATTAGCACTCCAGACAGTGTGTTGCAACTTCTCTTAAAGTCAGAGAATTCAATAAGGCAGCATGGATTTGTCAGCTGATCCTATTCAAACATGTCATGTTGACTGGACTGATATGGAGGACAGTGGAGCCAGGGGCTCTCCTTCCTATTCTTGTACAACAAGAAGGCAAGATACAATAGAACAAATGAGAAATGCCAACATCCCAGTATGGGATAGAAATGCTTCAGTCACTGATCAGATGGTACTGACCACTACAGCAGACAAACCATGAATATATATGAAGTAGACCAAAGATATGAATTCCTTTCATTATGAGCCAGTTACTATATCATAAAATTAGAAACAGACCTTATGGTTATAAGTAAAAGCTTCATATTGCTTTTAGTAATCAAAAGAAATAACTTCATCACTAAGCACAGATTAGATGGATTAAGGGCTCAAGTTGAGGGTTGCTAAAATCTAAAGAAGGAAAAGTTGGAGAATCTCTCAAGCTTGAAAAACATACCATATTCTATTAAGGATAGATGCTGATGGGTTTAAGGCTACACAAAACCATAATGTACTTACACTATCTCTCTGAATGATCTTTTATGGTATTTACTTGTAACACCCATTTCATCTTGAGTGAATGTTCTTAATGGACATAGGCTAGATCCACTGTAGCACCTTCCTGACATAGCCATGCTAGTAAGATCAAGGGCTTAGACATTCTATCCCTATACTTGACAGAGTTTTCAAAATAAATGGAAGTTTTATTTTCTTAAATACTTTTATTGAAGCTAATTACATAGTCACCTAATTACTATATTTTATTTTTAAAATTAATTGCTTCAATTGTCAAGCATTCATTTTGTTTCCTTTTCACCTCTCAACCTTCCCCAACCCATGCTGAAAAAAAAAAAGAAAAACCTTTGCAACAAATAAGTATAGTCAAACATAAAAGACTTCCACATTGAACAATGTCCAAAAATGCATATTTCATTAGTCCATTAACTCTCTGTGAGGAGGTGTTTAGCATTTTTCATAATTACTTCTCTGAAATCATGGTTGATCATTGCACTGGTGAATCCTTGTCTACCCTATTTATTATCATTCATAATTGTCATCCAGAATGACTGGACCAATTCACAGTTCCACCAACAATATATCAATATGCTTATTTTCCTGCATACTAATATTTGTAATTTCCTTTTTATTTATTTACAATTTTGTCAGTTTGAGGTGAAACTTCCGTTTCTTTAATTTGCATTTCTTTACTAGTGATCTGGAACATTTTTCCATATGGTTAATAGATAGCATGTTACCCTTTTTTTCTTGTTGATATGATTTATAATAGTGATTATTTTTCCAATTTGCAACTATATTTTTGATCGTAGTAAATAATTTAAAATATACTGTTGTATTCTGTCAACATTTACTATATTTGTATCGATATTCATTATAGATATTGGTCTACATTTTTATATTTCAGCCTTTTCTTTGTTATATTTGAGAATTAATGGGGCGGTTAGGTGGCACAGTGAATACAGCACTGGCCCTGGAGTTAGGAGGACCTGAGTTCAAATCCAGCCTCAGACACTTAACATACACATGTAAAAAACTAGCTGTGTGACCTTGGGCAAGTCACTTAGTCTCAATTCTCCTACCTTCCCCTCTCAAAAAAAAAAAAAGAAAAAGAGAATTAAAAGTTTGCCTTTTAATAGGCAAAAAACATTTACCTCAGAGGCAGCTAGCTGACTTAGTGGATAGAATACTGAGTCAGGAGGACCTGAGTTCAAATCCAGCCTCAGACATTTACTGGGCAAGTCAATTAACCTCAATTGCCTCCCAAAACAAAGTATATTTGACTTCTAAAATGAATTATCAATCTTTATACTTTGATACTTCAGAATATCTCATTGAAGAGGATACTCTGTTTTAGTGCAGACTGAGAGCCATCTGTATCTATTTATTCTGTTTAACTCTTGTCTACTTTCTCCTATAAATCCTTCACAGTGAGTCCATCTAATGGCCTGGTGGTTCTTTCCAGAGATCTCTTGAAATAGAACAGATACCAAAGGAGCAAATAGGTTATTTATTGTTTATAGATCACACTTATTACATTAGTGGACACCTCCTCTTTTTTTTTTTTGCCTTTTGGAGGGCAATTGTGGTTAAGTAACTTGCCCAAGGTTACACGGCTAGTTTTTATTTTTTGTGTGTGTGTATGGCTGTTTTGTGTGTGTCTGAGGCCGGAACCGAACTCCAGTCCTCCTGACTCCCGGGCTGGCGCTTTTACTCACTGTGCCACCTAGCTGCCCCAACCTCCTCTTTTTCTGTTCACAGGTATGACTGATGTATCTTTCATCCTACTTCTATCAAATTTTTCATCAACAATATTTTGTAGCATACATACATCTTCTCTGGATCTTTCTATTTTCCTTTTGATTATCTACAACTTTAATTCTTTAAACATTGTTATATTCTATGACTTGTATCCATACAAAATTTTTGGAAGAATATTGATGTTTTAAAAAAAAAATAGACCTTTATTTCAGGGAGAAGTTGGGGCTGTCATAGTCTCAAAGTCCCAGAACTGTAAGAGATCTCAGAGACCATATGGTTCAACCCCCTTATTTTATAGGTGAAAAAATTAAATTTCAGGGAAATTAAGTGACTTGCTAAAGGTCACATAGGCAACAAGCATCAGAGGTACATATAAACCCAGATCTTCTGACTTTAGACCCAGTGTTCTTTCTATTGTACCACAAATGCACCACAATGCAAGAGTATTATATGATTTTTCTATGGTACTACATCTATTTCTCCATCTCCTGTGCCATTCTGATCCTAGGTCATTGGTCATTTGCAACATCTCAACTATATTCTTCAGCAAAGGTGCTATTTTCAGAGCCACCTTCTGTCTATTATTTGCTTATGGGTTAATAGCCTTTCTTTGGCTGCAGAGAACAAGTGCACTTTTCAGGCAGTGCTTTGAACTATGCTGTGAAGCATTTCCCCTAACCTGGACTACACCATAAGCTAACAGATGACTAGAATAAGATCACATTTGTTCTTGTATTGCTCTCTTTTCTTTTAATGTTTCCTCTAACTCCCTCAGTTCAACTCTAATCTGATTTAGCATCAGAAATCTTTTTTTAGCTTTAATTCTTTTATCCTTCCACTGAACTAAATATTCCCAGGGCTCTACTTCTTTAAAATGAAAAGAAGTTGAATGAAATCGGGGTAAGGAAACTGCCTTCAACTTCTCCCTAGCATGCTCCTCTGTTCTATGCAAATAAGAAAGAGTCGGCCAGTTATAGAAGATTTAAAAAGCTGCTTTGTGTCCCGTCATATATGTATCCTAGCTGCATGTGTTTCCTGTATTTGTTTCCTTCCATGAACATTTCTTAAGCCTGTTTACTTTTCCCACTGATAGTGGATGTAATTGCAGGGTTTCTTGAGGAAATGTTCTCTTGCTACGTTTCTTACTACATTGCTACTTTATATGTCTATTTTTTTGCATTAATTATGTTTTTGACCAACTGGTTCAAATTGGTTCTACTTACTAATTTGGACAATTTTATTAATGGAAAGGGCAGCTAGATGGTACAATGGATAGAGTGACAGGCCTGGGGTCAGGAAAACTCATTTTTCTGAATTCAAATCTGGCCTCACACACTTACTGTGTGACCCTGGGCCCTGTTTGCCTCAGTTTCCTTATCTGTAAAATGAGCTGGAAAAGGAAACAGCAAAACCACTCTACTATTTTTTGCCAAGAAAACACCAAATGGAGTCACAAAGAATCATACACAGCAGCAATGACTGAACAACAGCAAAAACAACATTGATAGAAAGGGGCAGAAACAAGGACAGTTGCTAGAGAAACATTGAGGAGGCAACCCCATAGAGAAAAGACATTTAAGGCATACATATACATATACATGTACATATGTACATATATACATAATACATGTGTTACATACATATAGGTGTGTATATGTGTGTATATATGTATATTGTGGGTATATACAATACACACATACATAGTGTACTTGTTGCTTAGATGAAAGAAAAATGGATTTTGTTTTTTCACCATGAAATAGAAGTAGATCATATTATTCAAGAGACTGCTTTGGAGCAGTTAGGATTATTTATGAGCAGACCTCTGAGTTGTAAAGACCTCAAAAATGGATCTGAGTAGTATCTTCAGAGTTGGGACCAGGAAAGACCTCCATTTGGGTTGAGGAACACACCTCAACGACTACATTGTTCCCTAATGCTCTTGGAATAGCTGGGGGTGGGGTTGAGGGGGGGGAGAGCAGGTAGAAGGCTTTCCATCTGCTACTAGGAGCTGAATTGAGATGAGGGCTCAGAGAAAAACTGAGTTGGAAGCTGAGCTGAGCTGTGCTTAACGCTCAAAGAAGAGCAGAGCTCAGAGTGGAGTTGAACTGAGAGCTCAATGGAGACCTCTGATAAGGAATGGGAATAGACCACAGAGCTTGCTACTTGCTTTTTGAGATGTCAAAACTCCTCAGAGCCCAGCTGAGGCAGCAGACCTGGAAGATGTCTGCCAATCCCAAGCTTAGGGGTTCTGTTTTGCTCCAAGATCTTAACATTGCCTCCGCTACCCAGAAGGGGAGTGATCTGAGTCCAGCAGCCGACAGAGAATCAGTAACAAGTCATCAGTGAATTGTTGTGCCAGTTCAGTGAACTTTTGTCCCTGAAGGGGACAAAAGACATCTAGGTTCGGAATTTAGAGTCATGAAGTGTGCCCAGCAGATGTGACTTCTTACTATAGTTCTCTATGCATCAGTGAAAGAGTATAGATTGTTATGTTATAGTTATTTTTGCTTTGCCTTTGTTTTGATAAATGTTCTGCTTAAGAGTTAATTGTTTCATCCTGCCTGATTTGTTAAATGGAAAACACACTGATGAGGGCTCAGGAACTATAGTTGTGAGTAACAGAAGTGTAATCACTAGGGTTAACCTCAGGACCCTGAGAGAGTGAGTTGCAATAGTGTGGCTTCTCCCCCTGTGAAAGACCAATGTGACAGTGTGCGTATAGGTTGGGTGAATGAACCAGCCCATATCCCTTCCAGCGCCCTCCCCCCCAAAAAAAAGATAAGAGGGAAGTTGCTATGGTGTGCAACATTATTAAAAAGAAACACATTAGTGGGAGCTCATGAGCTATAGTGTTGAATGGATGTAAACCACAGAGTACCTTGAACCTGGCATATCTTTCCTGGGGAACCCATGTGCTAGTGTGGATGTCCCTAGAATCTATTTGCTTCCTGGGAAAGACCAGGACCACTATAAATAGGGTAATTTTTTTGGTAGGAGCATAGAATTGGAGTTTCTGGGAGGAGTGGGAAAAAATGGAACACAGATGTCACAGGCAAGCATTCCAGGAATAAAGTGTGACTAGGGAGAAGTCTTTATGTTGACTCTGGATTCAGGATCCTCTATTTTCTTTCCCCTACCCTCTGCACCTGTACTGAAATGAGCTATCTTTTCCAACATCTTGAAGTTGTGATTTCTTTAAACCGGAGCTATGACACCTATGTCTAAATCTCTAAAAGATTACTTCCTTCCATTCTGAATGTTTTCACAGGAGGGAGGCAAAAGGATTGAAACTCAGAGAAGTGGGTTGGAATTCCAGCTCTGTTATTTACTATCTGGTAAAACTTTGGGTAAGTCATTTAACTTTCTCGTGTCTCAGTTTCCTCATCTGTTAGACTAGAAGATGTCTAAGGTACCTTCTAACTCTAAATCCTATGATTCTAAACATATAAGATTAGCTTGGCTGATTTCATAAGGTTTATCCCTAGGCAAATGAACCTGCGATTTAAACAAAGTAATTCCCATGCTTGGAAAAATTTATATGCCTCAGATATTTCCCAGGACACAGGAATAAAATGTTAGAAAAAAAGAACATACTGTCAAAAAATAAAAAAGGTAAACTATGTTTTAGTTGCAGTGACTAATTATATGTTCTCTATAGATACCTGAAATCAAAAGAAGTTTATTCTAGTAAATATATATGTATATTTGCTTGTATGTGTGTGTGTATTTTTCCTTAAGTGCACTTTTGCAAAGTTACATTAAGCCTATTACTTTCTTGGAACTGTCTACAAAGCTATGGTTCCTATAGTAACTCAGCCACATCACATTCTTTACACATTTGTGGCATGCATTTTTGAAATAACATGCAATTTACTGTACTGAATTACAATTGATATACAATTTATGGTGTGCACCTGCATTTTATGGTATGTTCTTAAGATAGAATAGGCAATAAAATGCAAGAAATTGGCAAAATGCTAACATAGGTACAATATGGTACCTCTGAGAACATGGTAACTTTATAACTTGGTAATTTTTTTGACATATGAGAGCTTCCTTTAATCTTAGTGTTGTAAAGGTTTTGTTACATGCCTTCTTAGTAGGAAGGTTTGGTGGGGATATACATGGTAAAGATGGAATGATTCATTGTTTTTCCATCAGCCTCCCCTGTGGGCAGTTTTCCCAGGAGAATAAATGCTACCAACATACAATGGTTTAAAAACTTGTTGCAATAAAATGCATTTGCACATTGCACATATTTACATAAACATTAGAATGACTGCTTTTCAGACTAATGTGAAAACAGGTTTAATATGAATGTTTATGAAGCGCCTATATCAAATAACACACCGTCTTGGGTGGGGGAGGGGGGAAATGGGGAGAAAATTTGGATATCAAAATCTTATGGAAGTGGTTGTTGAAAACTAAAAATAAATAAATATATTTTAAAAATGATTGCCTTTTAGTTTCTTAGAAATTCATGAACAACATCTGAGTAAATACATGCAGAGGAATTTTAAAGTCTTTGCTTTGCACAAGTCTCCTGGCAAAGCTTTCTCTTTCCTCCTTAATGATATTTTCCAATTATACCTATTCCCTTCCAAGAATTTAATTGCCTCATGCCTTTGGATCAATTCACCCTCCTTTTAAGTCTCTGTACTTCCAACATTAAACCACCTCATCTTTAGTGATGCCACCAAAGTCCTTCCCCAGCCTTCCCCCGACCTCCTCTCCTCCACCTACCCCCAACTATTTGGTGCTATGATCACCCTATTTCCTCCCTAGGAGTTTACAATGGACTTTTGTCATGCTGCAGATTATTAACTTTTTTCCTATGGATAATTTATGCTTGGTAATGTACCAAATGTAAAAGCACAGTTAATTTACACATTTGTATAAGAGAAGTTCACTTCTCAGAATGTTCACTTTGCTACATTTAATGTATCTATGCCATTGTTTTTGCATCAGCACTCAACCCCTTAATACACACAGGACTTTTAGAATCACTGTACAGGAGAGCTGGAAGGGACTTTAGAAATCATTCATCCTTTCTACCATCCCCCATTTTACATATGGAGCAACTGAGGGTGAGAGAAGTTAGATCAGAGGTGGGGAACCTGCAGCCTTGAGGCCGAAGGTGTCCCACCCCTGGGGTAGATGATTGCCTAATGCCACACTGCTGACAGTCGGCAGTAAAACTCCAGGCCACTGCTTTTTTTTTTTTTCTATTTCATGCTATATAAAGTGAATGAAAAGTTAAACTTTGATCCTATATCATAGCATTTTGTGATGTAGTGGAAAGAACTCTGGGCCAGGAGTCAAGAAGACCTGAGTTCAAATCTGAACTTAGACACTTACTAGCTTTGTAACCCTGGCCATGTCAGGGTTTGCCTCAGTTTCCTCATCTGTAAAATGGGGATAATAACAGCACCTACCTCCTGGGTTTCTGGGAGTATTGAACAAAATAATAACTGTAAAGCACTTAGCACAGTGCCTGGCACCTAGTAAGCACTATATTACTACTACTACTTTTTTATGTGATAAAAACAAAATAAAATTAACTGGAAGCTAAGGTCATAGGATTCTAGGAATTAGCACTGAAAGGGACTCAAAGCTCATCTTGCCCAGAAAGATTAAATGACTTGCTCCAAGTTCACACAGCTAGAAAATAGCAGAGCTGAGATTCAAAACCAGGGCCTCCAACTCCAAATCTCACAGGAAAAAGACTTTAAAAATCTTGCAACTGTTTAGATTTTTCAAGTCCCACCCCAAAACAAACAAACAAACATTAAGATTTATTTATTTTTTTGCCTTTTTTTTTGGAGGGCAATTGGGGTTAAGTGACTTGCTCAAAGTCACACAGCTATTAAGTGTGTCAAGTGTCTGAGGGTACTTCAGCTCAGGTCCTTCTGACTCCAGGACTGGTGCTCTATTCATTGCACCATCTAGGTGCCCCAAACATTAAGATTTATGTACCTTTTCAACTAGTTTTATGAAACTTGACTAAGAACCAAAGTGTAGTATGGTGTCATGGACAGTTTACTGGAACAGAATAGAGTTGGAGCTTGACTGTTTGCGGTGACGTTTAATGGATATGTCAACTCTTGGGTGAGTCACTTTATTTCTTTAATTCTATTAAGTGATGGGATTAGACTATCTAAGGTCTCTTCCAGTTCTAAATTTTATGATTCACCAATAACTGCTCTTGCCATCCACTCATCTCAAGCTCTATTTGTATTGTGGGCCCCAACAGTTAGCAACAGAAGGTTGAAATGTTCCAAGTTCTTTGAGAAACAACAAATTCCTAAGAACACCTAAAAATGGTAATCAAAAGGAGAGGGAGAGTTTGGTAAGTTTATTTTAGGTCTCTTGCTGGATTTATTTTAAACCTTGGGCTCAGCGCTAATTCATATAGTTAGTTTAAAAAAATTTAAATATTGTACTTTAAATACTTGAGTCAAAAAAGTCACTGCATTTAATAAAATATCTAAATTTTGTAAAGGGACAATGTTATTAACATTAAGTTCTAGGTGCTATTGGATACAATACAATGAATGAAACAATCCCTATTCACAAGGAGCTGACGTTCTAACAAGAGAGACAAGTATATATGTGTGTATGTGTTTAAATACACAATTACCTACAAAACAAATCTAAGCAAAAATAAATACAATGTAGTTTGAAAATCTTCTATAGTGTATTATAAATACAAGGTATTTATGAAATATGACGAAATACAAGGGGCAGCTAGGTGTTAAAGTGGATAGAGTGGCAGGTCTGAAGTCAGGAAGAATCCTTTTCCTGAGTTCAAATCTGGCCTCAGACACTTACCTCTGTTTACCTCAGTTTCTTCACTTGGAGAGAAATGACAAACTACTCCTGTATCTTTGCCAAGAAAACCCCAAATAGGGTCACAAAGAGTTTGAAATGACTGAACAATTAAATACAAAGTAATTTAAGGATCTTTTGTAGTGTATTATATGGATATGAAATGAAGTGAAATTAAATGTTCTATTCCTATCTAAATAAAGGCAGTAGAACCAATCCCAGTGAAAAAAAATGGCCATGCAAACTACAAAGCTTCTAATCACACTGGTGATTGACTGTAGTTCAGGATTATGTACAGTACTCTGGTTACAGGAAAACTGCTAGTCCCTTTAGGTTTTATAGTGAAATCTTCATAGCTCCCTTCTGATGAATCTAAAACTTAAAAAAGAACAAATGGATAAAAAAGAAAACAGAAATAAAATAAAAGTTTAATATTTATTTCTAATAAACATTTGAATAAACGTATAATGTAGCATTTATAATAATAAATATTTAACAAAAATAAAACAAGGCTGATATCCTTCTATAGACAACGTTATTTTATCAGGACATCTGCAGATTGAGTAACATTTCTTTCCCTCTGCACAGCCAATGAAGCAACCTGTGAACAAGGAGGAAATGACTAGTTTGTTTAGCCTGCATAATTTTGGGTAAAGTCACAACTCTAAATGTCACTAGATGGTGTCAGCCTGACTGTCCTTTGGGTGTACCAATTAGGGAGAACCTTATGAGCTAATTGTTAACGACAAGAGCAAACTTTCAAATCTCATTGTCTTCTTCGGGGGCTTCTGTCAAAATCACCTCCACTTGTGAAGGATTTGACTCAGGTCCCTCAGGTAAATGAATAGTCGAGTGGTTGCTTTTATTTTTTCCTTCTCCCCAGGGAAATCTTAACCAGTGTTTTGGAAGGTGGCAGATACCTTTAAAAATTTATTATTATTATTATTATTATTAACTAATGCCTGGAAACGTCTCGTCTTTGCCACAAAAGGACAGCATTCAAGCGCCTGGTTCTCTTTTTGGTAAGAATCTTCCAGGACCCCCTATGGAGCAGAGCCTGCAGATACAGGGCGAAGGAAAAAAACAGCTCCGAGAGCCCCACGGCCACCACAGCAACTCGGAGAAGCAATGCAACCCGGCCTCCGTCCCACCCCTCCGCAGGCTTCGA
>NW_027186304.1:34901829-34964222 GCF_028583685.1 Petaurus breviceps papuanus | reverse complement strand
GGACTCTGCGCGAGAGCCGCAAGCGTGCGCGTGCACGTCTGTCCTCCCATTCTGTCTCCGGTCCCCGAGAACGCGGGGCTCACCAGGCCTGGTTCCCCTTCCGATCCTCCCCGCCCCGCATGCGCAGTACGCGCGGGCGGTCTCCGTTTGTTTGAACAGGAAGGCGGACATATTAGTCCCTCTAGCCCCCCTGAGGCATTCGCTGCCGCCACTCACTCTTCCCTTTCCCACCCCCCCCCCCCCCCCCCCCCCCCCCCCCCCCCGCTGCTCCCGCGGCCGGCCCCGCTGCCGGTGCGTTTGCGCAGGAAGGCGGGCATCGTCGGCCCTCTAGCCCCCCTGGGCCGCCCGCTGCCGCCACTCACTCTTCCCTTTCCCACCCCCTCCCACCACCCCCTCCCCGCCCCAACCCGGACTTCGGCTGGCCGGCCCCTCCCAGGCGCCCCTCCCAGTCAGTTGTCGTCGTGACCGGACTCTTCGGCCTGTCTGCCCCAGCCCTGTCTCTTTCTTCCTTCCTTCCTTCCCTCCAGCCTTCTCGGACGGGCACCGGCCTCGCCCTGCCCCGCCGGACCCCGCGGCGGCAGCAGCAGCCGGAACGCCAGAGGCAGCAGCAACTACGGCGGCGGAGAGTGGACAAAATGGGCGAGTGAGGCAGCTTCACGGGGAGCCGCACGTCGGATCTGGCCGAGCGGAGCCGGGCATGCGGAGTTAGCCTGCCTCCCCTGCCTGCCTGCGGCGTCTGGAGCGGAGCGGAGCGGGACCCCCCCCCCCCCCCCCCCCCGCGCGGGGGCGGCCGCGCCCCCCCCCCGCGCGCGCCGCGCGGGGCGCGGGGGGGGGGGGCGCCCCCCCCCCCCCCCCCCGGCGGGCCGGGCAGCATCAGCTGGGAGCGCGACCTCTGCCCCCCCTTGACTAGTCCCGGGAAGCTCTTTCCTGCCCTCCCGCCCCCTCTTTCCCCTTTGCCCTTCCCAGAGGGGGGGCCGGCCCTTCATGGAGGCGGCTGCGGCGGCCGGGGCCCAGGCCCGCTAGGCGCGAGCACCTTCCCCGGTGGCGACAGCGGCGGGGCGGGCCGTCGGGTGGGATGCGTCTGTGGGCTTCGGCGCGGCTACGGGTCGCTGTCGCCCCCCGAGCCCGGCCGGGAGAGCGGAGAGCCGCTCAGTGAAGGGGCAGCGCGGAGCCCCGGGCCTGCGGAGGAAGTGAGCTCCGAGCGTCTTTCCGTCGCTAGTGCTGCCGGTAGAAGGGGATTGTCACCGCCGCAGCAGCACCATGTCGACTGGGGACAGTTTTGAGACTCGGTTTGAGAAAATCGACAACCTGCTGTGGGACCCGAAGTCGGAAGTGAATTCGGATTGTTTGCTGGTAAGTGGGGGCCGCCCGGCCGCGCCGCGCCTTGTTTTGCTTTGCTCGGCTCGGCTCGGGATTAAGCTTATTTCCTCTTGGGGGCCTTGACTGCAGTGCAGTACCAAGGAAAGTTGCTTCTGTGCCGGAGACTCAGCGGAAAGCATCTCGACCGCGATTAAAAAAAAATCCCTAGGGAGTCTTGGTGTACCATTCCAGTCTTGTGGTTCATGCAGAGGGAGTGTGGGAAGCTCCCTCCCCGGCTGATCGGCTCTGTACAACCTCAAGTCCCACTTATTTATTAGCACTCTCATGGAACTGTTATTGCATTATAGAAATAGGCATTGTCTTGTCAAAGTTGTCATTAGACGCATACACCCACCGGTAGTTAGGAAGTAGAGATTCTGTTAGGAAGTCGTCTTCCTGATGGATGTCAGACAATTACGTACGAAAGAACACCCTTCTCCTTTCAACAGAGGTAGCAGAGTGCTTAGAAAGTGGCCACGGAGGATTAGTTAGTTTTGGAAAAGGGACTTTTAGCCAAAATGTAGTTAGCTTTTGAGAGGCTTGGGTGGCTGCTTTTTTGCTGGGCTAGTTAAGGGTAAAAAAACCAAGACTCACGTCTATGAAACTGAGGAGTGTGAAGGTTCATCAGCTTTCCCTTTCTCCTTTTGACTGACTTAATTGGTTTTTGTTTCAGCACATTGTTAACATCTTCTAATAATTTTGTGCATGACAAAAAAAAACAACAACAGCAGTCTTGGTATTACTTTTTGTCATACTTTAGCTATTAAATCACTTTACGGTTTTTAAAAATATTTTTTGTATGGTGAAAACCGAAGTTCAATTTCAAAAATCAGTGATGGGCCCTGATAGTGTGTACAGTTACAACTAATTTAGAATTTTACAGTTTTGTCATTTTCTACAAAATGACTTTTTGTATGCTCTATTGAAAATAGACCTGTATATCAAGTCAGTTTCTAATGATACTTTTCCAACTTGTAAAAGTATCTTAATTTGGTGGACTAAAATAAATTCCTCTTTAAAATGAAGTCACAGGGAGCATGTGTACTGATAAGATTTCACAGCATCTCCAGGGAATTAGTATTAAGAATGCAAGGGTCAGTTTATAACTTACCATTTGAGGCTAAGTGAATGTGAGGCAGTTAAAAAATAGTAGTCATTGAGTCATTCAGAGAAATATGCTATTTTTAAATGTTATGCTTACATAAAAGACAAAAATTATGTTGAATAGTTTTTAAATTAACTTGGATTTTGGTTTCATCTAACTATTTTGATTTTAAAATAAACGAAAAATAAAAATAAACTTTTTTTGAGAATTGAATATAGGTTACCAGGAAGCTGAAAACTCCTTTTATCAGTAAGAAACTTAAGTCTTCATTGTTTCTTGATTTGGGATTTTTATGCAATTCTGAAGCTATTGGAAGTAGTGTTTTAAACATAGAGAAACGTCTTGCCCATATTTACAGATTTTAAAATGTGTAGTTGGCTGCTTTGCTTTATGAATCTTTTAAGAGTTTTGCTTAGGAGGAGTGTTGGAAGGGATTGGAAAGATGTTTCCTCTTGATAGAGATTTCTTTGTAATTTAGTCAGACATTTATTGAGCCCTTAAAATATGCCAGGTCTTGCATGTGTAAAGTTTAAGAAATTTTACTGTTTAATATCTTTTGCTTCCAATTTTTTATTTTTTTTTAACTTTTGAATTCATCATTTTGGTGAAACAGCATTTGTAGACAAGGTTACAGGTATCTTTTGGCCTAGAGACCTTTGTCTATTTATACTTGTGACTACTGTGTTATTGACAGTCATTCTAAGTCGTTTTTTTCCTTCTATACTTTATTTGTTATGTTTTTAGTAGTAGTTTTTCTTTCTTTCTCAAGTATAGCTCTTAGAATTGGAAGGGTCCTTAGGATGAAAAATGAGCCCTCTGTAGTCTTCCTTTATATTGGTGAATTCAGTCAATCAAGAATTATTTGTTGAATTTTGATTCCTCTACGGGGAAATAAAGAATGATAAGACAGTTTTCTCTCTTTAAAGAGCTTGTTACCTAATTAGGGGAGATAATATAAATGAAAAACTAACTAGCAAATGGGCCAAAGGAGGAGCTTATATTTAGTACCCTTTTTTTTTCTTTTGGAGGGCAGTTGGAGTTAAGTGACTTGCCCAAAGTCATTCAGCTAGTAAGTGTGCCAAGTGTCTGAGGCTGGATTTGAACTCAGGTCCTCTTGATTCCAGGGCCACCTAGCCACCCCTATTTAGTACACTTTTAAGACCTATTTTGTTGAAAGCTGAGGGATGCACAAAGAGCACAGGATTATGGAGTTAGGCTTACCATGTAGTAGGGACGGTAAGACACAAACACTGATGCAGAATAGGGCATAAAGTGCAGAAGAGGCACCATCAAAGTACTGTGAGAGTTGTCATCATTTTTGACTGAGGAAATCTGGGAAGACCGTGGATAATAAGTGCTATATTAGTTCTGGGGAGAGTGAAATCGCTGTAGGTTGGAGTGGTCAAAGAAAACTTAATAAAGGGAGTTGGACCTAGACCCTATTATAGATGGAGAGATAGGGGGAATGTAATGAACAAAGGAGTAGGGGCAGGGTATAGTTGCTGTGTTTCAGGAATATTCAGGTTAGGAGAGGAGTAAGAGATCATAGGATCATAGATCCAGAGCTGGGAGGGACCTGAAAAATCTCATAGGAACAGGATCACACAGTTAGAGCTGGATGGGACCTTAAAGGTTATTTAGTCATTCCTCCTTGTTTTATGGGTGAGGAGGGGTGAATGGGTGTTCATGGAAGACTAGCACCTCTGGTTTGAGGGTTTACTGGACCCTTTTCAGGGCTGTTCCTCCACCTTTGTTGTCCACCTGGCACTTAACTCTCACCTGTGGCTCTAAGGAGCTGTGGCATGTGAAGGGGTCACACACTGGTAATGCCCTCTTAGTAAACTGGCTAAACCAGGTTGAGAATAATGGACAGAACTCAAACCCATCAGTGAGTTAGGAGAATGTCTACCCCGAGCATGTGAAGGAAGACTTCCCCTGGCAGAATGGGTGAATGAGAATAGTGTTCCAGTGTCCATGAAGGCAATTGAAGCAGGTGCTATGGAACTCTTAGAGCTCTGGTCGTCCACTGCCTGCCAGCTGTTTTGACTTTTGTCCTGCCACTGGACTTAAGTGACTCTAGAAGAAAGAGTGGGATTGTCAACTTTGTGCAACCCTGCCTGACAAATCCAATTTGTGCACTAGTTTTAGACATCACCCTTGGATATCATTGGTCCTCTTCCCCGAAAATGAAGGACTAACAAAGTGAGGAACCAAGGAATTTAAGTGACTTGCCTAGGGCCACACAGATGGCTTCTGAGATGGGATTCCAGACTTTATATTTATACTTCCTATCTTTTGTTGCAGCTGAATCGCCCTACTATCTATTCCCTAAAACTCGACATTCCACCTCCTGTTTCTTTGCCTTTGCACTGGTCTAAAATATATTCCTTTCCTACCTTTACCTCTAGGACTCAGTTTTCAGTCTAGGCTTAGCTTAGATACTTCTAATTTTGCTGCCTCCTCCTCTTCCTCTACTTGAAAATGCATTGTATTGTTCATGTGCATGGTATATCCCCCAGTAAAATGCAAGCACCTTGAAGGAAAGGACTGCTTGATTCTTTAGTATTTAGAATTATACCTTTTACATATTATATACTTAATAAATGTTTCATTTGAATTGAACTCCTACGACTCTGTGCACTGTATAAAGATTGAAACAGACCCTGATCTTAAGGATTTTACAGATTTTCAGAGGTGGGGTAGGGACGGTATTCCGGGCAGTGGGAATGGCATAAGCATGAAGTTAGGAAAAGATAATGCTATGTTCAGGAACAATACATTAGTTTCCACTAGAAAATATAATACAGGACTAGTTGAAAACCAGACTAGAAAGGCAGATTGTTACCAAATTAGGGTCCTCAGTAAAGACTTGTTTAGATCTTTAATTCAATGGTCAGTCGGGAGTCATTGTGATTAGGGGAATGACATCAGAGTTGCTCTTTCTTTAGGATGATTTCTGTGGCTACACTTGAGGCAAGGACACTGGGTAAGCTATTGTAATAATCCAGGCAGGAGCTAAGGAAGACTGAGGCTAGCATGCTAAAGGTAGTAATAAATAGAGAACTAACACAGACTGGGAAATCTAAATTTGATAGGACCTGTTCACTAGACTTGAGACGTGGAAGGAACTGCAGATGTCAAAAACAGCTTATAGGTTTTAAGTTTGGGTAACTGAGAGAAAATGGTTTTGTCATTAACAATAATTAGGAAGTTCAGTAAAAGAGAAGGA
The DNA here is from genome assembly GCF_028583685.1 of Petaurus breviceps papuanus. Taxonomy (NCBI): domain Eukaryota; kingdom Metazoa; phylum Chordata; class Mammalia; order Diprotodontia; family Petauridae; genus Petaurus; species Petaurus breviceps. The sequence goes on along the minus strand of NW_027186304.1, from coordinate 34,958,529 downwards.
CATTTATTTCTCGAAAGATGAAGGGTTCAGTTTGGAACGTTTGTGTATGAGTTACTGGGCTGAGTACACTGCACAAATGTTACTTAATCTCAACTGGGTCCTCAAAACTATTAACCAATCGTTCCTCACCTCCCTTATCATCTCACTATTCCACTTTCTACAGAAGCTCTTCCAAGCCATTTCATCCTTTCTTAAACCTCCCATGGCTTCTCCTCCCCCCACCTTCTCAGCTGAGACTTTAACTTATATTTTACTAAAACATTGAGGCCATTTGTTGAGAGCTCCTTCTTCCTTCCTCTTCCACATCTCATTTTATCACTCAAATGCTTTCTACTGATACCTCCTCCTTCACCCCATCTCATATGAAGAGGTGACTCTACTCCTTGCCAAGGCAAACCTCTCTCCCTGCACAACCATTCTCATTTCATCCCATCCCCCTCCACCAGAATGCCTCCTCTGTTATCCCTAATCTTTCACTTATTTCCAATGTCTCTCTGTCTACTGGCTGCTTCCCTACTGCTTACAAACAAGTTCCTATCTCCTCTATCTTCAAATAACTCTTATTTATAATAATTTATAATAATATTTATTTATATAAACTCTTATTTATAATATATATTCACTATATCTTATTCAAATAACTCCTTCCGTCTGCAATAAACTAATGTTTTGCCCTTTGTGTCTAAACTCCTTGAAAAAGCATCCTCCGTAGGTGCCTCCACTTTCTCTCCTCACTTCTTAACTCTGTAATTTGGCTTCCAACCTCATCTGTCAACAAAAATGACTATCTCCAAAGTTACCATTGCTTTTACTTGCCAAATCCAGTAGCCCTTTCTCCGTCCTCATTCTTTTGGACCTTTGACACTGGTGATCACCATTTTCTCCCTGATAATCTCTTCTCTCTAAGCATTTGGGAGACCACTGTCTTCTAAATCTCTTCCTACCTATTTTATTGCTCCTTAGCCTCTTTTGCTGGCTCTTCAACCATGTCATAACCGCTAGCTATAGGTGTCTCATGGGCCCTTTTCTCTCCCTCTATACTACTTCACTTGGTGCTCACTAGTTTCCACAGATGTAATTATCATCTCTATGCTGATGATTCTCAAGTCCACTTATCCAGTCCTAGTCTCTTTGCTGACCATCCAGTTTTGCATCTCCAACTGCCTTTCAGACATCTCAAGCTGGATGTCCAGTAGACATCTTAAACTGAACATTTCTGAAACTGAAGTAATTACTTTTCCCCTTATTTCCTCCCCCTTTCCAAACTTCTCACTTGGGACCCAAGTCCCTGAGGTCTCAGTCTGAATGTCATATTCTACTCACTGTCTCTTGATTCCTCTAGTCCAAGGGTGGGGAACCTGCAGCCTTGAGGCCACATGTGGCCTTCTAGGTCCTTGGGTGCAGCCTTTTGATTAAGTCCAAATTTTACAGAACAAATCCTTTTATTAAGGGGATTTGTTCTGTGAAGTTTGAATTTAGTCAGAGGGCCACATTTGAGGACCTAGAGGGCCACATGTGGCCTCAAGGCCACAGGTTCCCCACCACTGTCATCAATCTGTCTCCAAGACCTGTTTAATTTTACCTTTTGAATATGCCCCCTTCTCTCCTCTGACACTACCACCATGTTACTCTAGTCCCTCATCACCTCATACCTAAACTACTACTGTAGTAATACAATACAGCAGTGATTACAGTAGTCTGTTGGTTGGTCTGCTTACCACAAGTCTCTCCTCACTCTAGTCTAGCCTCCATTCAGCTGTCACAATGATTTTCCTAAAGCACAGGTTTGACACCCTACTCAATTAAACTTCATTGGTTCCCTGTTACTTTCAGGATCAAATACAGAATCCACTGTTTGGCATTCAAAGCCTTCATGGCCTCCTCCTCTCCCCCAGCCTTTCTAGTCTTTAACCCTATTCTTCCCCCCTCCCCCCCACTACTCTTTGATCTAGTGACAGTAACCTCCCTGTTGTTCTCTTTATCCTGTTTTCAGCTTGTTTGTACGGATTTACTTGTTTCTCCCATTAGATTTTGAGAATCTCCTCCAGGATAGGAACTGCCATTGGCCCTTCTTTGTATCACCAGGGCTGAGCAGAGTGCCTAACATAGAACCTAATGTAGTAGGCTTCTAATAGATGCTTATTGCTTGACTGATTGATGAGATATATTTTGTAGACAGTTGGAAATTCTTGATTACTGAGTAGCAGGACAAGGCTAGAGATGACTTTATGTGTCATACATGTAGAGGTGAAAGCTGGAGCGCTGCGTGGGTAAGATCTGCAAGGATGGGGATGGAGAGGAGAAATATCTGAGAACAGAACAGATCTTTATTTGGTGGAGTTAGAAGAAACAGAATGATTAGAGAGTAGGAAGGCCAGGAGAGGGTAGCCTCACCAGAATGTCAAGGAAGATGAGAACAGTGAAAAAACCGTGTCATTATCAAGAGGTCGTTACCAATCTTAGGGCAAATGCCAGATTTTGAGAAGTTTAGCAGTAATGCGAAAATGGAGGCAGGGAATGTAGCTAATGAAAGGTGTAATGGTGAAAGGAAGGTAAAAGAGATGGAACAGATCCCAGGGTTGTTGGAGGGGGTTGTGAAGAAAAGTGTGATTTGAGGATGTTTGTAGATGGAGGACTAGGAGATAATGAAGAAGGAGGAACTAAAGATATGGGAGTCAAATCAAGTCAATAAACATTTATTGAGTACTTACTGTATTCCATGCACAGGCCAAACAAATAGGAGAAAAGAAAGTCCTTGCCCTTGAGGAACTTACAGTCTAATGGAGGAAGATAAAACAGAAAGGAAGCTGAAAAGGGGAGAATGAGGGAGGCCCAAGGTGGTGCAGCCAGGTGAGAAATGAGGTATCTGAGCTGAGGTCTCCACTTAAATGTGTGTGAGAGATTATTGTAGGGATAAGATTAGAGCTTAAAAGAGTTAATAGGAAATGCTTAACCTTGGAAAGAGGAAAAGACATTTTGAACTGGATAAGGTATGGAGTACCCATTACAAACTGAAAAGCTCCTGTGTCAGATACCACATACCATTGAAGCAGTATGAGGACAGATACAGAGAAATTTTAAGATTTGGAGGAGGAAAATTGAGGTAACTCAGGTTAGATAGACTTAACTTCCTCTGTAAAAGTAGTAATTCTTGAAATAGGTCCAGGGTTCCAAAGACCTTCTTAGGGAATTTGTGAGTTGAAAGTTTTTGTAATAATTCTAAGGTATTTTAAGTTATAATATGATAAATATTGATAGCTATAACCCACATAAACAAAAGCACCTCTGGGTCATTGATAATTTTTAAGAGCGGTATAACAATTGCTGCCATGAAGTAACTGTGAATGGGATGGGGTAAAGTGAGGTAAAGTGAGTTTGTGGACCTGAAAAGAATGTAAGAAATTAGGAGTAGCCTGTGGAGAAATGAATAGCTAATCAACATGGTGGGATAGCTAGGCTAAGCAGTGAGTAGACTGCCAGGCCTGAAGTCAGGACACATTTTCCTAAGTTCAGATATGGCCTCAGACACTTACTAGCTTTGTGACCCTGAGCAAGTCACTTCACCCTGTTTGTCTCTGTTCCTCATCTGTAAAATGAGCTGGAGAAGAAAGTGGCAAACCATTCCACTATCTTTGCAAAGAAAACCCCAGATGGGGTCATGAATCAGAGCCAGATGTGACTGAAAACAAAGGAACAGGACTGAACAACAATCAATAAGAGAATAAAATGTTTGAAGGTTTTCTGTACAAGGCTGTGTTAAGGAGATGGGTAAATGATGGTAAAGATATAGTTGATTTGCTATATTTGTTCAACAACATTTTATTTGTAATTATGGCAAAAAAACTTTTTTTGGGGGTTCAAGGATTCAGTATTTCTTTTCTTCTGTCCCCTTTTCTGAGAGAGTTTCTGAATGTGTCATGATTTAAGCTAAGAGCTAAGGATAAGGAAAGGTATTTAGTATAATTGACCCTAGACTATATCAGCTTGGCTAGTAAGTGGCAGGGCCACATGTGTACATAGTTCACAACAGCAGAGCAGTTAAGGCTAGGAAGGAAGTTGTATTGTGAACAAGGTAGAGGGCCAGGCCCAGAGAGACCTGAGTAGTGTATAGGTGAATTCTCTTCAGTTAAATCAGAGGAGACTAGGGAAGAGAGATTTAGGACAGGGAGTGAAGGAATTGTGAACATTGAGAGAGCCCTTTTTTGGGGGGAAGGCGGGCGGAGAGGGGAAGATCCTTACATAAGATGTGAGAGGGTTGAGAATTCCTGAAGGCTGAGAGGGGAGATAGTTTTAGGACCCAGGTCAGGCAGAGTCTTAACCATTTGTAGCTTGAGGAGATCTAGCCTCCCTCTTCCTTCAGTCCATAGTTGACAGATTAGACTCTAAGTCAGGGGTTCTTAACTTGTGGTCTGTGAACTTTCAAAAAATATTTTGATAACTGTTTTGATATAATTGGTTTCCTTTATAATCCTATGTATTTATTTTATGCATTTAGAAACATAATTTTGAGAAGTAGCCCATAGACTTCACCAGACTGCCCATTAAGGGTGGGAAACCTACAGCCTCGAGGCCATGTGTGGCCTCCTTTACAGAACAAATCTTTTTATTCAGGAGATTTGTTCTGTGAAGTTTGGATTCAGTCAAAGGGCTGCACTAGAGGTTTCCCCACCCCTGTGACCAAGACAAAAGAAAAGATAAAGAACCCCTCCACTGACTAGGTTGAGATACCTATAAATGTCCAGATTAGAGAAAATGTAGCTAGCATGCTTATAGGTGTTTAAATTTTATAGAATTAACTTCTTGAGAGAGGTGCTGTCTTAAAACCCCAAAATGTCCATGTAGGAGAGTAGATTTAAGAAGCCTGAGAAATAGCCTTGCCTGTCAAATGCACAGCAAGGTAGCTAGAATTGAACTAACATCAAGAATTTGTCAGCAGGAGAGGAGCACCTAATAAAGTGTCTAGTCCATGTAGTTGCTGCTTAGAAATAGGATTAAACAAAAAAAAACCTTGAAGTATGAGTGAACCTTTTTATCCCTTTTATCTGACACTGTACTCAGTGCTCCCTCAATCTTTCTACCCTGTTGTGCTTTGTAGTAAATCTCCTTTAAAAACACCAGCCTTGCATGATGCTTTGGGAAACTAGGGGCAAAGGAGAGAGGATGAAGAAATTGAAGACTAGAAGATTCCCACTCCTGGGAATCCTGGGAGGACAATGAAGGAGAATGAGTAGAAGTCATAGAAACTGAAATTTAGCAGATAGTGCTAGCTATGGAGATAAAAGAGAGGAAAAATCTCCCACAGACAAGTAGATACTAGAGGGTGGGTGGCCCTATCACAGATAGGTCTAGTTTTTGTGACAGTACCGTTGGACATGAAAAAAATGTTTTGAAAAATTGAATCTGGTTGCATTTGTATCATGGAACAGGATAGAAAAAGGCTAAAGGTCAGGAAATGAGTTAAGATATTGCAATAAGTCTAAATGGAACAGCAGTAGGATTATGAGAATGTGAAGGAAGGAACAAATGGTAGAGACGCTATGAAGGAAATCTTTGTTCCTGTTCTTTGCAGCAGCACAATCCCTTTTACTACTGTACCTTTTATACTGGTTGCCTCTTCCTCCCTATGTATTTAGTTGTGCAAAAAAGTTGGTTAAAATATCATACTCTCACTGCTTTGATGAACAACATTTCTCAAAATGATTCTCTGAATGTTTCTGAAATTTTTTCCATCTTCAGGCTGCTTTGGTGGGGCAAAAGGTCATGTAATCTGCTCAAAAATCTTCATTGGCTCCCTAATGCCTACTGAATCAAGGCATTTTACTCATGCCAGGCATTCAAAACCTTTTACAATCTGGTGCCATCCTTCTTTTCAACCTGGTTTCATAGTGCTGTCTATACTTCAGCAAAACTAATGTTCTTACCCTCTACATGTTTCCTGCCATCTCACCTCCAGGCCTTTTGTTTATGCTGTTCTTTGTATATGGAACCCTTGCCCCCGTTGCATTCTTACTCATTTTTCGAAGTCCAGTTCAAGTGCTTTCTCCTCCAGGAGGCTTTCTTTGATTTTTTTTTTTCTCCTTCATCTCCAGTTGTTATCGAGCTTTTGGTCCTCAGGCTTCATGTAGCATATTGTACTTACCTCATGCTCTTATATGTTACTTTGCAGTATTATTATCATTATTACTATTTCTTCACATGTTGTAGTAATAGGTTTTTTGAGAATAGGGATAGTCCTACCTAAATTTTATACCTTGTTTAATTTGTATGTTGTCCAGATTTTGTATCTTGTTTAATTTCATGTTCTGTATACATGTGTTGCTTAACAAATGTTTGATAAATTGACTTGAACAGTAACTCAGAACCCATTACTGATGTACAGGCATATCAAATTTAGATGAATCACTTTTGGCCTTCTCTTTGTCCCATTCCTGCTGTGTCCTTCTCTTGGTTCAGATGCTTCACGCGGTTTCTGTGAATTCCCTGGACAGGCAGGAGTGGTGTAATGGAAGGAGTGCCAGACTTGGAGTTGGGAGAGATCTGGGTTTGGGCCTGATAACAGTGTGGCTCTGGGCAAGTTTTTGTTAAGTGGAATCAATAATACCTATATGGAACATTAAGGTACCATAAGTACCAAACATAATTATTTGAAACAATATGGGAAAGTTCTGTGAAGTGATACAGAGCAGTGATAAACAGAACCAGAAGAACAGTACACACACACACACACACACACACACACACACACACTTTTGCTTTTTGGAGGGCAATTGGGGTTAAGTGACTTGCCCAAAGTCACATGGCTAGTGTGTCAAGTGTCTGAGGTCAGATTTGAACTCAGGTCCTCCTGACTCCAGGGCTGGTGCTCTATTCACTGTGCCACCTAGCCGCCCCAAGAACACTATATATGATGGATTCATCCATGTCAGTTAAGTCATGTAATCTTCATTGATTTGTACACAAAAATCTTCATTGGCTCCCTAATGCCTTCTGAATCAAGGCATTTTACTCATGCCAGGCATTCACAACCTTTTTCAATCTGGTGCCACCCTTCTTTTCAATCTAGCTTCATAGTCTTGTCTGTATTTCAGCAAAATTAATATTCTTATCCCCTACATGCTCCCTGCCATCTCACCTCTTGTCATTTAAGGCAGCTTGAATTTATTAGATGCTTTCTATGTGCCAGTCACTGTGCTCAGAGCTGGAGATAAAATGAAAGGCAAAAAATCATTGTTCCTCTTAAGGGTTTTGCTGTTTTCAGTCATTTTCAGTTGTGTCCAACCCTTTGTGACCCAATTCGGGGTTTTCTTGGCAAAGATAGTGTAGTTTTGTCATTTCTTCATTCAGCTGGACAGATGAGGAAACTGAGGCAGAATTAAGGGACTTGCCCAAGGTCACACAGCTAGCAGTGTCTAAGGTTATATTTGAGCTCTTCCTGACTCCACACCCAGCACTGTCCACTGCACCACTTAACTGCCCCATGGAGCTCACAGTCTAACAGGGAGACATCATGTTGGCAACTATGTTGTTGTGTCCTTTTTCAATTACTGTATCCTTTTCAGTTCTAGCTACTTCCGCTTGTGCATTTGGCAACAAAGTTGTTCAGTATAAATTAGGAATAGATTTGGAAGCTACTAAGATTAAGGAGCACCTTTTAAAAAAAAGTTTAAAATTTTTTTTTTATTAATTAATTTGTTTGTTTACTTTTAGTTTACATGATTCAATTCCACAATTCCTTGAGTTTCACATTTTGTCCCCCTCTCTCCCCTCCCCACCATGGCAACATATAGTCAAGTAAAGAATCTGTAAATACTTTCACATTATACATTAGTCAGGTTTAAAGATGGATTGTATCAGATGGAATGAAAAATGGTAAAGAGGACATAAAACCAAACAAGAAAAGGAAAAAGATCAGGTATTTTGCTTCCATCTGGATATAAACTCAGTTCTTTCTAGTTCTTTTTCTGGATGCACTCATTTCTCTCCATCATGAGTCTTTTGGGATTGACTTATATCACTGCATTGCTGATAAGAGTCCAGTCTATCAAAGTTGGTCATCACACATACGTTGTGTCTGTAATTGTGTAAGCAACAGCAGGGAAACCAGGTCACTGTCTACAGAGTACATGAAACAGAGTGAGAGTAAGAAGACTGGAAAGGTAGGAAGGGGTCAAGTTATGAAGAGTTTTGGTGGCCAAATAGAGAATTTTATAGTTGATCCTGGAGACAGTAGGAAGCCACTGAAAATTATTGAGTGAGGAGGGGGAGGTGATAATAATAACAATAAGTTCGTTTTATGTATGCACATAATGAAGGTTAGAAAGGTCAGGAAAACAATTTTAAAATGTATAAGACTTTATTAAAATCAGTATATACTTTTTGACATGACATTAATTGATAATGAAAATTACAGACACAGTCATTTAGAGGTTTTTTTAAGCTTGCAGTTTTATTTTCCTGTATGATCTTACATATTTTGGATTCCTGAGCTTTTCAATGGAAATATCAATACATTTTATATAAAAATTGAGAGAGAACATGTTGTAGTGGATAAAACATTGGACTTGGAGTCTAGAAGATCAGGGTACAGTTCTCATCACAGACTCTTAGGCTTTGTGATCTTGAATAAGTTACTTAAGCACTCTGGACCTCAGTTTCCTAACCTGTAAAAATGGTTTTACATAATCTCTTAAGTTTTTCCAGTTCTAGACTTGTTCACACAGCAAGCAGTGCGGTAACCATGCCACTATCATATCTCATAGTGCCTAGTGTAGTGCTAAACACATAATGAGAATTCAGCAAATATTTGATTTATACCTTATTTTGCCAGAGAAATTGTGTCTATATATGTACATGCATATTTATATATAAAACACCTCAAATATTTATTGACCTCTTAAGTTTCTTTTCATATGTAGTAAAGCTTCATTCCTATTGAATACTTTTATGTCTAGATAGTATGAAGACTAAACTAAAAGGATCTCAAACTTCTCACATATAAATTGAAGATGTCTACCAACTGTTGGAAATATTGAATAATATATTAAGTAGAAATTTGTAAAATATTATGTGTTACAGTCTGTAAGGGAGCATAGAATGAATAAATGGTTGCAACTGAAGGCAGAAGTCTTTCCCATTTTTCCTTCTTCAGTGGGAGTTCCTGTCACTTTTGTGGGAATAATATTCAGATAAGGAAATTTTTGGAATATTGTATATACTTTATTCTTTTGTGGATATGTGATCAAATCAGTGTGGGTACTTCTTATGTTGTATGACCCCAGTTTATGTCCTTCCCATGAGTCTGTCATAGGAAGCCCACCCATTGTGCTGGAGGCCTTCTAGATTAAGGATTCTTTTTTTCCCCCACTTAATAGTATTTTATTTTTTCTAATTATGTGTAAAGATAGTTTCCAGCATTCACTTTTATAACATTTTGAGTTCCAAATTTTTTCTTCCTCCGTCTCCTTCCCCCTCACCAAGATGGCACACAATGAGATATAAGCTACACATGTATTTTTCCACATTAGTTATGTTGTGAAGGAAGAATCAGAACATAAGGGAAAAAAGTAAAAATAGTATGCTTTGATTTGCATTCAGAATCCATAGTTCTTTCTCTGTATGAAGATAGCATTTTCCATTGTGACTTTTTTGGAATTGTCTTAGATCATTATATTGCTTTAGCACAGTTCTGCTGATACTATGTAAAGTGTTTTCTTGATTTTTGTTCACTTCGTTCAGCATCAATTCCTGTTAAGTCTTTCCAGGTTTTTCTGAAATCTGCCTGCTTATCATTTCATAGAACAATAGTATTCCATTACATTTGTATACCACAGCTTGTTCAATCATTCCCAAGTTGATGGGCATCCCCTCAGTTTCCAATTCTTTGCCACTACAAAGAGAGCTGCTATAAATATTTTTGTACATGTAGATCCTTTCCCCTTTTTTATGATCTCTGGGATACAGACCTAGTAGTGGTATTACTGGGTCAAAGGGTATGCATGATTTAGAGCCCTTTCGGCATAGTTCAGAATTGCTTTCCAGAATGGTTGGATCAGTTCACAACTACACCAACAATGCATTAGTGTTCCAATTTTCTCTCATCTTCTCCAACATTTATCATTTTCCTTTTTTTGTCATATTAGCCAATCTGATAAGTGTGAGGTGGTGCCTCAGAGTTGTTTTAATTTGTATTTCTCTAATCACTGGTGGTTTAGAGCATTTTTAAAAAAATGACTATAGCTATCTTTAATTCCTTAATCTGAAACTGCCTGTTCATATTCTTTGCCCGTTTATTAATTGGGGAATTAAATAAGTAATTCTTAACCTGTGGTCTGAGATCTTGTTTTTAAAACAAATATTTTGTTAACTATATTTCAATATAATTGATTTCCTTTGTATTTTTTATGGACTCCATGTATTTTATTTTGAGTATTTAAAAACATTCTGAGAAGGCTTTACCAGACTGCCAAAGGGCTCCATGACACAAAAAAGTTTAAGAAGTCTTGTTCTAGATTATTTAATGTTCCATGGGTACCAGTGTAGCTGTCTAGCTATTATCCTTTATTCTCACATAACTGGCCCACCTACTATTGTAATAATGTCTCCCGATCCACGTTTGACAATTTTCAGAGTGCTTTCACTTCAACTCTTTGGATATGCACAACATTCCTGTGAGGTAGGACAGATAGTATGCCCTATAGGAGACAGACACACACACCTACCTGAGAGAGATTGTGACCAGTGGCTTCCAGTGGCTCTTTCATCCTGAATTTCACTCCTCTGTGGCCTCTTGTTTTGATTAGTTCTCAGAACTTCAATTTAAGGAAAGTGCCTTAGCCAGCCATGTCTTCATTCCTCTCTGGCCTTCACTTTTGACTGTCTTCTTCATCAGATCTTTTGTATGCCCAGTATTGCCTAACATATACTTATCAGGTGCCAAGTATTGTTGAAGGTTTTTCTTCATTCTTCTGTCTTTTGCATCCACCCTGCCCTTTATCTATTCAGTTATTAAGTCCTAACAGTTCTCCCTTGATAATATCTCTCCCATTTTACCTCTCTTTTCCACTCATACCATTGTGATTTAGCACGCCCATCACTCCCACCAGTAATAATGCCTTCTTATTTGATGTCCTTGCTTCTGGTCTCTCTGTTGTTCTTGCTTCCCTTTTCTACTAAAGCCATTTTTCTGTTGCCCTGGTTGATGATGGCACTTTCCTGCTGAAAAATGATTTGTGATTTTCCATTGTTTCTTTCAAGGCTTATATCATCTGCAGCTAGGTTCCAGTCTACCTTTCCAGGCTTCCTTCACATATTCCTATTTTCTTTTTTCCAATCTAGGTTAGTCATTGTTTCTTGAACTTAACCTTCCCTCTGCACTCTGTACCTTTTACACACCATTCTTCACTTCCTGAAATGATCTACTTTGTTCTCCCTCCTTGCCTCCCCATTCTTTACCTGTTGTGATTTCCCCTCCTTTAAGGGCCAGCTCAGATTTGACTTTTGCAGTAGTCTTCCATTATTCCACTAAATGGAAGGTGCCCCTTTAAGGTTATTTATGTACATGCTTATATTTGTACATTTCCTAACTTGTATTAGTTATTTATGTACAAGTATCATTCTTTCCTAGATAATAAACTCTTTGAGAGCAGTGATCATGTATTTTTTTTTTATCTCTATCTATTGACTCTCATGGTGCTTCACATACAGTAGTCCATTTGATAAATGTTAACATTGAATTGATTCTTGTAACCTCAGTGGTTCCTGTTTGATGACTCTCCGTTTTACCTGTAGTCTTCTTTCTTCTCTTTATCCAGTTCTATATTTCTCACTGCCTAGTAGATATTTATATTTGAATAGTCTGCTCTTATGTCAAATTAATTATATATGAAGTGGAATTCAATTGGATTCAATTCAACACATATAAAATTATTAGACACAAGGGAAGATACAAAGATAAATAACACACTACCTTCAAGGAACTTACCATCTAATTGGAGAGCCAATAAAGGTAGGTAGATACTTGTAAAATACAAATAAATGCATGCATTCAAATTACTGAGAATTGTTTAGAAAGAATTTCTAACCTGAAGGAAAGTGAGAATAAGGACACTTTATTAAGAGTATTGTAATCTTTCCTGTTAATTAACCTTGTAATCTTAGAGTACCTGACTCATCCTTGACTGTTGCTTCCCACATCCAATCACCAAACCCTGTTGTGTTGTTCATCCATCACAACATCTCTCGTAGCTCTTCTTTCCTATTTCTCTTGCCATTCACTCTTGTTCACACCCTTATCACTATACATCTGGAGTACTGCTGTAGACTTCCAGTAAGTTTCCTCACCTGTAGTCTCTTTCCACTCTTAATTGCAAGCTGCTGAACTGGCTTCCATTTTTGTGTTGTTTTGTGTTGTGTTCATTTGTCAGGGAAAAAATTTCTTAGGTGTATATCTTTAGATTCTTATATTGCTAGAACTGGAAAAATAAACTCTGGAAATAATTTATCATAATTCGAAAAGCTTGGATTCAAATGCAGCTAAATCCTAGGCCACTGTTTTTCCTGTTGTTGACTGCTCCCTTCCCACTGCATTAAACTGCTCTTCAGTAAGATACTTTTGTGGGCTGGGGATTTGGAAAAAAAAAGTGTTAAAAATAGGGATATACTGTTACTAAGTAGCTGAAAATAGAAAAGTTTTTTTCTTTTTGGAAAAATTAATTGGCAAATGGTGAACCTTAGATACCAGAAAAGGAGGAGGCAAAAAAACCAAACCAAACCCCAACTCCAAACCAAAAACCAAACCCTTACACTATTTTGCTAGTGATTTTTCTTTTCTTAAGAAATGGAGAAATTTTTAGAGAATAAAGAAACTCTGATGTATATATATATATATATATATACACACACACATACATACACACATACACACATATTCTTTTTTGGTTATGAACTAAACAATCATCAGTAAACTTAAACATTTCAAAGAGCAAAAAAAAAAGATCGTTTATGAAACTGTACTGCTACTTTTTAAATAAAAGTACTTTAAATTTTTTTTTTTTTTTTTGCTTTTTGGAGGGCAGTTGGGTGATTTGCCCTTTTGATTAAGTGGCTTGCCCAAGGCCACACGGCTAGTTTTTGTGTTAAGTTTCTGAGGCTGGATTTAAACTCAGGTCCTCCTGACTCCAGGGCCGGTGCTCTACTCACCGTGCTACCTAGCCACCCCAGTACTTTAAATTTTAACAAGTTAGGGACAAAATTTCCCTATTTGTGATCCCTTTTGAACTTTGTGTTTTTTTCTATATATCTTAAAAAATTACCCTTTTCTTTTTTTATATCACTACTAGTCTACCCACAAACTGCTCTTGTCCTGCAGCAAATAAATTTAATCAAGCAAAATACATTAGCACACTGGCAACTTTCACAACTTACCTGTGATGTAGCTAAGGACAGTTATTCTTTTCTGTGTTGGGTTTATGATTTTATTCCTAACTTGCATTTGGAAAGTTTTCTGTTTTCTTGCTAGGTGGAACATTAATAAGTATTTGTAAACCTTTTGTCTACACCAAGCCTTTCTCATCTGGGACAGTGTTTCTTAACCACAGTTTTGGGAACCACATATTTTGGGCCCAACCCCTTATCATCTCCCTCTTTTATTTGACTGGAGAGTTAGCTTCCTTATAGAGTTGTTTCTTTTTGGAAAGGGTTTGTTTTTTTTAATAGGGTTTGTGGGAATCCTCAGGATTGTTGTATTGTAGACAATTATCAGAACCACTGAACCAGAGATGTGGCTGGTAGTCGTGTGGTTTGATTTCTTTGGCACATATTTGAAGTTAGCAGCAAACCCATTTTTCCCTTTTTGATATCCATTTGGATATAATGATAGTTACATCTCTTATGCCAGAAAATACCTCTAAATTGGTGAGAACCGTTTTTAGGTTAGTGATCCTCTGTAATAACTTATATAAAATTGTTTCCTGTATGCTGCCATGTTTTTTAGTGAGGAAATGAGAAATACAGATGTTTGTCAGTTATCTTTCTAGTCATTGCCTTTGTCTATTAAAAAACATTTGAAACTTCACTGTGGCAAGTAGTTCCACTTGCCTCCATAAAATAGTTTGCACAGCCTCAAGTATCACCTTTTCTTGTCAAAGTCATTCCTCTTTCATCTGATTATAATATAAAAATGGAGTTTGTCTGGGCAAGAAGTCATGATAAAAACTGCTGAGCAGTCAACATTGTGTGATTCTTGTATAGCTCCATCCTCACAGATGTGGAGATACTTGAGACATCTTGTATGAGTTGATGAAGAATGAAGTTAAGCAGAACTAGGAGAATAAGCTGTGAAGAAAAACAACTTTGAAGACCTAAGAACTTTGATCATTTCAGTGATCAACCAAGACTCCAGAAGACCCATGATAAAGCATGCTTCCCCATCTCTTGACAGAAAGGTGGTAAACTGAAAGTGCAGAATGAGACATACATTTTTAGACATGGTTGGTGCAGTCACTGCCAGGCATTGGAGTCAGGAAGACCTAAGTTCAAAACCCGCCCCATATACTTACTCTTCACCCTGTTTGCATCAGTTTCCTCATCTGTAAAATGAGCTAGAGAAGGAAATGGCAAACCACTCCAGTATCTTTGCCAAGAAGACCCCAAATGGAGTCATGAAGGGTTGGGCTTAACTGAACAGCAACAACAAAGTGCCTGCTATGTGGCAGGCATGTGCTAAATTGGGGATTGTAATGGGAATGCAAATTTGGAAGATCTTCCCTGCCCCTAGGTTAAAGTGCACCTGAAGCCTGGGGAGGGAGGCTTGTTTTTCAGTAGATACTTTTTGATTGGCCAGTGGGTCAATAAGGTTGTTACATTCTCTGAGCCAGGAGAAGGCTATATAAGCCCTGATGTGAGGCTTTGTTTTGGGGGCTCACTTTGAGAAGTGTTCTGTGATTTGATCTGTATTCTGGGAAGCCGTTGTCCAGGGCCCCCCGGCTTTGAAAAACCCAGATGTGGAAACCCAGATGTTGACTGGGTATAGATGTAATGGTTGGACAGTTTGGAAATCTGTCTACTTGATCTGTTTCTGTCTTGATAATTCTGCCTGTATACTTTGAAGTTCAGGGTGCTGACCTTTTCTCCTGAACAAGATAAACGATATATGTCTGACTGATTAAAGTAAGCTTGTTAACCCATTTTGAGTTGCTTTCCTTTAACAAAGCAGATCCAAGAACCTGTGCTAGCAGCAAACCCTGGGAACGCTGGGGTGCTTGCTGCTACAGGGATACAAAGAAAGTCAAAGGCAAAAGTTTAATAGAGACAGCATGTAAACAACCATTTACAAATAAGATATCTGCAGAATAAATTCCAAATAATGAATGGTGAAAGGCCTTTGTACTAAGAAAGGTTGGGGAAGGCTTCCTGTCGAAGGTGGAGTTTTAGCTGATACTTAGAGAAAGCTAGAAATAGAGGAAGTAGAGATGATGGTGGAAGAGAGGGGAAAGAGAACAAGGATTTATATAGAACTTACTGTGTGCAAAGCACTCTACAAATATTTTTTCATTTGATTCTTACAACAAGCTCAGTGGGATAGGTGCTATTATTATCCCCATTTTATAGTTGAGGAAACTGAGGCAGAAGTAATGGAGAAGTTAGGAAGAGTGGAAGATTTGGATAATGGGTTCAGGTTTGGAGATATTGGATATGTTCTGGGCATCCAGTTTGAGATGTCCAATAATAAATAAGCAGTGAGATGTGAGACTAGAAGTCAGCAGATAGGTTAAAGCTGGATGAGTTTTGCTTGGTTTTTTTTTTTTTTTTGTTTAAAGGGAAACCTTGGGGTTTGGGGGAAGGGGGGGGGGGGGGGGATTGTGATAGAGATGACAAAAAATAGCAAAGAAAAAAATGTCACTGAAACCTTTTTTTTTTTTTAATGCCCAGAAGAGAACAGAGAAGTTTAGAGGACAGCACAGAAAAGCAGAAATACAACTTTGGAGCAACATGCTGAATTTGTCATCTGCTAAAAAATAAACCCATGCTATAGAATAGAAATTCACTGTGCAATCCTTTTTTTCTTTTTGTATATTGAAATGTTAATGGTTGTCATATGCAGATAGCAGGAAACCTAAATCCTAGGGGAGGTGGTGGGGTGTGTGTGTGTGTGTGTGTAAAACTGTCCTTAAAAAACACATATCTCAGGTCTCTTTATGTAGCTGAAAATTGGGGTACATTTAAATAGGACAAATTGGGGTGGGAGTGACAGCTGGAGGATTTTGAGTTTCATTTTAATTTGGGAAGGATTTCTCTGTGTTGGGGGGTTTGGGTTTAATGAGAAATAATGCAACCTGATAGTTGTGTACAGCTTTATAGTATATAAAAATGCCTAGTTGTATATCATCTCCTTTGATGATCATATCTCCCCATTGAGGGTGCTAATACTTTTTTTTTTTTTGCTTTTTTGGAGGGCATTTGGGGTTGAGTGACTTGCCCACGGTCATACAGCCAGTTTTTGTGTTAAGTGTATAAGGCCGGATTTGAACTCAGGTCCTCCTGACTCCAGGGCTGGTGCTTTACTCACTGTGCCACCTGGCCGCTTCTAATACTTCTCACTACTAGATAACGTCTACTTAATTATTTGAAGTTTATAAAGAACTTTTTTTTAATTATGATTCTGTGAGGTAGATTGTGCAAGTAGTATTATACTCATTTTACAGATGAGGAAACTGAGATTTGTGTATGTTAAATAAGTGACTTATCCAAAGTTATACAGCCAGTAAATCTTAGAGCCAGTACTTAACCTTAGGTCTTCTGAGTGCCAATCCACCATTCTTCCCATTGTATCACTCTACCTCTCCAGAGAATGCAGAGAACAGTTGTTTTTATCTTTTTTTTTTTTGCAGATGAGAAAACTGAGACCAGAGATGGAGCCTGGGCTTAGAACCTAGGACTTATGACACTTTTATGGTGTTTCTACTATACAATATTATTGGGGGCCTCAATGTTATTGGCTGGGGAGCTGGATAGGTCTAAACTGTTGAAGTTCAGAAAATCATAGGGATTCCCTTGATGTGTCCCCTTCCTTTACACTCTGATATCAATTCATATTCAACAAATAGGCACTCTTGCACTATAAACAACTCTGTGGGTGTATGGAGGAACAGTTTAGAGGAATAGATGAAACATGAATCAAGCCATTCATTAATCTCTTGAGTCACATTTATTCAGAAAAATTTTTAATCCAAGGAACCACATATAGAAATCTTTAATGAACAAAGGGAATTGTTCGGATTTTTTTTCTTTTTGATAATTTTACTATCTAATTGGTGTCATATGCATCCAGTGTGAGAAAAGTTTTACTTAATGACAAATGAGTAGGTTTTTCTCAAATAAAGAAATGTTAAGGGTGGTGGTCATATTACTGAAGACTGTACAGTAGCCTTTAAAAAAAGAAATTGCTGAATATCCCACATTCCACAGTAGTGTGTGTTTTTAAATAAGTGCTATTATTAATTGTTTGAGAGGAAATAAAGATTAAAGAAAGTAGACCATACAAGAGAGAAAGTATGAAAGCACAAATATTGTCTAGGTCTGTAAATATTGTTTAATTGTTGACTATTTAATAAATTTTTCTTTAGAAGTTTGTATTGAACTCCTTTTTAGTTCTTGTAATGTTCTGATCCCCAACTGTATATGAACTAGGATGTTTATTCTTCTCTTCATTTATGAATTTCTTTTCTTCATAACTTCAGGGGTTCACATTTTCTTTACAGGCCAAGGTCATATTAAGTGTACTTCCTTGCATATTCGTTTTTCCCCAAAAATGTTTAAAGGTGGTAATTTACTAATGTGACAGGAATTTCTATTACAGTATTTTAACAATAAGTAGGAAAGTTCATAGGTCCAAAAGCCGTCTAATGACTGAAAAAAAGGCAAGGAGAAATCTTATGTACTTGTCTGTTTTATAAGAGGCATGTCTTTATCTTTACTGATACATGTAGTTCCCACTCTTGGCTTTTGGCAAATAGTAGTAATTACATATCTTTATATCTGACTTGGGGAAACAGTGTGAAATAGCAAGTCAGGCACACAATTGAGTGGATTTAATTTTTTCTGTTGATCATATGTCATGAGGAGAAAAAGATAGGCTATCACCCCATACTTTGTCCTAACTAATAGAGGACAGTGGATAGATCCAGTGAGATCTGATTAATAAGGTTTAGCACTCATGTGTGGAGAGGGGGTTGTGGGGTGGGGGTGGGGATAGAACATAGAACTGGCCTGAGTCAGGAGAACCTGAATTCAAGTTCTTTTTCTGAACGATCCAAGTTAAATGAATGAGATGCCGTTTTGCCCAAGTTAAAGTATAGACAATTGAACTCAATGCATCATAAATCTGAGAACAAACTTTACTTGGGGGTTGGGCAGGGGAGATGTCTGTTGACAGGAATTATTGCTGGGAAACCTGGAGACAGTTTGGCAGAAAAGAGGCTTATGCCATTTACTACAATAAGTTCAAAAGGGATGCTTGCCCTGAATAGTAAAGGTCACAAAATAAAACCATTAGAAGAGAACCAGATCAGGTTTCTTTTGAAGCTGTGACTGGGGGGGGGGGGGAGAGTTCATAGGGAGAAATCCACTTTATTTATTTATTGATATCTTCTGTTTTTATATCACCTATATTCCCCATTGAATCTCTTCTCCATTCCTTCCCAAATAGCTACTCCTTATAATAAAGAGTGAAAAAAAAAAGAGTAAGTAAGAAAAGAGTTTGGCAAAACTAATCGTCTTGTTGAAAAATCATGTTACATGTAGTGTTGGACACCCATAGTTGCCTACCTGTGCAAAGCAGCACAGATCAGATTATGTTAACCCTAACTCTGTAACCTCTAATTCTAACCAGAAAAGTTTCTAATACAGAATGAAATGAAAAGAACTAGAACAATTCATACAGTGGCTACAATAATGGAAAGTAGTGGGATCAAATAGAAACATCTTTGTGGTCTGCATATTGACTTAGAAAATTACAAATTAATATCATTTATGTTATATATATTGTTTAATACTTTCCAATTATATTTTAATATGGCTCAGGCTGCATTTGGGAATTTGCAGGAAACCAGTTTGATATCTCTGATATAAAGGAAAAGAACTTTGAAAGACTTAAGAACTCTGATGCAGTAACCAACTGAAGTGTGCCAGTAAACCTATGGTAGACATGTGATAGACTAGATGCAGACAGTAGAGTTTCAGACATAGCCAATGTGTTGAAGTGTTTTGCTTGACTGTACTTGTTATGAGGGGAAGATGGCTCTCAATGATACTTCAGGAAAAAATGAACATCAGTGTATTAGAGACATTGAACATAAAATGCTTTGTAGGAAGGTTTCTTGCAGAAAAATGGTGTTTGAATTCTTTAAAGGATTCATAGGAATTCAGTAGGTTAAGATGTGGAGTGGAAGGTACAAGTCAAGTATATAGAACAGCCTGAGCAAGGGAACAGTAAGTGTTCTAATTTGGCTGAAATACGGTTTGTGCCTGAGTTTTTTTAACTCTTATTTGTGTTTCTGATATCCAAGGCAAAGAGCAGCTGTCAGACGGGTATATTTGTAATACGGAGACAGGGGGAGAAATAATATCAGGAAATTACTCTGGCATAAAAGATATATCATCAAATTTTCTAAAAGTAAATAGCTAAACCTTTTTCAGATCCCAAGGTCATTTGTTAGATGCCCCAAAAAACCCATTATCAGTGGCAGTACGCAAACATCTATTTATTTATTAATTTAAATTGATTAATTTTTTGTTTTCAGCATTCAGTTCCACAAGCTTTTGAGTTTTAAATATTCCCTGCCTCCCTCTACCCTGTTTCTTCCATACTATTTTCCAGTTTTCCCAGCAGTTTTTGTCAAGTAGTGAATTCTTATTCCAGAAGCTGGGGTCTTTAGCAAACATTAGATAACTGTAGTCATTGACTACTGTGTCATGTGCACCTAATCTGTCCCACTGATCCACCAACTCTGTTTCTTAGCCAGTACCAAGAGTTTTTATGTCAGTCAGTAAACATTTACTAAATGTGTGCCAGGCACTGTGCTAAACTAGGAATACAGAAGGAGACAAAAGACAGTTCCTGCCCTAAGGAGCTCATAATCCAGTGGGGGAAGACATCAGGCAAACACATATATACAAACAAACTGTATACAGGATAAATAGGAAAATATTGAGAGGGAAGGTACTAGAATTAAAAGGGGTTGGTAAAAGTTTCTTATATAGAAGGTGGAATTTTAGTTGAGACGTAAAAGAAGCCAGCAAAGTCATTAGGCAAAGATAAAGAAGGGAGAGCAATCCGGGCATCAGGGCCAGCCAGAAAAAATTCCCAGAGTTTAGAGATGGAGGAAGGATGCCACAAGTTGTTTCTTTGTTCAACAGCAAGGAGGTCAGTGTCTCTAAATTGAAGAGTACTTGGTAGGAGGAAGGTATAAGATGACTGGAAAGTAGGAGGGGGGACTAGGCTATGAAGGACTTTGAATGCCAAGCAGAGGATATTGTATTTGAGGCGAGTCACTGGAGTTTATTGAATAGGGGGGTGATGTGGTCACCCTTTAGGAAAATACTTTAGTGACTGAAGAGTGGGGGGAGACTTGCAGCATACTGTTTCAGTAGTCTAGGCATGAGATGATGAGGCCTTGCACCAGAGCTTAGAGGAGAGAAGAGTGCTGCAGAGGTGAAATCAGCAAGCCTTGGCAACAGATTGGATATGGGGAGGGGGGGGGAGTGGAAGACATAGTGAAGATCCCAAGGAAACTTATAGGTTGTGAGCCTGAGGGAATTGGGAGGAGGAGGATGCCTTCCACAGTAATAGGGAAGGTAGGAAGTGAGGAAGGTTTGGGGCAAAAGATAATGAGTTCAGTTTTGGATATGTTGAGTTTAAGATGTCTACTGAGCTTCCAGTTTGAGCTATCTGAAAGGCAGTTAGAGATGTAAGATTGGAGGTTAGCAGAGAGTTTGGGGCAGGATAAGAAGTGTGAGAATCATCAGCATAGAGATTAAAAATCTATAGGAGGGGCAGCCAGGTGGCTCAGCAAGTAAGAGCACCGGCTCCAGTGTTGGGATGACCTGGGGATCGAATCCAGGCTCAGATACTCAGCACCACACCCAGAAATAACTGGCTGTGTAACCTTGAGCAAGTTACTTAACCCCGATTGCTTTAAAAAAAAAAATACAGGAGCTGATGAGATCATAAAGTGAATTAGTATGGAGGGAGAAGAGAAGAGGAGAGAAGATGGCCCAAGGCATAACCCTTCAAGGACACCTATCTTTAGAGGGCATGGTTTAGATGAAGATTCAACAAAGAAAACTGAGAAGGAGCAGTCAGTCAATAGGAGAGCCAGGAAAGAGTGGTGTCCTGAAAACCTAGAGAAAAGAGGAAATGGTAGTCAGCAGTGTCGAGGGTTGTAGAGAGGTTAAGGAGAATAAGGATAGATAAAAGACCATTGGATTTGGCTATTTAAGATATCATTAGTAACTTTTTTTTTTCTTTCTGGAGGGGGGAAGGCAGGGCAATTGGGGTTAAGTGATTTGCCCAAGGTCACACAGCTTGTAAGTGTTAAGTGTCTGGGGCAGATTTGAACTCAGGTCCTCCTGACTCCAGGGCCAGTGCTCTATTCACTGCACCACCTAGCCACCCCTGTTAGTAACTTTTAGAAAGAGCAGTTTGTTTGGAATGGTAAGGTTGGAAGCCAGATTGTAAGAAGTTAAGAGAGTGAGAGGAGAGAAGGAGGCACCTATCATAGATGTACTGTTCAGGGTGTTTTGCCATAAAAGACAGAAGAGATTAGGACAGTTAGCAGGGATGGAAAGATCAAGTAAAAGTTTTTTGAAGATGGAGGAGACATGGGCATGAAGCAGTTGGTATATGGGAAGTTTGAAGATAAGTGAGATATGATAGAGAGTGCATTTACTGAAGGGGGGAGGAAAGGAATGTGATCACTTTGAAGAGGGATTAGCTTTGGTAAAGAATAAGGCTACTTCATCATCTCAGACAGAAGTGAAGGAGGTAATAGTGGTAGAAAATTATGAAATAGTGGTAGAAAACATGAGTGATATGAAATGAGGAAACTGGGAGAAGAGGAAGCTCACTGCAAATGGCTTCAATTTTTTTCTGTAAAATATGAGGCAAGGTTCTCAGCTGAGAGGTGTGAAGAATGGAAGTCACGGGTGTTTTGAGGAGGGATAAAAAGGTTTGGAAGAGCTGCCATGGAGAATGGAATGAGTTGATGAGGCAGTTATAGAATGACTGCTTAGCAGCAGCAGTGAGGGCCCAGATGAGGTTGTGTAGCATGAATTTGTAGTGGACCCATTTAGAATGGTTGTATGATTTTTCTCCACCTTTGTCATGTGTGTAGGAACAGAGGCAGTGAATGGTGGGACTGATCCAAGGCTGAAACTTGGTACAGTGTCATTGGCAAAATGATAAGAGAGCTGGGAATTTAGGGAGAGGAGGAAAATATAGTTTGATCGGTTCACCCAAGGGGTCAGCATGGGGAAAAGAGTGAAGATATGACCTGGGAGAGAATTGAATGGTCAAGAGATTCCAATCCTGGAAGATCATGAAGAGTAGCGTTTTGTAAGAGTGTAGGAGAGGTAAAAAGCCAATAGACTGTGGTTGGATAAGGGAATTTTGAATTTTTTTAATGTACATTTGGGAGTAGTGGCAAGATCAGGGATGTGACTGTCTTTGTATGTAGCTGTGGTAGGGTAGAGGAGTAGATCATAGGAATGGAGTAGTTTGAGGAACTCAGTAGTCAGGGTTTTTGAGGGAGAGTCAAGTATGTATGTTGAAGTCTCCTGGTATGAGGGCAGGAGTTGGGGAAAAGAGGAGAATTGAGAATCATGTACCAAACTCATTGAAGAAAGAAGAGGAGTGACCTGGAAGAGTCTAACCAGTAACTACCAGAATTTTGATTGGGTGGTAGATATAAATAACATGAACCTCAGAGAAGGAGAGGTCACTGAGTGATAGTGGCAGGGAGAGAACCTGGAAGTGGCAACAGGGAACAAGGAGTATTTTAGCTCCCTGACTTGAACTGTGAACTGAGGGGAATGTGTGAAGGTTTAACTAGTACTGGAAAGTGTAGCCACGGGACGGCTAGGTCCTAGGGTAAAGATTAGGTAGGAAAGGGGCACAGCAGGAGATGAAAATCCAACCTGCATAGTGGAGAAAAAAGTCCCATTCCCCACCACTTTTCCTTTTCCTCTTCCCTCAGTGCATAGGCTCTACAGGAAATGGAGGACCTGAGGTCAAAGGGAGGTCACTTCTCTTTGCACCAGAGGTTTTCCATATCATGATTGGGAGATTGAGCAGGCATCAGGATATGTAAGTTGCCTTGTGCTAGCACAGATGGAAGTTGCTGCTTTGGGGCAAAAGGAATATGTTTAACTTGGCTGTATGCAGCTCTAATTCTCATTTGAGGAGGCAGGAAATCAGGTGGCTGGGGGAAGTCTCTTTGGGGCAGATGGAAGACTCAGCCAAGTCCCTTGCTGCTTTCCCTCAGGGGGCATACTATACCTAGCAGGAAATGGAAGACTTAAGGTTGTGGTCAGAGGAAGGTTTGGCTTCTCTTCTCATTTGAGGAAACTCGAAGTCAGGCAGCAGCAGGAGTTGACTGGCCCAGTGTGTCACAGATACTACTGATGAGAAGCATTGATCTCTTAAGCCTGGATGAAAAATGCCAGCAGTTTTAGAAAGTAGAGTGGCTTCAGATTGAAATATGAAAGATTATTATGACATCATATAGTGGGATAGAATGGAGGGGGACAAGGGTAGATGTGGAATATTGGCCATTGTAGTAAGTAGTATGAGATAACAGGTGGCAATGGGGAAAGAGATGAATTGGATATAGGTGACATGGAGAGAGAATAGATGGAATTGGTAATTTAATTAACATTTCCCCAATTACATATAAAAACAATTTTTAACATTTTGTTTTTACAAGTTTTGAGTTCCAAATTCTCTCCCTCTGCCCCCCCCACTCTGTGAGAAGGCAAGCAATTTCACATGTTATACATTTGCTGTTATGCAAAACATTTCCATGAAGTGGATATCATATTTCATTATAAGTCCTTCAGAATTGTCTTGGATCTTTACATTGCCAAGAATAGCACAGTTGATCATCAAACAGTATTGTTGTTACTGTATACAATGTTCTCCTGGTTTTGCTCACTTCACTTTGCATCAGTTCATGTAAGTCTTTCCAGGTTTTTCTGAGAGCATTGTGTTCATTTCTTTTAGCATGATTTATTCCATCACAATCCATCCATAGAATTGTAATGTGAAAGAAAATCCTTTTCAGTAGCATCCTTGGCAGAATAGCTTTCCTTTCTCTCCCTCTTATTCCTTTTGTTTTTGCCATTTCCTTTCTTGTTTTTCAGCTCATGGCACTGTTAGGGCCAAGGTGGAATCTAAAATCGCAGAAATAGCAACGATGAGTTAAGGGAGGTAAACACCCAAAGCTGTTTCACTTTTTCCTTCTGAACTGTTGCTTTTGAAATATTTTTTGTAACATTACTATCTATAGGCCCTGTCCCAACTCCTTTGATAAAATGTTTTAGATACCTTTCCTTTGAAAAGAAGGAAGAATCTTAAATAATAGCATAGATTTTCCTCTAATAGTAAGGAACTTTATATTAGCCATTGAGTAATGTGAGAGAGACAAAGACAGAGAGAGAGAGAGAGAAAGAGTTTAGGGAGAGAAAGAGAAAGAAGGAAGCATTTATGTAATGGAAAAGCACCAGCCCCAAATTAAGATTTGTAGAGGGAAGCAATTTTCTAGAGCCCTTAAGAGCATAGGAAGTTCAGACCTAACTCTTTTTAAATTTTGAATGCTACAATGCATTTGACTTTGAACTTTCTTGAAACTTTAACTTTTTCTGTGTTTGATCTATTCTTGTTGATGATCCTTAGGAAAATCCTTAAGAAACCTTTAAAGGTGTATGCTTGTTTAAGGGATGGAAGAATCTGTGGGAAAGGCTGTGTGTTTAAGTTGTTTAAATGCATTTTTCAATAGAAACATTAAATGTTCCTTAGAGTTAAAAATAGTATTATGTTGACATTTGTTCGTTAATTAATTAATTATTTAATTTGTATGTGAAATGACCCAGCAACCTAACCACCATGTTTAATACTTTTTTGTTTTGGAAAGTATGTGCAAGTGAAAAACTATTGATACATGGAACAGAGCTCAATCATAAATTGGAGGCTACTTTTTCTTATATTGTTTGGTGTATTTTACACCTTTTAGCATTGTTTTCTATCAGTGGAGATAATGGATTCATTGAGATGTTTAAATAATTTCACCTTCCAACCAAAATTATTAATTTCTCCAGGATAGGAACTATATCTTAACAGAATGACCTTGCTATTAGAGGAAAGTATTCTAGACTATGACAAAATTAGAGAATACCATACTAATAGACTTCTGTAGCTCCTTGAAGGCAGGAACTTCCCCCCCCCCCATTTCTTTGTATTCATAGTTTTTAACACAATGCATTGCACAGTGGGCTTAATAAATGCTTATTGGTCTGACTTAAAGGAATAAAAGAAGTACTTTAAATGAGATTTAGGGGATAACTAGGTGGCACTGGCCCTAGAGTCAGGAGGACCTGAGTTCAAATTCGGCCTCAGACACTTAACACAAAACTAGCTGTGTGACCTTGGGCAAGTCATTTAACCACAATTGCCCTACCTTCCCCCCAAAAAAAGAATGAGACTTAGAAGGAATGGAATGGTTCTAGCCCTTTTCTAGGACTTACTAGGAAGGCAAGGAGACATGGGAGTTAGGAGAAAAGCCTGCTGTTGGGAAGGATTTTTTTTTAAACATCTAGAGACTTTTTGAGTCGGACTAATGGGTGGGAATGGGGGCAAACCTAAACGAGGACAAAAACAGCTACATTTTCAGTACTGGCACAAAATCAATGTATTAATGAAAACAGTAGAGCTGAGATGAGTGGAAAAGTAACAGTAACAAAGTGCCATGTATTTCTTAGTAATAGAGTGCTCCACTGAATAGACTCGCAATAAGACCCCAATCCATGTGCTGTGCTTTTCTATCCCCAACCCCAGCACCTTATTGTATGCCAAGCATATTGAAGTTGATAACTACTTCTTGATTTATCAGTTGTGTAAAATGAAGTGGGAAGCAGAAGTACTTTTATGGATCTATGTTCCCTAGAAAAGGAATTATCCCTGTGGATAGGGGTGAAGATAGGGGAAGAATTGTGTGTTCATGTTCATGCATGCGCAAGCTTGTTCATGTGCATGTGCACGCTTGTAAGTGTTGTGAGAGGAGAAAGACCTCTATGTTGAAGGTTCTGTTATCACTTAAGTATTCTTTGAAGCAGGGTAGGAATGAAATTATGTGAATTTAGTAATTCGTGCCCTATAGGGTCATAAAAGTGAAAGTTCATTAGTGTATAACCAATTAAAAATTGTGGCTAGAAGATTGATAGCACCATTTTATTGCTATTACTGATTGTTTCCCTAGCTTTCCATCCCCTGGTGAGCTATGAAAATGAAGAAATCATTACTTAGTTTTAATTTTAAAAACTTTAGAGAAACTTTTCACAAAGATTTACCAAATATTTGTCAATAGATCCTTTACTAAATTACCATTGTATTAATTTGTGTGGCAATAATACTTCAGTGTATCTGGGATTGAACAAATTTATAGACCATCTATTCCATGTCTCAGCCCATCCACTCTATTTAATCTCAATTCAATACTTTTTGCTATCTTCTCACATATCAACCATGTCCACATAATTTTCTGGGGGCTTTCCTTTAGTGTTCTTGACATTTTGTATGTACCAATATAACATTCCAAATGTCTGTCTCTTATCCCTAGCTCTTGATTCATGACTGACCCATCTCTTATGATTGTATTCCTTTTTATTTCAGGCTATTTAATCTATGTATTTCCTCATTGGTCATATACTACAGCCTACTTATACTCACCAGACATTTTTTTATTGTCCTTTGGTTACCATTACCTGCAGCTTTAATTCTTGGGAAATTTTGTTTTTCCTATTTTCTAGTCATATAGTATGACTAGAAAAATATTGGTGTTAAGTCATGAGATTTTGTTTGAGAGAAATGTACAATGCAGTGAAATTTCCCAGGTGGAATCTAGTCCCTGTCTTTTACCTATTGATTTTCTGGTTCCATTTTACATTGTACCTCCCATGTCCACTCAAGTTATTATGTACTGGTGGAACAGTACTATAAGTTGGGCATGTGATTGTGTATCAGAAGCTGAACGATTGTCATTCTCAATACACTTACTTTTTCCTGTGGAGATAATCTTGCTTAATTCTGAGTTCCTAAAAATCTCATTTAGGAGGTTCTGCAGTGCTTCAGGCTTGATGTCATCTGTAAAGGAATATTTGAAGATCTCACCACTTAGTAGGGAATACCTAAATATTAATCAGACAATAAGAACCATAAAATCTTTTATTCTGTGAACTTTTCAATTGTGTGACAGTATAAAGGTGTCATCTATTGTATAATGTTTGCAAGAGCTGATCTGTTCTTTTTCATGTTTTCATCAAGAATGCCCACCATATGACTATAGATTATTCTCATATAGACCTTCCTCTCCTCTAAAACTTCTATTGCCTTGCAGTTGAGGAAACCTGGCTTTCCCCAGAAGACAAAGCAATTCTGGGTATTCTTCAGTATCAAGTGTTCCTTCTTTCAGTCTACTGCAGGGAGGTGTAAACTTGGTCCTTGCTTTTTACTACTACTTATAAATTCTCCCCTTTGTGCCATTGCTTAGCAACCTTTCCTCCTTATAGGGTCACTAACTTACTTAACTTATCACCCTATCCAAATACAGGTAACAATTTTCTACCAGCCCCCAGGCCATTGTCCCTCCTTTCTCTAAGAGTTCCCACCTGACACAGTCGTTTTCTCTGTGTTATACTTTCCCTGCTGTTATACTTGGAAACTTCAGTTATACATATTGACATCCCTTTAAGCACTCTGGCCTCCCAATTCTTCATTTTCCTGAGCTCTTACAACCTGTACCTTTACAGGTACAAGGTCACTTACCAGGGTGTCTTTAACCGTTTACAAGGGTGATTATATACCCTGGATCTTAGCCTTACCGACAAGTGTTCCACCTTTACTATTCAAAACTGAAATTCCTTTATCTGACCATAACCTCCTGCCAATTTGTAGATCTGAGAATCATTTATATAGAGATGATAGTTAAACTCATGGATGCTATTGAGTTCACCAAGTTAAGATAGTATAGAATGAAAATCGAATAGGGCCAATCTACAACAGAGCCTTTGTGAAGACACTCAAGGATATAACTAATATAGTCTTCTTTATATAAAGTGGGAGTTTACTAATTCATAGTTGAAATAGGTTGGTGTATTTTCTTTGTTTCTGGACTAGACCTATGGTATTAAGCCAGGAAGCTTCTAGTGAGAAGAAACTTCTAGTGACTACCATTGTAGCCTGTAAATTTAGAATGTTGTGTGGACATCGAGAATATTGTCAGTTTACCAAGGTCATAGTGATAGATGGCTGTCCTGTCCACCATTTTGATAGGGCTAATCATTAAAGAGGAAAATGGGTATTAAAAAAGGAGGGCAAGGTAAAGAGAAAAAGTACACACTTTATAGCTGTTTCAGCTATGCGTAGTATCAGCCCTGTTTATACGTCCCTGAATATGGACAAAGAGAAGCTATGGAGAGAAATATATTTTGTCATATGACTTTGCAAATTGTAGCTATATTTCCACTGATTTTTATGAAGCATTGTATTTTTATTTTTAAAATGCCTTTGTAATAAAAACTTCATTCCCAGAGAATTCAATTTTAGAAAATATTTAACTACAAGTTTTTTCTGTTGAATTAACCAGAAAATTAAATTTATCAGGATGCCCCTATTCACCTAGCAATCCAGATAATCAAAGTTTAATTGTATAAAGAGAGGCTCATGAAGCATAAAGGTAGAAACTCTGTCTATGGTTTTGCTTTTTATTGACTCATTATGGAAAGAATGTTTTATATTTCTTTGATATTTTCCTTTCAAGTTGTATTCCTTGGTCTACTTATCGTTTTAACAGTGCCAGACTTTGCCTTGATGGAAATGTATGAATTTTTTTTCCCTTGCCCTTGAAAGAGGTCCTGCAGCTGCAGAAAAGTGAGCTATTATTTTAATTCTTGGCAGCATAAATGAAAACTTTAAACTTTAGAAGAAAAAGCAATCAGGGAAAACAAGTTGCAAAGTCTATTAAATTAAAGGGAAAATGTCTGGAATGTAGCTCAGTTGAGATTCAGATGACATTTGGATTAATGTAATACTTAGTGTATTTTGACTATTCAACTCTGAATGTGAAATCCTTGTCCACTGGGCAATGGACTTGGATGTAAACTCACCGAAAGTATTTGCCACTATAATGGAGGAAATCCTGGGCAAAGTCCAAGTTGAGGTTAGTGAGACCCTCCAGATTAGATGTTCCTATGTGAAAATGATTTTGTGTGTATTTCATTAAGCCCTGCTGACACTGTGCTCAAAAGGCATTTGGTCTGTCCATCTGTAATTGGATGAATTATGTCTCTTGTCTAGATTTCAGCAAGTATTTGAATGGATATGATGTCCTGTATCCTATAGATATCCTAAAGAACTTGTTGAATTATGCTTGTATCTGTCAGTGGATAATAGAAATGGACAGTGAGCTGGACTCAGGAGTTGAAAAGGAAGAAAAAAGCAGTCTAGATTGCTTTCAGAGAATGATCCTAAACTTCTCATCAAAGTGAAGAAGCTCCATCTTTTCAATATTAATATTTTACCAGTGTTGCTATATAGCAGTGAGACCTGGAACATCACTGCCTCTGAAGGACTAAAAATGAGTATTATTAAGTATCGGCTATATTAGGCACTGTGCTAAGTGCTTTACAAATATATTCTGATTCGATCCTTACTGCAATATAATTGAGATAGTATTTCCACCTATGTGATACCCACAGTAGCTGCTTATGAATATGCAGGTCTATTCCCAGGTTTGAATTGTAAGATATAACAGATGAAAATGAAACCAAGACATTTATTCAAACATTAGGAAGCCAGTTTCACCATAGTAACAAAGAAGTTCATATACCTCACCAATGCAGGCAGCACTGATATCCCCAAGCCTTCCCTCTGTTAGGCCTCCCCACAAACACAAATTCCCCCAGGAAAATATCTTCCCTCTTTCACTCATGCTAGTTGTTCAACTCTGCCTGCTTGTGTGTTCTCTCTCTCCAGCTCCCTCTTTCTCCCTCTCCCCCCCTCACTCCCTCCCCCCCCCCAACTCTGTCTCACTCCCACTTCCTGTTCTACCCCTTCCTGCTCTACCTATTTGGCAAGCTCTTCCCACCATGTGCTCCATGTGATCCTATAGACCTATTAAAGGGCAAGGAAGATCTTCAAATTCCTTTAACATTACAGATAGGCACTTTTATTGTCCCCATTTTACAGGTGAGGGAGCTGAGGCAAGATAAGTGACTTCCCAGGGTCACACTGGAAGTAAATGTATGAGGCTGGATTTGAACTCAGGTCTTTCTGACTCCATGCTCAGCACTCTATTCACTGTGCCACCTAGAATATAATGAGTGGAGCAAACATAATGGATGAAGAAATTTGAAGAAGAGTAATATATATCATCAGGGAGTTTGTATGTCATCAAGATGAGTTGATCACATGACAAGATTTAGGTAGAAAACCAAAATTTCCCCCTGGTATATCCTCTTGGGGTCAGGAGAAATTGAGGGAAAGCCTCCAGCATATTGGGTAGATTTCTTGTGGCAAACTTTTGGGAAAACATTACCAATAGTAGCATAGGATGGACAGTCAGACATGGGTTGTGATCTGCATCACTGGTGGGGATTCCCAAATCCTTGAGTTCATATAGACCCAGTAGAATATGAATGACCTTTCTAGTTCTTTAAGGATTGATACATGATCAGATCAGAATTTAGTTATTTTGATTTGACATAATACTGAATGAATGCTTAAACAAGTAAGTGGTTTGGGAATAAGGAAAAAATAATTTTTTACAATAGCGCTATTTCTAATTAGTGCTGTTTTTAGGAAGAAGACTCAAACTCATGGTAGCTGAAAGGTAACTAAGAGAACTTGTAGCTACTAGATGAGGGATCAATAAATTCCATTTGGGGGCAGGATGTAAATGATGATCCAGCAAAAGAAGACTAAAAGGGAAGCAGTCAGACAGATAAGAGGAGAGCCAATGAAACAGCGTCCCCAAAACAAACAGGGAGCTTTCTCTGGGGAAGGAAGATTGTTAACAGTACCAGATGCTTCCAGAGAAGTCTAGAAGAATGGAAATTAAGAGAAGACCAGTTGTCAGTTAAGAGATTATTGATAAATTTGTCAGGAGAATTGTAGTTGAGTGTGAATGGAAGCCAGATTGAAAAGGGGATACAATGGTGTCTGTGAGAGAGGGGAAGTAGAAGCAATAAATATAGACAGTCTTCCCCCCCCCCCCCAGGAGTTTGGCTGTGAAAGGGGAGGAGTGATTTCTTGAGGTACTGGTAGGGTCAAATGAGAATTTTTTTGTGGACAGGAGAGTCTTAAACATGTTTGTGAGCAATAGCAAAAGAACCAGAAAATGGGGGAAAAAGTTTGAGGAAAAGTCACTTAAGCCAACTATAACCTTGTTTCAACCTACCTTTCCAGGCTTATTATTACCCCATTCGTGTTCTCTGTGATATAGACAAACTGATTTTTTTTTTTTACTGTTTCCCATAAATACCACTCTATCTCTTATCTTTCTGCCTTTGCAAGGCTATCTTCCATATCTGGAATTCTCTTTCTTTTCATCTCTATGCTGTAGAATCCCTAGCTTTCCTTCAAAGTTTGACTCAGATGTTACCTTCTGTATGAGTCCTGTCTTGCTTTCTTCCTTTCCCTGTTATCTTGTTATTATTATATTTATTTTGTATGTACTTATATGTACATACATACATATGTTCCATCTCCTCCAATAGAAGTTCCTTGAAGGCAGAGAATCTTTTTGTTTGTTTTTATATCCTAATGCCTAATACCATATTTAGATGATAGTAAGTGTTTAATAAATACTTGTTGATTGATTGACATAATTGGTTAGGAGAAACTAACTGTTACTGGTAGATTTTTTTTTTAATTTAGATAATTTACCCAGGCGAAAGTTTCTGCTGTTAAGCTTGCCAGTGAAATGAACCACCCAACAATTCTGGTAAAAGCATTCTTCAGTTTGTAAACGTTCTGTTCTAAATAATTTCTAAGTTGGTCATTTGCAATTCAGAAATAGTTTTGCTATAGGAACAGGGTTATAAATAATTATTAGAATCCCAGGCTAACTCAGAAAAATCTGTTAAATTTATGTTGCAGCAGTCATCAAAACCATCTCTTATTGGTAAAAGAAAAAAGATAGAGAATAGGTCATTATAACATATCAAACAAGGACAGTCAGAAACATGGATCTCAATGACCTAGTATTTGATAAACTGGAAAAATAATTTACCTAAGAAAGATGCCCTTATTTGATAAAAAGAAAAAAAACCAATTGCCGGCAGAAATTGAGCATAGACTAACACTGTAACACTATATTCCACAATACATTCTAAATGGATATGTGATTATAATATTAAAGATCATACTATAAAAAATTGGAAGAGAAACAGATCATATACTTCCCACAGCTCTAGGTAGGAGATATATTCTTAAGATAATAAGAAAAGACAAAATATATAATTTTGATTATATGAAACTGAGAAGCTTCTGTACAAACAAGATTAATGCACCTAGGATAAGAAGGGAAGTGTTTGAATTGGGAAAAAAAAATATTTGTATTACATTTCTTTGATAAGAGATTGGTATCAAAGGTATATAGGCCATTAACAAGTGTGACCAAAAGCCACTTCCCAGTAGATAACTAGTTGGTCAAAGGATGTAAACAGACAGTTCTCAAAAGAAGAATTATATATGAAAGAATGCTCCAAAATACTAATGATAAGAGAAATGCAAATCAAACAACTCTGAAGTTTCAACCTAAACTCTGTAAATTAGCAAAACTGACAAGATGGGAAGATTTCATGTTGCATTTTATGTTGCTGTGGGAAGACTGGTTCAATGTTGGCTATCCCAGCATTGTATATCAGCTGATTTGATAAGCATGCCATCGATGCTTCTATCCAGGTCATTAATAAAAATGTTAAACAGCACAAAGCCAATAACTGGTCCCTGGGACACTTCACTGGAGACCCCCTTCCAAGTTGACACTGAATTATTAAATTACTACCTTTTGGGGATGGTCATTCAACTAGTTTGAAATCCATCTAGTTGTATAATTACTTAATCCACATTACTCCATCTTTTTCACAAGTAATAGTTTGAGGGATTTTATCAATTGTTTATTGAAATTGAATGTATTTTTCTCATATATTGGATTTAATTTTCAAATAATTTTTATTAAAGAAAATTATATCTGTATCTCTTTAGAAAATACATATTACACTTTTTTTTCTTTAGAATTTATTTTAAAACATTAATTGTGTTTTTTTTCTGAAGGCCAGCACCACTAAGATGACAATACTTGTAAAATAGTTGGTACTCTTATTAACAGCCTCAGCTTTAGTTCAGGCTGTCACCTGACCTGTTGAAACTAGTCATCAAATTGGTCTCCCTGCTCCCACTTTCTCTCCTTTCTAGTTCATCCTTCGTAGCTGACAGAGGCATATTCCTAAAGTACAAGTATGACCATGCCACTCTCCTATTCAGTAAACTCCAGTGGTTGCGTATTACATCTAGGATGAAATACGAATTTGCCTTCATTTGGCAGTTGAAGCCCTTCACAACCTAGCTACCTGTACTTTTCCACATGTATTATACATTCCTCTCCTTTACACACTCTTTGATCCATTCATGCTGGCTTTCTTGCTGTTCCTCACTGGACATTCTGTCTCCTTTCCTTATGCCTTTGCTGACCAAAGCTGTCTCCCATTCCTGGAAGATACTCCTCTTTACTATTGTGTCTTAAAATCCATGTCTTCCTTCAAAGCTTAGCTCAAATATTTCCTGCATGAGGTCTTTCTAGATTCTCCTCCCTCCCTCCCTGGCTGCTGATATATACTTTATGTGTACCTGTTGTATTCTCCCATAGAACCTATGTTTCTTGAGGGCAGGAGCTATTTCATTAATGTCTTTTCATTCCCAGTACCTAGCACAGGATCTGCTATATGTCTGTCATACACAGAAACATAAGTACATACATGCCACTTAGTAAATTCTAATATGTTCCATTAGTGTTTCATTTCTCTTGGTTAGCTATACTACTCTAATTTATTTCATTCATGCCACTCTATGCTAAATTTTAAAATGTATTACATCTTAGCATAATAC
Source organism: Petaurus breviceps papuanus (assembly GCF_028583685.1). Lineage (NCBI taxonomy): Eukaryota > Metazoa > Chordata > Mammalia > Diprotodontia > Petauridae > Petaurus > Petaurus breviceps. Next base: position 34,924,097 of record NW_027186304.1, on the reverse strand, counting down.
TTTGTGTCCTGAACACTTGAATTTCAGAGCTAGAGGGAACTTTAGGATGATTGTTTTCTTGCCTTTGATTTCACAGGTAAGAAAGCCAAGGCCCATACTTGGAGATAGCAAAGGTAGACTAGGGATTCTAGGTTGAGATAGGGCGGATGTGCAAGAGAGGGAATAATTCATGGGCAAAGTCATGATAGGATGAAAAGAGGAAAAGGCAGGGCTAAATTTAGGGAAAAGTGTTTTTCTTTGAAGTTACAATATAAGATATTTAGGCATAGTTTATTAATAACAGTAGTAGCTGACATACAGTGTTTTCAGATTTACAAGATGCTTTACATGCATTAGTACTCTCAACCCAGTAGGGTTTTAGTAAACATTTTTTGAATGAATTATATTACCTCTATAGGTCTGTTTTCTTATGGCTTCTTCTAGACCTACTATGTGCCTTGACTTCAATACAAGCAAATTAACATATGAAAATAACAATAATAATACCTGTAGTACCTAACTTATAGGTTTGTTGTGGGGCCCAGGTGATATAATGTATGTAAAGCATCTTATAAATTTTAAAGCACTATAAAATGTCAGTTGCTACTATTAACAAACTTTCAGTGTCTTATATTGTACCTTCAAAGAAAAAAAAAGACTATATTTTTATATATATGTGTATATATATATATACACACACACACACACACACACCCCTAAGTTACTGAAAAATTGTGAAATTCTAGATAAGAGAATTAAGGAATTTTAGAGCTAGAAGGTACTACTAGCTTTTCCAACTCTTTATAACTAGGACATCATCTAATCACTCATTTACCAAATTTTGTCAATTATTTTATATTGCCATGCATTTGGCACCTTCTTCCTTTTTTACCCTCATTGCCACATCCTTCTAAAGGTCCTATCATAACTTAAATTGAACTGTTAAAGCATTCTAGTTCATGAAGTACACTATGGTGTGTTGCCAGAGTAATCTTTATAATTCACACATTCAAAGATGTTGCTCCTCAGGAAAAAAGATGTTTACTGAATCCCCCTTGCTTACAGTGTAAGTCATTTGCACTTAACTGCAAGCCACTTAATTAGTTTGTCTCTTTTTCCTCATCCGTAAAATGGGGATAATAATAGCACCCACCTCCCAGATTTGTGAGGATAAAATGAGATAATAATACTGTGCTTAGCACAGTACCTCACGCATAGTAAGCTCTGTGTAAGTGTTAGCTACTATTATTATTACAGACTCAAATTCTAGATGACTTCTGAGATTCTTTCTTGCTCTCAATCTGTGTGATTCTTGGACTAGTGTTCCAAGGCTAGTCTTATTTCACTGTATTACTTTTCCCTTTATTTAGTGTACTTACCAGTCAAAACAGACACCTCACCATCACTTGATCTTGTTTTGTCCCTTCTTGCTTCTTTGTATCACTCAGATTATTCTCCCTTCATCATCAGGTTGAAAGGTGACTGTCTTTAGCAGTGTCGCTTGTAACCCATGCACACGGTGTGACTTGTTCTTGTCCTCCCATAAATTGACCTCAAGGTTTTCACTCATGCTTGCATACTTATTTTGATATTGAGAAACTACAAATGGGTTATAAGGATTGTCCATCATTGTATTTTCCTCATACTCTCTGACTAGCCCTTTCTTTTGCATTTGATCTAAGTTAAACTTCTATATGAAATCATTATATATGTTGATATTATTTCCTCAGTCTGTAAGCATTTATTAAGCACCTGCTATGTTCTAGGCACTTACTAGGGTTACCAAAAAAAGAAGGGGGGCAAAAGACAATCCCTGATCCCAGGAGATCACAGTACAATAGGAGAGACAACATGAAAACACCAAATGCACAAATAAGATATATTCAGGCTAAACTAGAGATAATCAGTAGAGGAATGGCACCAGCATTTAAGGGAGATCAGGAAAGTCTTATTGTAGACGATAGGATTTTATCTGGGACTTGAAGGAAGCCAGTTCATCCAGGAGACAGAGATAATAAGGGAGAACATGCCATGCATGGGGCATACATAGACAATGAAAATGCCTGGAGTTTGGTGATGGAGTATCTTGTGTGAAGAACAGCAGTGATATTTCCATTAATTTCCTCTTTTCTGACATGAAAATAGCTGTGGTGATGAATAGATGTGAGGCTTCTGTGTAGTTCACAAATTTTTGGACTCTCATGTCTTATATTGGGACCATTCTTCACTTAGTCTTACCTTTGGATTTGAATCCCTAAGAATCCAAAGTATAATGTTGATTTAATTTTGAGAGTCATATTGAGTTCATAGAATTTTTCTGTCTCATCTTTTGCAACAAATGGTATGTAAGGTGCAGTTGTTTTGTGGGTTTCTTTACTTCTTGATTGCTACCAATAGTAATTAACAGATCCTGAAGGCCTTTTAATTGAATTTGGTATTAGAGATCCTTAAATTTCTTTTTTTCCCCCCTTTTTGGAGGGCAATTGGGGTTAAGTGACTTGCCCAAAGTCACATGGCTAGTAAGTGTGTAAAGTGTCTGAGGCCATATTTGAACTCAGATCCTCCTGATTCCAGGGCTGGTGCTCTATTCACTGTACCACCTAGCCACCCCATCCTTAAATTTCTTGAGGCAAATTTAATTTTGCTGCTAATTGCTTTTTTGAACTTTTTTGGATACCATATTTAAGGATAAATAAGTAGGTAAACCATTTATTAGGTGTATTTTATATACTAAGCCTTGGTGGCACAAATATAAGTAAGATAGAGTTCTGGCCCATAAGGAGCTTGTGTTCTAATTGGGAAAAGACAACACACAGGTAAAGAGTACTTGGAAAATTAGAAGAAAGCCAGCATGATTTGTTGGTGGTAGCTGGAAAGTGAGATGTAGACTTTCTAGGGAAAATGAAACAAAAAACTCACACATCAAGGTCTGGGGAGAGTGGTTACAATAAGCTTCAAATGATAATCTCCTCCTACAAGAAATGAGAATCTTTGTGGACTTTATGTTTTCTTTGTAAAAAGGTTAAAATATTCCAGAAGTGGAACTTGGTTTGAAAAAAAAAATTACAGTTTTACTGCATATGTGTAAAACGATTTTATATGCTTCAGTTTCCCAATTTTTGTGGTTTTTTTTTTAAACAATTCATCACAACCTTTATGAACAAGTTGTTACTTGGCAGTAGGTCTTATTGGATTATTCTATACTTGAAGTAGTTATGCATGGTATTCAAAAGCTATTATTTCATCATTCAGAAATGTCTCTTTTCCCTGCAATACTAAACATTTAGATACTAGAGATATGTCGTATAAAACTTTCCAATTCCAGTTCTGTTTCCACAGAAAAAAACTTTTCTAGAGGAGCTCATGGTGATAGCAGCTCTTGCTCTTTAGTTACTATGTGACCTTGGGCAAATCATTTTACTCTTAGAGATGCCAGTTTCTTTCTCTGTAAATGAAGAGAGTTTGACTAGATCTCTGAGGTCCTTTTCAGCTCAAAAGCTTGTGAAAAATGTGACCGTTTTTTAGTGAAATCCTATGTGACATTTTTAGATTAGACCTCTGGTTTTCATAATTCAGAGCTGCTTACTTAGTAGTATGTTTTATTCTGCTTCTCCTTTTTACTTTTAACTGTCACGTGAGCACACAGCTAAAGCTGTTAGCCTTTCAGCAGTGCTGTGAAAGATATGATGCTTTCCACATTAATGTTCTTCCACTTATAGTTCATTACAGCTTTTAAAAACAAAATATGTATCTTAATATTTTATATAAATTGTTTTTTTCCAGATTATAACTGGAACCTCAAACTTATTGTTAAGTTAATAGCAATGAGTCTGCTACTGTCCACTGGCATGTTGTGTGGCTTAATGGCTGTTCCCTGCTCTGGAGGACTGGAGTGGATGTGATAATGACATTAGATTTGGAGTCAGTGTCAAAAACCTTGGGCTCAGGTTCTGACTGCCTTTCTACTAGCTGTTTGACCAGGAGAAAATCACTTAATCTCTCTGATCCTTAATTTCCTCATAGTAATTCACATTTTTTATAGTGTTTACAAGATACTTTCCCAATAACCCTCTGAGGGCAGTAAACTCTCCTCATTTTACAGATATGCAAACTGAGTGAGCCTCTCTCCAAAGTCATACAAAATTAGTATGGTCACTATTAGTATGTTTAGCATTCCTTCCACTATTCTAAGCTGCATTTCCATTTGTAAAATTAGGATGATAATGCTGATACTGTACTTAACAGTTTTGTTGTGAGGTGAGACAGAACCCTAAAAAATAATCACACATTGTTACTGTATAAAAATTTTACCAAGTTATTTGAAAGAGGTTTGGCCTTTATTTCTTAGAAGTATATTGGCTTTTGCTACACAGAAATTTAAAGGTTGGCATTTTAAAGAGAATCTGTCTAGTAAAGTGAAAATTTGGAATGACAAATGAAGTGGGAGAAGAGAAAAACTCTTCTGTTTTGTGAGAAGGCTAATAACACAGATGGGTCATTCTCACTTTACTTTGCTTCTCTTCTTCCACCAGTGCTCTCCACTCCCTTCCCCATATACCAGTCAGCCATCTCCCTGTAGCAGCAAGCACCCCAAGCGTCCCAGGGGTGGCTGCCAACACAGGTTCTTGGATTTGCTTTGTTAAAGGAAAGCAACTCAAAATGGATTAACAAGCTTACTTTAATCAGTCAAACAAATATCGTTTACCTAGTTAAGGGGAAAAAGGTCAGCACCCCAAACTTGGGAATATACAGACAGAATTATCAAGACAGAGAAACAGATCAAGTAGACAGGTTCAGGGTTTATATAGCCTTCTCCTGGTTCAGAGAATATAACAACCTTATGGACCCACTGGCCAGTCAAAAAGTATCTACTGAAAAACAAGCCTCCCACCCCAGGCTCCAGGTGCACTTTAGCCTAGGGGCAGGGAAGATCTTAAAAATTTACATTCCCATTACATTCGGCCCCAAGATCTTTCATGCCCATAGCATAGTCAATATACTCCTGAATTAGCACCAAACATCTCCTGGGTCACACCTTCAACGTACAGAACCAAAGTTACCAAAGTGGCCACTGGGCCTTAAACAAACACAAAGTACATTGCATTACCACCTCAATTCAAAAAAAGAGTCCAAATCAAGTTCTCTTGGGCAGAGGGGAGTGTCCTTCCCCTCACACAGCTCCAGCCCCTGCTTCCAAGTACAGAGAGGGGGCTGGGCAACAAAACCAACAAGGTGAGGTCCTTGGGGGTCCAAGGCACTTCACCCCACCCACCATAGTCACAAGTCCATCCTTCCCCTGGGTCCCAAACTGTGGGATGCAGCCAGGAAACACATTCAGTGCCCCTGCTTTGCTGCTCAGTTCTTATCTTTTCCTGTGGCTGAATTCCGAACTCCTGGGTTCCTTCTCCCGCAGGCTGCGCAGGGGTAGCCGCTCCTGGCTTCTGCCCAGGTCCCAATGCAGGCAGCTCACTATTCCTGCTCTCAGCTCAGCGAAGTCTGCATGCAGGCCATTCTTCTCTCCTGGTCCATGGCTCCACAGAGTCACAGCTACCACAACTGGGAAATAATTACTCCAGCCCCCATACTTTCCTTTTATTCTGCAGATCCTGTTCCTGTCGCCATTTTGTAGCAGCAAACACCCCAGCGTCCCTAGGGTGGCTGCCAACACAGGTTCTTAGATCTGCTTTGTTAAAGGAAAGCAACTCAAAATGGGTTAACAAGCTTACTTTAATTAGTCAAATATGTATCATTTACCTAGTTCAGGGGAAAAAGGTCAGCACCCCGAACTTCAGAGTATACAGACAGAATTATCAAGACAAACAGATCAAGTAGAAAGGTTTCCAAACTGTCCAACCATTACATCCATACCAAATCAGCATCTGGGTTTTTCAGAGAGGGGGGTGGGGGGGCTCTCAACAACAGCTTCCCAGAGTATCATCTCATCAAATCACAGAACACTTCTCAAAGTGAGCCCTAAAACAAAGCCTCAAATCAGGGTTTATATAGCTTGCTCCTGGCTCAGAGAATGTAACAACCTTCTGGACCCACTGGCCAATCAAAAAGTATCTACTGAAAAACAAGCCTCCCACCCCAGGCTCCAGGTGCACTTTAGCCTAGGGGCAGGGAAGATCTTTAAAATTTACATTCCCATTACACTCCCTTTATAATTTACAAAGCCTATCAACTATACTACCCCCATGTGGACAGAGATAGAAGGGATTTGATTGACTGAGGAGAAATTGAGACTGAGAGAAGTTAAGTAATTGTCCAGGATCACACAGCTAGGACCCGAGACTGGATTTGAACTCCTGTCTTCCTGACTTGTAAGTCTAGAACTCCACCTAACTGCCAAGTGCTTAATTGGCTAATAGCATGTTTAGGCTTATCTATCCACAAATGCACAGTGGTGTGGAAGAGCGGAATGTAAACTTAGGGATGGAGGCTTTAGGGGATCTCCTCCCACCACTCACCCCTGCAGATGTTCTCTATTTTTAGTGATGAAGAGGAGAGAGGGAGAAACGAAGTGGCAAGACAAAAGGAGAGACTTGAATTTAAATCCTAGCTTCACTATTTACTGTGTCACTTAACTTAAAATAAGGATGATAATGCCTGAAATATTTACTTTGCAGGTTTGTATGGAACTCACTTTGTAAAACCATGAAACAATATGTTAATATTAGCTGCTATTATTGCTGTTGTTATTATGTCCAAGGATTCAGGCCGGTAAAAGATGTGCCTCCCTTACCTTGCAGTATAAATAAAAGGGGCATGTGGCTCCTTAAGCATGTGTGTGAATTGGTGGGAAAGTTGTGGGTTCAGATCCTGCTGCTGACATGTAATGGGTGACAATGGGCAAGTTACTTCCTTGAGCTTCAGTTTTGTCACCTATCATAAAGTTGTTGTGAAGAAAGTGTTAAATTATACCTTAAAGCATTATATTAGATTGTGTTATTATATGTAGATAGTCACAGTAATATTAACAGTACCTGGCATTCGTATAGCACTTTAGCTGATGAAGTACTGCCTGCTATTTGGTCTCTGCTTTAAGTCTTGACTCACATCTATCTCCTACACAGTTGCCAAAGTAATTTTCCTAAATCAAGGTCTGGACATACTTTGCCCCACATCCCCCCTACTTTACTGTTTCCAGTAGCCTCCTATTGTCCCTAGATTCAAACATAAACTGCCCTGTCTGTAATTTAAAGCTTCTTACAATCTAACCCTTTTCTGGTGGTCTTACATATTATTTCCCTCTGATGTACTTCTTGGTTTGCTTGCTGTTCTTAAGCAAGCATTTATTAAGTGCCTGTTGTGTACTATATCTTTCATCTGCATGCTTTTACACTAGCAGGCCCTCGTGGCTAAAATACTCTCCCTTCTTGGAAACTCTGACTTGCTTCAAGACTCAGCAGAAGGCCTCCCCTCTCCCACCAAGTACTTCCTCCTTAAGGTTACCTTGTATGTACTTTGTATCTTATGTACAAGTATCTCCCAATGTGAGATTCCCCACCCCCTGCCCCCACCCCCAAAATCTTTGGCTTATTTTCATTTTTCAGATAACTTTCAAATTCAGTCTCTGGTGGAATCAATCTCCTCATGGAATTTCTCTATGTATACTTTGTCTGATACAGTTTATCTTTCTACCTCTGTTTTCTTTAGAGTAATTTCTATTTGATGTAGCACCTTCAATACTCTGTTGGAATTCAGTCATGGTGGCCCTATTGTCCTTGATAGTGAAAAGCTTATTATAATTTTTAATAGATTTCCATTTTTATCTTCTCTGTTCTTTTATATCTTAAACTTGCTTTTCCTTCTGCTGTATTTTTGTTACTGTTGATACTCTTTCTACTATACTACTTGTAAGAGCTTATAAAATGAGTTGATAATTTCAACTACTTCTGTTTATGTCTTGTTGAAGGGATTTCTAGACTCTTTCAGTCTTGATTCCTTAGAAATTCCAGTGCAATACAACCAGGTTCCTGACTGCTCATAATAATGGGTGTAGTCTTAAAATGTATGCCAAAAAAAAAAATTCAAAGCATTTGTCTTATATTGTGAACATGAATGAGGCACAAGTTATATTCAAATAGTCAAGAAAACTAATCTTTTTTTTTTTTTTGCTTGTTTTTCAGGATGGATTGGATGCTTTGGTATATGATTTGGATTTTCCCGCACTAAGAAAAAACAAAAATATTGACAACTTTTTAAGCAAATGTAAGTAATCAACTATAATAATTTAATGACATATAGAACCAAGTATTTTAAAACTTATCCATTTTGTGTAATTCATATTCTTTCCATTCTGTGTTTAAAAAGCACTTGTTCATTAAAGCTTCCAACATAGGATTAGTTAGGGTCAGAGAGGAGGAGGATCATCACTTTTATTGCTTCTTAGTAATACTTGTAAAAGATTGTGTGCACAGGAAGATGGCTAAATAATGGCTAAAATGGAAAGGATTTCAAAAGTTATAAACTGTGCTTATCTTATCTTATCCCTCTTTTATATGATTCTGTGCTTGTCTTTTTTTACAATAGATAGTTGTATTGCGTCAGTATTACTTAGTAATTTGTCTGAAAGATTTTTGAAAAGATTCCTTTGTCTAGAGGGTTGTAATACAGTCTTTTTTATATGTGGCTGAAAAACTTATCAAAAAATGAGCGTCAAACTTTTTTTTTTTGGAGGGGGAAGGCAGGGCAATTGGGGTTAAGTGACTTGCCCAAGGTCCCATGGCTAATACATGTTAAGTGTCTGAGGCCATATTTGAACTCAGGTCCTCCTGACTCTAGGAATGGTGCTCTATTCACTGTGCCACCTAGCCACCTCAGCCCCCCTTCTTGCATCTTTCTGGATCTTCCTCTTAGAATTATTCTGATTGGGGGTGGCTAGGTGACGCAGTGAGTCAGAGCGCTGGCCCCAGAGTCGGGAGGACCTGGGATTGGTTCCGGCTTCAGATACTTAACACACACACCAAAAAACTGGCCGTGTAACCTTGGGCAAGTTACTTAACCCCAATTGCTTTAAAAAAAAAAAAAAGAATTACTCTGATTGACTATAGGGCTCCTCACAAAGTATGTAGCAAGTAATCAAAAACAATTAAGTGCTCATCATGTACTAAGTTCTGTACTTTGTCCTGGGAATACAGAGTCACAATTGAAGCAATCCTTGTCTTCAAGAAGCTTACATTCTTTCAGAAGAGATAGCATGTACATGTAAATCTTCTGTCCTTAAGCTTCCTCTGCCACCCACTGTCCTGTCTCAGTAGAGACACAATTCTTACGATTTACTTAACTTAGAAAATAGACGTTATACATTGAAAGCTCCCCCTTCTCTCTGTTCTATAGTTCAGAACTCCTTTATGGTCATCATATTCTTAATTCTGGTTGTTCCTCTAACAGAGAGGCGACCCTTCTCCTTTATAAGGCTAATTCTTCTATTTGTGCCCTTCAGTTCTATTGCTGGGAATTTGTCTTTTTGACTCTCTAGTGTTCTAGTAGTTTCCCAGTTATCTTACCTGCTGTCATTCATTCCTCTTTTCAAGCCATCCTCTCCAAAGCTTCTAGAACATCCTTTCTAAATCATAAGGCTGACCATGCCACTCCTCTGTTCAAGAAGTCTCCATTACTTCTAGGTTAAAATAAGATCTCCTTAGCTACTTTCCATGTTTGACCACACTCTGACTACTTAGCACACATGACTACTTAGCGTTGACACACATGACTACTTAGCGTTGTTTAAGACTCACCTCAGATACCCCCTCCTTCGTGAAGCCTTTCCTGATCCCCCAAATAGTTAGTTTCTCCCACTTGTTATATTATTGTATCTTTGTCTCTTAACTTTCTTTATCTTTTTGTAGAATGTATGTTCCTTAAGAGCAGGGAATGGTTTTCATTTGAAAATCCAGGGGTCAGGGATGGCTAGGTGGTGCAGTGAATAGAGCACCGGCCCTAGAGTCAGGAGGACCTGAGTTCAAATCGGGCTTCAGACACTTAACACAAAAGGTAGCCATGTGACCTTGGGCAAGTCACTTAACCCCAATTGCCCTCCAAGAAGCAAAAAAAAAAAGAAAGAAAATCCAGGGATCAGCACAGGAACCTAACTGATCCAAGGTAAGATCAAACAAGATCCGACACCTCTAAAAGCACATTAGGAAGCATCAGGGAAACCCAGGAAGATATCTACCAGTATAAAAAATTGTTGTAAATCTAGAAATCCCTTCAAATAAGGAGAGAGTAACTGTAAAAACTTTAAGCAGGGACTCAGATGAAAAAAAAAATAGATTTTCCACAAGGACAGCATGAATACCTAGAAGTGAAAGAAGATAGAAAAAAAAATATAAAAGTTCTGTAGCAAAGAATTAGAAGAGTAGTTTAGGAGAGAAGGTTGTAACCTTTGCCTAAGTGAGGGATTCCTTGAAAACTAGAATAGACCAAACAGAAATCTAGAGCATCAGGAACAAACTTCCTGATAGTTATGGAAGCATTGGAATCTAAGGTGGTGCCCATCAGTTGGGGAATGGCCGAGTAGATTGTATTATATGGGTTTAATGTAATATTATGCTGGAAGAAATGGTAAAAAAGATATTTCAGAGAATCCTAAGTAGTAAGGACATCTACTTGTTGAGTGAAGTGAGCAAAACCAGGAGAGCAGTTTTTATAAGAATATATAACACTGTAAAACAAAGCAACTTTGAAAGACTTAAGAACTCTGATTAATGCAGTGACAAATGAGCCAAGTCTCCAGAGGATCTATAGTGAGATGTTACCCACCTCCTGAAAGAGAGATGATGAACTCAGTGCAGAAAGAAGCTGTTTGTTTTTTGACATGGCCACTATGTGTATTTTTTAGCTTGAATATTTCTCTTTGTTACAAGGATGTATATAGTGGGTTGTGGTTTGATTTTTTTTTTTTAACCCTTCTTGGTATGGGGAGGTCAGTGGGAAGAAAGTGGGAATAGTGATGCCAAAAAAAGATGGCTGTCAAAAATTTTTTTTTTCAAAATGTAGAGAACAGAAGGAAGTTAGAAAGTACAAACATATAGGACAGTTTTGAAAGTAACATGTGGCATATGTTAATATATATGGCATGAACTGAATATTCAGTAATCCTCTTTTGTGTTCTTCTGTGGCTTGGAGTTAGGAATTTCTAAGTTCAAATCCTCCTAAGACTCTGGCAAGTCATTTACCCTCTCTCCAGTTTTCCTCACCTACAAAAATGGAGCTAAAAGTACCTATCTAACTGGATAAAGTTAAGAATCAGATAAGATAACATAATGTAAAATCTTAAAACACTCTATTATTGTTATATAGAAGTTCTTTTTTATGTTATGTTTAAGTTTAGAATAAAAGTAACTCATTTTTTAAAAGTTAGATAAAATCCTCTTACAGGGTCCAGTAGGGAAATTGTGTGTGTGTGATGAATATGTAAATGTGAAAATATAATAGAAAAGTTAAAAAGTGTAATGCTCAGAGGAATATGAAGTTATTTCAGGCAAGATCATAGAAGACAAAGACTTGAATTCACTTAGTCCTTTCCCTCTAGTCTAGTTTCCATTCCTAACACTCCACTGAAACTTTACTCAAAGATTACTAGTGTTTTTCTTGCCAAATTCAAACATTTTAAAAAATTTGTCCTTGTCCTCTTTGACCTCAACTTAATTTAACATCGACAACTCACTCCTTGAAACTCATTGTTCCTTTGGTTACTTTAACATTGTACTTTCTTCTTTGTCTTTGATTTGTCTTATCTGACTTCTCTTCCTTTTCTTCCTTCTTCTGGTAATTGTGGGTGATCCCTTTATGTGGCTTTGTCTTCTGCTGGACTTTCTGCACTCTCTTCCCTTTAGAATCTTTTGCTACTGTGACTAAAACTATCACTTCTCTGAAGCTGATGTTCAAATCCTGATTCCTAACTCTAGTTCTGTATTTCTGGCCGCTTACAGGGTACCCCTGCATATTTAATAACCTCAAAATGCAGTGTTTTGGGCTTCCCCTGTCTTCTTGTATTTTTTCATCTAGCTTTCCTCCCCAAATAAACTTTGCTTGTTCACCTAAAGAACAATTTCTAGTGAACAAAAAATTATTAAATTGAATAGGACCAGTACTATCACTATTTTTTTTTTCAGATTCTTACCTGGATACATTTGTCACCTTTGACTTGTTTCCCCTACCCCCTGTACCCAGTTCAGTTCAGCAGACATGAAGTACCATATATATGCAAGTCACTATAGGCAATCATGAAACAAGGATCAAGAAACTTATAGTCTACTGAGGTTAGGAGTTGAGGGAAAGGAGTATATTCTACACACCAGTCAAGTATAAAGTAGGAAGTTATGGGTGAAAAGAGAACAGAGAATATGCTCTAGGAATATTTGGGAGGAAAGAGAAGGGTCAGGTTAGGTAAGACTGCATGAAGAACTTGGCACCTGACCTAAGCCTGGAAGGAAGGTAAAGATTCTTGGAAGTGGAGTTGAGGTGAGGAATTCTAGGCATAAGAGTCAGCCTTTCAAAAGCATGAAGGCAGGGATAGAATGTCAAGTTGTAAAGAGAAGTAAATAAAAAGAAAATTATAGTATCTTAGGAAGGACGTTAGGTCATCTAGTTCAGTCTCTATCTGAACAAGCATATCCTTTTAAATATCGGTGTCAATATCAACTGTAGGTTTTTCTTGGAAGTCGCCCCTGCCTAGTAATGGGGAGCCCACCTACCTCACTACACTGCTTCACAGTATAGCTCATTTTTGGACAGGTTTCATTGTTAGGAAGTGCTTCCTTATGATCAGCTGAAGTCTCACTCTCTAATTTTTACCCATTGGTACTAATGATGCTTCTTTTAGCCAGCTAAAACAAGTTGTTCTTGAAGGTTGCCAGTGATCTTTCAGTTGTAAAACATGAGGGTCTCTTTTTCAGTTCTAACAACTTCCTTTTGGATTTTTTCCTTTGCTTTGATGTCTGTGATACTACTGTCTTCTAAAATTGACCTTGTCTGCTCCTTCTCAACCACCTTTTCTGGATTGTTACTCATCTTCTTTTACAACCTTTTGCTGCTCTAACTATCCCCAGACTATTCTGGGTCCTCTTTCCCCCTCCTCTTATCTCCCTTGGTGATTTTATCAGCTCCCCATGGGTTCAGTTATTGCATATATACAGATGACTCCAAAATCTATATGCCATTTTCCTGAACTCCAGTCTTGGACCTCCATTTAACTGTTGGCAGTCTCTACCTGGCTGCTTTGTATCTCAGACTCAGCATATCTAGAATTACACTGATTTTCTTAAATTAACTGCTTTTCCAGACCTCTTGTTAAGGGTCACCAGAATCCTCCAATCATCTGTGTTTGTAACCTTTGCCACTTTTATACCCTTTCAATTTTATATCCAGTCACCAATTCTGTTGAATTTACCTCCATAGGATCACTTGTTATCCCTTCCTTTTGTTTCACACGTTAGCTTCTTTAAGGTTTTTATCACTTGTTAGATTCCTTAATGATTTCCGTGTCTCTCTAATCTGTCCTTTGTCCACATACCAAGATAAGCTTCCTAAGACAAAGATATGTCATTTTTTGAAGTTTTTATAGAGATGGCCTTCACTTCCCAATAAATATTTCTCCCTCCAATACCTTCTCAAAAAAAAAAAAGTTAAGAAAAAAACTAGTGTTGTAATTCTACATGAGAGTATTTTATCATGTTTCATTTTTCTAGTTTGGTATTTGGAACCAATACCATCTGTTGTTTTTGACCTGAGTGTTACCTTTAGTGTTGTCCTTATGTTGTAGTAGTCGTTGCAGATTGATTCTCTTGATTCTGTTGACTTCATTCTGCATCCCTTTTTATAAGTCTAACCATGCTTCTTGCTCACGTTACCTTTTGGTTCCGTAATATTCTATTACATTAATGTATTTCATTTTTAAAATCATTAATTGTTGGATATAGTACTTCAGGACACTGCCTTTTTCAGTGACAAGAAGTAGGAAATAAAGTAGTTACCCATTGATAGGGAAATGGTTGAACAAATCGTATGTTAATATTATATATTGTTCCATAAGAAATGAAATGATAGGGGCAGCTAGGTGGTGCAGTGAATAGAGCACCGGCCCTCGAGTCAGGAGGACCTGAATTCAAATGTGCCTCAGACACTTAACACGAAACTAGCCATGTTTAACCCCAATTGCCCTACCTTCCCCCCTCCAAAAAGCAAAAAAGAAAAATCTTGGAAAAAAAAAATGAAATGATAAATGTGAAGAATTCAGAGAAACATCAGACAACTCATATGAACTTTTGAAGAGAGAAAGAAACAGTATTCAGAATGACTGTTAACATAAACAAAAGCCCCACTAATAGGCAGCTCTGATTAATTATGACTCTTCCATCCTAGAAAAAAGAAATCGAAACATATTTCCTTCCCATTTGTAGAGAATTGGTGAAACAGCTAGGTGGAACAGTGGATAGAGAGCTGAGGTTGGAGTTAGGAAGACCAGAGTTCCAATCCATCCCCAGACACTTACTAGTTGTGTGTCCTTGGGCAAGTTACTTAACCTCTGCCACTGGTGAAGGTAATGGCAAACCATTCTGGTATCTTTGCCAAGAAAACCCCAGAGTCACAGAATCAGACACGGCTGAAATAACTGAACAACAACGTAGCCTACAAGGTACTAAGGCTAGTCCAATGACAGCATTTTTTGTAAAATTAATAATCCTATTTTATTATATATAAACTTTTGGTATTAAGGAGAGCATTGCTGACACAAAACTATTATCAAGTTGTTAAGCTCCTGAAAATTATGAGGTGAATAGGAAAGACATGTTGTGATTGCATTGGGTTATGTCAGGGCTTGAGATTGAGTGGGGAAGACAAGGGAACAAGGAAGAAGGATAGAACAGCTTTGTTTTTGCTTTCCCCTTAAGACCAGTACAGGGTCCATTCTCACTATTGGAATGTACTCTCTCTCCCCTATCCCTCATGAAAGGAGACACAAAAAAGAAAAAAAGAGGGTGTTACAGATTGGTGTCTTCTGTTTTTTCTAACAAGGTTTTTTGCTTAATTGTTTTTCTTTGTTACAAGGGGAAGGTTCAATGTAGGTGTCATCATCAGACTAGGCTTGTGATTTCACTGGTGTAAATGACTTCAAGGGAAAAATTTACCTCTACCAATTTGCATCAGTAATAGTTCTGCCTCTGTGTAATCTTGGAGAGTTTCCAGGACTCAGCTCATTTGTCAGAAGATGACCTTGAACTGAAATCTTATTTACTCTAAAGGCCCCTTTTGTCAACTATGTCTTGCTACCTTTAATGTAAAAAAAAAGATTGACTATACGGTGTAAACTCCCCCCACACACACACACACGTATTGTTGTTTTTCATTTGTTTCAGTCGTGGCCGACTCTTTGTGACCCCATTTAGTAAAGGTACTGGAGTGACTTGCCATTTCCTTCTCCAGCTCAGTTTACAGATGAGGAAACTGAGGCAAACAGGGTTCAGTGACTTGTCCAGGGTGACATAACTAGTAAGTGTCTGAGGTCTGATTTGAACTCGGTTCTTTCCGATTCTAGGCCTGGTGCTCTCTCCACTGTGCCATCTAGCTGCCTATATAGCACACACATTCCCCCCCCCCCAAAAGGTATAACTTTCCATGTTTTCATCATATGTAATTTTTCTTTTTATCCTTTACCTTTGGGAGCTATAGTAAGGTTTCTGGATGGAAGTTTAATGGCTGTTTTCTTGCATAATTCCAAATTATCATTTTACAGTTTTTTCTACTCCATGCTTAGTTATGAATTCTTCTATCCTCACATATAGAGGGTAAAATCTTCCATCCTTCTGATATTTTTTAATGGCACCACTTTTACATTTGGATCATTTGGGAATGAAGGCAGCCTGAATGAATATTTAGTTGTTTGTAACTAGAAAAGAAAACATTACATATTTTAAAAGAGGAGTAGGAGCCAGCAAAAAAAGACAGACAGATAAACAGAAATAGAGAACCAAGAAAGTGGGGCTTCCCTGAAATCAAGGCAGAAGAGACTGTTAAGTTGGAGATGATGGTCAACTGTGTCAGCTGTGGGTAATGTAGAAACAAAAGATGCCTGTAAAAATGATGTACTTTCTAATATCTGAGAAGAAAAAAAAAGTTAACCAAAACTAGTACAGTGGAACAGAAAATTCTAGTCATTATGGTTATTTTTACATAGTTTTTTGATTCACTAACTTGAATGTTCTTTGTAGAAATAACTTATATTTGTATTGCACTTTGTAGCTTACAGAAAGCTTTCCTCATTTCATATGAGATAGTGTAAATGTGATTATCCTTAATTTACATATGAGGAAACAGAGTCTCAGAGAGGTTAAGTGACTGAACCAGAGTTGCACAGCTAGTAGTAAAGGACAAAATCTGGATTTGAAACCAGAGCTTTTGCCTTCATGTCCAGTGCTGTTTGCTCTACCCCAGGCTGATGATATGTCATAATTCTGGACAGTTAGAAAATGACAGCATGGAAATTTTTTTCAATAACTATGCTGCATATTGACGTTTCATTGAGGGTTTTTTTTTTTAAGATACTCTTCTTTTGCTAGTTTGTTTAGATTATTCTTTCTCACTTCATAGAAATTTTACAAGGGCTTTGTGCTATACTTTATCATCAATAGGTGATAAACTTGTCTGCAGGTAGGCATAGATAGAAGCTGCAGTATATTTATATGTATATGGGGCAGGTAGGTGGCACAGTGAATAGACTGCTGGGCATGGCTTCAGGAAGGCTCATCTTCCTGAGTTCAAAACTGGCCTCAGATAAGTACCAGTTGTATGACTCTGGCCAAGTCACTTAACTTTTTTTGCCTTAGTTTCCTCATCTGTAAAATGATCTGGAGAAGGAAATGTCAAACCACTCTAGTATCTCTGCCAAGAAAACCCCAGATGGGGTCATGAATAGGACATAACTGAAAAATGTCTGAATTGAACATGTAGTATATGTGTGTGTGTGCATATGTTTGCTTTAAAAAAAAAAAACTTTTCTTTTTGAAGCAAAGCAAGCATAGTACCATGCAATTTTATTAGAATCTGGGACTGAAGTTTAATAGTTGTTCTGTGTTTTGTACAACTATGAAATATGAAGCTTTTCCATGTAATTTCATGCCAGTGTTGACCCATGTGGATTAAAATAGCCTTATTTTAACCCATGACCAAATTTGGAATTAGAATATCTATCCACTGGGAATTTGTAAATTATTGTAGTTTATAGCATGACAGGTTTATATAAATAATTACAGTGATTCCCACTGCTGTTTTAAATTAAAATTGAGTTTCAAATAGAGAAACATAATGAAACAAGTGCTGAAGATGCCAGATTAGGTTAGTGTTTCTTGTACCTGTTTGTAACATCTTAGTCATTTATTTGTACCATTTAAAAAGGAAAAAAAAAGGTTTAAAATTCTGATTAGGAAGCTAAAACTTTTATCCCATTGATTTAGAGCAGAGTGCATTACTTCTTTGCTTTATTGATTTAAAACATTTTGATTTTAATTTCTATTCAAATATCATGGTAAATTAATCATCCCAAACCTGTTTTATCTTGTTTTCATTAATTTTATTTCTTGTGGCTAAGATTTTACTTTACTGTGTTACTATTAAGTAGAGAGAGGAGTTTATAGGCTTTAAATTTTTTTTAAATAATCCTTTTGCCTAATTACTTTTTATATAGTGTATATCATAGTTTATGTTTTATTGAACAAAGAAGTTATTGGTCATTTTGAATTTTTTTTACCTTTTTTCTGAAAACTAGAATGGAAATGCAATATGTAATAAATAAAACTAAATAATAATTGTTTAATACTTGTTTCTAACCTTTTCTCTTTACACAGATAAAGACACAATGAATAAAATTAGAGATTTGCGCATGAAAGCTGAAGATTATGAAGTAGTGAAAGTGATTGGTAGAGGTGCATTTGGAGAAGTGCAATTGGTAGGTTACTTCTGTGAACTTAATGATAATATATTATTTTGGTAAAGGCACCTATATTGGTTCAATAGTTTTTAATTTGAGGCTATTGCATTTTTTAAAAAAACTACTTACTTTGAATTTAGGTTGCCCAGTTCCTGAAAAAGTATGCAAATTCTGGGTAAAATTCAACCTACAGTGTTGTATTGTTATAGAAAACTCTTAGGATCCATGCATAGGGAAAGAAGGAATTGAAGCTTTAGAAGTAGAGTCTTCTATTAGTAAGAATTGAGTTTTAAATAAAATTTAAATAAGGTTTTAGATAGTCTGTTTAAGTAGCAGGTTTGGGAGTGAGAGATATAATTTTCTTCCTCCTGTTTACCTAGCCTTGTAACACATCTCATGTATCCCATCCCATCCTTCATTTCTCTAGACTGCATCTAAGTTGCCCAGCATTTGCCTGATATGGTAATCTTAGTGGTTTGCTAATAAGTGACTTGCTTTCACAATCAGTTGACTTTCAAATTGACAAACAAATGATCTGCTTATTATATGATATTTAGTTTACATTGTGTATCAGGGTCTTTCTCATGGTATTGAATTTCCTTTTTTTTTTTGGAGGGCAATTGGGGTTAAGTGACTTGCCCAAGGTCACATGGTTTAGTGAGTGTGTGTGTGTGTGTGTGTTAAGTGTCTGAGGCTGGATTTGAACTCAAGTCCTCCTGACTCCAGGGCCTGTGATCTATTCAAATGCGCCACCTAGCCGCTCCTTGGTATTGAATTTCTTTTGGTAGATTTCTTTGAGTACACACTTATACCAGATTCCTTTAATTACTAAAAATCTAATCCAAGATAGATAAAGCATTTTATTATAAGCTTACTAGGTGCTAGGCACTATGCTAAATTCTGGGGTTACAATTACAAACCAGTGTTCTAATGATTAAAGAGAATGCATAAAGGGGAGCTGGAAAAGGTAGGGTGGGAGGTTATGTGGAGAGGGCAGTAAAGAGTAATGCATGTAAAATCTTTTATCCAAAAGGGGCTAAATTTTTTCTTCCCTTTAGAGATCAAGTACTTTTTCCTTTTTCTTCCTCTTACAGACGAAGTAATTTTAAGAAATATGGAATGTGGGTAGGTTTCAGGGACAGTGCTCAAAATAACACCATAAAATAAGGAAATTAGTGAAACTTAATGACCTCTGATAAATACAATTTTTAGAAGAGTAAAAGTCTGTTCAGATTACTGTTGTGTGTGGATTCCCCCTCCCTCCATTTCCCCTTACTTTCTCCTTTTTACTTAATTTCTCTCCACTCTCTGTCTTTCTCCCAATACTTCTTAAGATGCTGCTGCCAAACATGTTAAGAAAAAAAATCTTTACTTCCTGAGGCAGTCCATTCCATTTTTGAATAACTCTGTTAAGAAGTTTTTCTTTTATCAAACTGAAATTTATCTCTTTGTAACTTTTACACATTGCTTCTACTTTACCTCTTGATTAAAACAGAATGAATTTAATCTCTTTTTCATGACAACCTTCTTAGTATTAAAATGTAGCTATCATATTCCCCCATCTTCTCTTGTGCAAGCTAAAAATCCCTAGTATCTTCAACCGACCTTCACATGATATAGAATCACATAAAAATGCCGGTTGATTGATGAAGGTCCTTGACCATTCTTGTTGCCCTCCTGGACATTCTCTTCCTCATCAGTTTTCTTTGTAAAATGTGGTGTCCAGAACTCAGTGTAATACTTCACATGTTATCTGACCCAAAGTATCACTCACTTACCAGATACAATTCCTTCCCTAAAAAAGCCACTAAATCTGTTGGCTGCCACATCCTACTGTAGTTTCACTGCTCACTAGCCGTGCTTTTCACACTTTGTACTTAGGAAAGTGATTTTTGAAACCAAGTAAGTATAAGATTTTATATTTATCCTTGCTAAATTTTGTCTTATTAGATCCAAATGAATGTTCTAGGCTGTCAAGATCTTTTTGGACCCTGACCCTCCTCATCCAGCGTTGCTTATTTCTCTCAGCTTTGGGTCCTCTGTGAATTGAGTAAAGAGATCTTTGTATACCTTTATCCAAGTCATTGATAAAGATGTTAAATAACATATAGCTACTAAGCACAGATACCTGGGCTCTTCTGCTGGAGTCTTCTAAGTTAACATCAGACCCTTAATGGCTGTTCTGTGAGTTCAGCCAGGAGTTAGAATGGAAGTTCTAGTTAGGAGTGTAAAAATAAATAGCCTAAATTGTAAGTTAGCCTTTCTAGTTCCTTTAATATAGGAATGGTGTTCATCACTGAAACAGGTGATGTTTTTCTTCCATATAATCTCATTGTAGAAACAAAACAATAAGGACTAGGCATCAAAAGGGGTCAGAGGAAAGTGAGTATGGAGATTGGTTTGTCAGTTTGATTAGTTTTGACTTATACTAATAATTAATATGGATGCTACTTTTTGTTTTATGTAATTGCATAGCACGAGATAATAGTCAAAGATTTTCAGAAATTAGACAATAAAATTCTATCTTAGTGAGTTTAAGTCTAATATAATTTGCTAAATATATATTTCATCTAAAGAAGGAATAATTAAAGTGCCTAAACTGTTAAAATAACTTTTTGTCAAGTTGAAGTATTTATAAGATCTCATGAAGCTATTATACTCATTTATTGAATTGGTGCACTTTATTGTGATTTCTTGGAAATAAAAAATACTTTATTATCTAAGTATTATAATTATTTAAAACAAAACCTTTGTTTTAAAGGTAAGGCATAAATCCACCAGGAAGGTGTATGCTATGAAGCTGCTGAGCAAATTTGAGATGATTAAGAGATCGGATTCTGCTTTCTTCTGGGAAGAACGGGACATTATGGCTTTTGCTAACAGCCCCTGGGTGGTTCAGGTATAGTTATGCCACTATTTTATTTTATTAGAGCATAAATGTCTTAATAGGAAGGAGAGAAAAATATGAAAGGAAGGAAAGAATGAAGGAACAACTTATTAAAAACTTTCTATAGGCCAACCACTGTGCTACATATATTATCTTATTTGATTCTCACAACAACCCTGGGAGGTATAGTAATTTCTCTATTTTACAGTTGAGGAAGCTGAAACAGAGGGTAAGTGACTTGCCCAGGGTCACACAACTATTAAATATTTGAGGCTGGATTTGAACTCAGGTTCAAATGACTGAGCTAGCATTCTGTCCACTGCACCACCTAACTACCCTTGGAACTTAATGCAGTTAAATAAAGAGTTTACAGCTTTAGTGAAAACACTTCTATTACTTAATATATCTGTTATATTATAATCAATTGCCATTAAAGATCATGCTATAGATAAGAAATAGTTGAGGAATCTGTATGGAGTTAAGAGCAGCTATGCTGTGTCTGAAAAAGTGGCCCTGCTTCTATAAACAGATGTATTCTTGCATTTGACACAATCTATTTAGTAGGTTTTATTCATAGATAAGAATTTCTAGATCATTTCTTAACCTTCTCTTTAAGCAGGTCATTTTTCTCTCTAGTACTTTTACTGAAATTAGAATAAATTTTCATCAGATAAATGGTATTACCTTGATTTTGTCATCTGATATGTATATAACTTTAATTTGAGATTCAAATCAAAATAATGGAAATTGCAATTGGCATCTTCTGAACAGTTTTTTTTTTTAAATGGAGTGTTTTTTTTCTTTGGGGGAGAATCACATAGCTGTACTGTTGTTACTGTTTAGTTGTTTTCAGTCATATCCAACTCTTAGTGACCCCATTTGGGATTTTCTTAGGAAAGTACTGGAGTGGTTTGCCATTTCCTTGCTCAGCTCATTTTACAGATGAGGAAATTGAGACAAACAGGGTTAAGTGACTTTCTCAGGGTCACAAGTGAGTGTCTAAGGTTGCATTTGAACTCAGGTCTTCATGACCCCAGGACCAGCACTCTATCTACTGAGCTGCCCCTCAACCTGTACTAATAGGTTATAAATGCCAGTGATAAATATAGTGGTATAGCTAGCCCCTTGTTACAGCTGTATTCTAGTTTCAGAGATATCCTTCCATCTCTGTAAGTAGTAGCTTCCTTCTTAGTTTCAAATTCAGAAAACAAACAAAAAACAACCCAAAACAAAACCTTATCATTTAAACCAGAAACTTAACAAAAGTAAAATGACTTAACCAGGGAAGTAAAAGACCAAGCAGGGACCTTGTGACCTTGGACAAATCATTTAACATCTCTGTACTTTAATTTTCACATGTATAAAATGGGGCTTGGACTCCTTGACCTCTGTAGCAGCAAGCACCCTGGAGTCCCTAGGGTGGCTGCTCACACAGGTTCTTGGATCTGCTTTGTTAAAGGAAAGCAACTC